>NW_028259155.1:5427812-6030625 GCF_977971745.1 Zootermopsis nevadensis
ATTAAATATGCCACTAATTAAGTGGATAAATTACCTTTTTACGTAGACGGGGTAGCTCAGTACTGACTGACTACAGATTTGATGACAGGGGTAGAGGATTTCTCTTCAACCCTCCCCCCCCAAAGCGCCTACATGGCGTGAACCGGGACAACTTTACGTCACTTTTTTTAAAGTGCACCCAAAATCACTCCGTTCGTTTCTCAACGCACATAAAACAACTCTAGGACTGACAGATTTTCGTATCGAACCAGTTTCATCCCAAAGATAACCTGTTTGAGGTTATGTCATCAGACGGAGACCAGGGCATTCACCGTATATCTCTTAGTTCGCCAATTCTGCCGAAGGGGAGGGGCTCCCATCGCTTCTCATCCGTCTCCCCTCCTCCGCTAATCAGCACCTCCCCCTCCTTACCTGCATTAAAGGTATTAATGGACGAAAATTGAGAGAAACGAACAGAAAAGAAATTGCAGGATATCTTTGCTTCATTCAAATTTGCTACATGACATAATTCTGATAAAGCCTCACGATTTCGTTCTCGTTACCACAGCTGATAATTGACCATTGTTATCGCCTTTTTTCTACTATATTAAAAATTAAAGATCATTCACTCCCACGAAGTAAAAATATTGCACTTATATCGTAAGTAAAGTCATCCATCTACTGGCAGAATTAGACAACCTTCTACAACTTCCGGTTCCTTTCTGTCAGAGCCATCTACCGGCTGACGCCATAAACTCTCGCGAAGTGATAACGGTTTTCCAGAAGAGAAAAATACACTTCTGTATCCCATGACGATGAAGGAAATAGCAAATGTATGCCGAAGGGGGAGAAAAGAAAGTCTGTTCAAGAACAAGGAAAAATGGTTCACAAACAACTCTTACTTCAAATTGTAAAATTACTACCGGAGACTATCAAGTATCCTACGTAATCCAGAATGTCACTTGGGATACTGTGAACACTTCTGCCAAAGGAAACTTAAAAAAGACGCTTACCGATGCTTGAATTATATGTTAAGTGATGAATTTAACTACAAACAATAGTTAACAACGTACAGATCAACATTAAAACCTATTACTCATTAAATGGAAGCCTTTTGACATCTTACTAATGTGATACAAGGTAATTGTTCCAATAACGTGAGCCAGGAAGGACCTTGGTTCACAGTGTCGTAACAATGTGCTCCAATAATCACCTCGTGTCATGGCTGTTACCAAGTTTCTAGGAGAAACGCTACAGACATGCACAGGCCAATAAGTGGTTTTTCGACCCAGATGAAGCGTGAAGAACACGTAATAACAGGCGATAAAACAGAACAGAACGAAATACAATCATCTACGTCAGTGAAACATGTCACACAAAATTATTCGGATTGCTTCAGCGTCAGAATGTTAACCAATACAAATATCGAACCCGACAGACCGGACACAAGGACACAGACAGTCATTAGACAACTTGAATACGTTTTCGATAAAGACAGAACGCACAGATCATGGAAGATATCAAAGATCTCTTGTGTTAGAATCAAACCTGTAAAGAAAGACTTCGAGAGGTCAGTGTATTCTGCGAAGAAAGCAAACACCTCTAGACTACGGGCCTCATGTAACTACGCGAAGTCCTTTTAGAATATTTATGATGTCTTTAACTAAATCAGTGGTTTTCAACGTGGGGTACGCGTACCCCCGGGGGTACGCGAAGACACCTTAGGGAGTACGTGAAATTTAAAAAAATATATATTATTTTATGATAAACACTGAATAATCAGTAATGTAATTTATTTAATTTATTTTAGATGTAGATTATATACTATGTATAACTTGAATTATACACCAACAACTTTTTTGGGGTACAAAGTTGAAGAGAAATTATATCTGGGGGTACGCGAAGACATCTTAGGGGGTACGTGAAATTTTAAAAAAATTATATTGTTTTATGATAAACACTGAATAATTAATAATGTAATTTATTTAATTTATTTTAGATGTAGATTATATACTATGTGTAACTTGAATTATACACCAACAACTCTGGGGGTACAAAGTTGAAGAGAAATTATATCTGGGGGTACGCGAAGACATCTTAGGGGGTACGTGAAATTTTAAAAAAATTATATTGTTTTATGATAAACACTGAATAATTAGTAATGTAATTTATTTAATTTATTTTAGATGTAGATTATATACTATGTATAACTTGAATTATACACCAACAACTTTGGGGGTACAAAGTTGAAGAGAAATTACATCCGGGGGTACGCGAACAAAAAAAGGTTGAATACCACTGCTCTAGACCACTGAAATTGCAGTTGGAGACGACCAGATACGGAGAGCAGCCTCGAATATACTTAACAAGCAATCAGAGACAGTCAACAAGGGGTGGTCCTCTAGCTTGGGGATTGAACGAGGGGTTAACTCGACACTGCAGAAATTACGATTATACAAACTTTTAAACTTGTACGGTTTCATTAGGCTCAGTATAGAGGCCAGTGGTGGGTTTTTATGAACACGGTAACAAACCTTCAAATTACTTAAATAGCGGGAAATTTTTCGACAACCTAAGTGACTATTAGCTTTTCAAGGGGATTTTGTTTCACACGGATATGCACCCACACACACACATATCCGTAAGTCGTTAAAGATATTCCGAAAAACGAACCCTATAAGACAGATAACAGTATTATAAATAGAATTCTTAGAAACGCAAATAAACAAGTTATGCTGTATCAGATATCCGGTTCAAATTTCAGCCCAGCTACAGACAGAAACTTTTGTGATTTTCCTCAGTATCTGCAGATGAATACTGAGATAATATGAAGTCTTAGAATCAGTCACAAAGTGCCTCTTTCCAAATCCTTATCTATTCATTATCCAAGCGTGTTTCATGAACTGGTACGACTGGTAATGATTACAGTTACGCGAAGTAATTTACATTTTACAACAGACTTATTCAAAAAAAAAAAAGTCAAACGGTCTTACAACGACCCTACGACACGCTATATTACGTTCAAGTCGCATTGAATTCTGGGGTTATTTTCTTTTCGTATTTTAAATATCGATATCAAGAAGGTCCTTTCACGTCAACTCGTACCGGAAAGCAGTTCAATTATACGAGATCTAAAATATATAATAAAATTCAGGTCAATACACAAAACTTTATTTAGATGTTAAAATTTAAAATTTAAATGTTAAAATTTAAAATTTAAATTTGCGCTATTCATCACTATAAAGATGTTACAATAGAGCGCCTTCATTCACTTCACAACATGTTTCGATGTAAAACATCATCTTCAGGTGTTGTCTTTTAAAACTATTTTATATTATAATGCATGTCTTTCAATATATTCGTCATGCATTATAATATAAAATAGTTTTAAAAGACAACACCTGAAGATGATGTTTTACATCGAAACATGTTGTGAAGTGAATGAAGGCGCTCTATTGTAACATCTTTATAGTGATGAATAGCGCAAATTTAAATTTTAAATTTTAACATTTAAATTTTAAATTTTAACATCTAAATAAAGTTTTGTGTATTGACCTGAATTTTATTATATATTTTAATCAAAAAACACAAACATGACGCATGTAAACCTTATACGAGATCTGACACAGTGAAGACGACATCTACCTACAAATCCGCTCCGTATTACTACACAGAATACCAACATCTACACAAATCTTTCTTGTTACCAACAGCCTCCACACACTTCTCAAAATGTACACGTTTGTATAACTGTTAGGTCAACAAACCTGTAATGTCAGAGACATCCTGTTGAAAACAGAACTACCAAACACTATCACACTGACATTTTAAAACAACCGGCGAAGAATAAACAATCACTGAGCTTCAAGATGGCTGTCTTATGGATTGTTTCGCCGTGTAATCCGATAGACGTTTCAGAGGTACCAACTGCCTCCATCATCAGGTGCGACGACTACTGATAATACAGACAGCAAACATTTCTGAAACGTCTGTAAAAGTCTACCTGGCTATACAAAATCTCATAATTACTTAGTTCTTAAGTACTGCAATATCACGCGTTCAGTTCTGTCAGGAGTCAAGAAAGGACGACCATTCTACAATCTGACGAATCTACAAATCATACGTGGATACAAACATATTCCTACAAGTCGAGACTTAAAGAACTGTGACTTAAAATAAATGACGTGATTTTGTCCTACCATAAAAAAATTCTATGTACTACATATACATTAGAGGCCACGGTGGTCTAGCGGTTAGAACGCTGGCCTTGTAATCCTGGGGGTCTCGGGTTCGATTCCCGGCGGCGCCCTAATTTATAACTTGTGTTGGGCAAGGCCGTGGTCTAGGCAACACGGAGTTTTCCTCCGGGGGCTTCCCCGGTTTCTCCGTGGCATCCCAACAATTACTCCATTCACACACAGAAGAAGGCAATGGCAAACCACTTCTGGATCATCTGCCAAGAACGTATATGAACAGGTCCCAGTCCGAGAAAAGGATGGAAGGATCCTGTTCATATGGACCTGTCGTCAGACAGAACACTAAATAATAATAAGATGAGGTGGTCTAGCGGTTAGAACGCTGGCCTTGTAATCCTGGGGTCCCGGGTTCGATTCCCGGCGGTGCCCGAATTTATAACTTGTGTTGGGCAAGGCCGTGGTCTAGGCAACAAGGAGTTTTCCTCCGTGGCATCCCAACAATTACTCCATTCACACACAGAAGAAGGCAATGGCAAACCACTTCTGGATCATCTGCCAAGAACGTATATGAACAGGTCCCAGTCTGAGAAAAGGATGAAGGATCCTGTTCATATGGACCTGTCGTCAGATAGAACACTAAATAAATAAAACTACATATACATTAACACACAGTGTACATTAAGCGGATTTAACCTCAATTTTATTTATCCCCAAGATCTTTGTCTTCGGTCAATGAACCAGCTAAGGTCAATTTCTTCTTCAGACAGCGAATCCTTGCTATTTTTGCAGTTTGTTTAATTCTTCAAACAATGATCTTTGAAGAACTTGAACTCCAGATTAAACTACAAATGCTTCAAAACAATCCTTAAAATAAATTCCTCGTGTTTAAAAGTGGATATAAACGCAGAAAAATGGTTTGCTGAGAGGCGAATGTTTTCGGCTGGCGTAGTAAACGGTCCATCGTATTCTACATGAATAGGTAAGCAGCTAACTATTTAGGTGTCAAGCAATTGGTTTAGAATCCGATTACCTGTTTTTTTTTTAAATTGCTGAAATACCGAAGCCTCAGTTCAGGAAATGTTATGGGACGTTGTAGCTAAAAGAAAAAAACGTCACCTCTGAAACGTCGGTAAATTACAACCATACTACACGGGGCTACAACTCAGAACATCTTCGTATTAATCGCCTTGAGAACCTGAAATATCACAATCTGTTTGATTTTTGTTCCCATGGAAAAAAATGTTGAGCCTCTGTATAATTTGAAAAATAATTAAGTTTTGACTGCCAAAAATACGTGCATCGTACTTTGACGAACTACTCACGGAAAGAAAAAGGATCATAAAAGAGATGGAACAAGAAATGAAGATAAAAAGAATATAACAAATAAATAAAAATTTATGTCATGCACTTCTCAGAAAGGGTGTAACGTTGGCTTCAATGTCTACAGCTTCTGGTTTGAAATACGTGTACAGTACAGCATCATTTTAAACCAAAACATGTCTTCATTTCGTTGTGAAGACGTTATAAACAGATTCTACCGTATCTTCAAACAAACTTGGCTCAGATTACAGTCCAAATGGTACCTTATGTTGTTCAGTATATACCAGAATCTCGAATTGGTCGATGACCTATCGACTTGTATGCATTTTTACTGAGATGGATTTATAATGGTCTAAAATGTGCTACATTATTTGACATTAATTCCGTTCTTCGTTTCGAGGGCTGTTTACTAACGAATACTCGAAAAGTTTCTAGAACTCTGCCTATATTCTCTCTCTCTCTCTCTCTCTACACGAGTTGGAACCGGACAGCAAATCAGATGACGCATGCAGGATGCGGGTAGTACCAACGTGACCGGGGTAAATTGTGACTTCATAAGGGCGGTACCAATTCAAGCTAGAAAAGGAAATCCTAACCTTTATAGTAATCGGCCTCTTGCTATTATTTAATGCTCTGACTCAACAGACACTAGGACTATATACAGTCAGCATAAAGATTATTATTTCATTATTATAATAATTTGAGACTACGTTCATGGTTAACCAAAATTTCAAGGTCAATAAGTTTGTACTGTCAATAAAATTTGGAAGGACACTGAAAGATTATATTTCGCTAATTGGCATTTATAACATTGCGTGTACTTAAAAACTTTATCCTTTGTCCATATTCTGTGGGTTTCAAGTTATACTTTGACAGCATTTTTTGTTTTACTTCTATTGCGTATTATTTATTTATATTTTACTATTTTATTTAATTTTTATATTATGTTATTCGATCTGGTACTGTCGTTTTATTGCTTGGCTGTAATCGGGTTTATTTAGCTGTTATAAAGCGCATGAATACATAACTGAATTATCACTCATCTTTCAACTACACATTGGCTCACTTTAACACACGATAATGTCTCCATCTACACGAAGTCATGGAAAGAGTGATAAGAAAACCACACATGTAGTGCGTTTTAAGGGCTTTAAACTAAAATATGTTTGTCTTTTTATTTTTCTTACTATCATATATGAAGCCCTAAGCTATATAACAAATCCGGTAATGGGCTCACGCCTCGTTAATCACAGTATCGTTTCTAACCTTCAACACCACCCGTTTGAACAGTTAAAGAGGAACATCGAAAATAAATGTAATCGACGCTGATTAAAGAATCGATAAGTTCACGCATGATGCTTACGATACTAATCCTTGAATTGTTAATTAGAGGTACTGAGGCAGATAACGAATTAAGAAAACCTACTAAGAACTTTATTGAAAACTAATTTAGTTTAAATTCTAATTTACTATTTATATTACACAATAATCAAAATTTAATTTATTAAATATTTAATATTCCCTTCAACTGTAAGCTCTTGTATGGATATCGAAAGTCGTCGATAATATCGATAGTAAGGGATAACGAACATAACAATTAAAATAAAAGTACATTTTTCGTCCATTATGTCATGGTCTGACGCTGTAGTTCATTTAGGTTTTTTTTAGTAAATTCTGCGTTATGCACACCCAAGTGAAGGAAAAGTTGGTGTCTCGCTAATTCATTGTGGTAATGTCGCAACCCACCATTCCAGTGCAACACGCCCAACTCGATTACTATCGACGAAGAAGAAAGGTCGATACACTTTCCCGTGAGAGAGACAGAGTATGAATGCAACTAGTGGTCTTCTGCACGGGCTGAAATTTTATATAACCTAGCACAAGACCGAAATTTACCTTAAAATATCTTACATGTATCCCACTGAGCAAAACTTCCTTTTATTTCAACCCGAACGAAACCCGATCTATTTACAACCTGCCCTGATCATAGCACATTAATATGTTTCTTTCACTGCACAAATTCCAGTAATCCTTGGGTGAATTATTTAACGACGCTCTAAAACATTTCGTGTTATTTTGACATTCTGACAATTGTTCAAAGGTGCAAAGATACCGGATGCCAAATTTATAATTTATCTGAAACTATTTCACAAGAAAATCAAGTCGATGAAATTTGTTTCCGAAAGCTGACTGCGACACGAGCATAAGATGAGGGCAACTTTAGAATTAAATTATTCTTTGAAAAAAAAATGGGATAGTACGTTACAATAAGGCAAGAATTCTGTCTACATCGCTTCTTCCATTACATTCGTTGTCACCGTTTAACATTATCCTGCAATTGTGTTAACATAACCTATGTAGAAATTGTGTCGTTAAACATCCCAACAATTAATAAAACAATTGGCGAATTATATAAAATGCCAAGCCATTGTTTATACAGCAACGTTAATAACGTGTTTCTGTTCTGCTGTATTGTCACATAATTAGTTTCCAAAATGAAGGCTAAAAAAGTCTGAGACGTAATATTTCGTAGTAATCATTTCAATTTAAACTTTACGTTGCAAGAATCGATAATAGATCGCACAATAAACCGCAGAGGATCGCTGCTTAGCAACACGCTTTCTTTAAACATCGCAGACGATCCAAGACGCGGGATGTCATCAACGTGCAACTGGCTTCACATATGTTCCACAGCCTTTTCTGAAGAACACGGTCGCATGTCATGTGAAAAATACTGCATTTGAAACAAACATCTCAACAGTTTCCATTTTCAGAACTCTGATGTGAAATGCTTGCGGTCTGTAGTTGCACAATGCGAAGCCACACAAGGTCACAGAACTGCAGCTAATATTAGCTGGAAGTGTGGGTGAGAGCCCCCCCCCCCCCCAAATCCCTCCTAAATGTTACTGACAAAATTCCACTTAAATCAAGTATCGAAAGTTTAAGGTAGCACTGCGTGGAGTATATGGGGTCGAATGAGAATTCGATTCTTTCTCGGTCTTCGACCAAGAAAACATTTCGATCTATTCTACCTGTCATTAACGTGGGCCTACTGACTTACAGGTGTGAACGTCACCGGAATGCTGATTACATTAAAGTCTGGTAGATTTATTTTATTAAAGAAATTTGTGTTTTTCACACAACTGTGAAATGTGCTTTGCTTTCAAATTATCTGCATCTAAAATGACCTGTGTCTAAATCCATCCTGGACGTGCAGGCAGGTGAACATCAATGGCCTTCTATATCGCCTGACCTCACCTTCTCCCCAAGTGGCACATGTGCATCATCCGTTAAACATGGCCGCTGTCACATGCTGTGTGAGAACGAGACGGTGGGAAACATCCGCGAGCGATATCAGAATGTGTACGATCCCAGCACAGTTAGCCGCTGGGTACAAAGAACATCAGGCAAAGGTGGACACGCAAACATTACTTTTGGAGTGACCCTCGTAACATGACATTTAAACTGTGCCATAAAAAAATAAAGCTATCCCACTATGCGCCATGAAGGTGCTCAGGAGGTTAAAGACGGTGTAACTCTTACTCATTCCCAACCTCGACAATAGATGGGGTGAGTGGTCAGCGTCACGCCCCGGCCGCGCTTTGTCCCTGTCGGGGATCTAACCCTGATCTTACAGACCGTGGTTAGTCACTATACTGACTGAGCTACCGAGCTCTTGTACTAAACACAATCTCCTCTATCGCTGACTCAAAGCGAGCAGTGAAATGTTCATCAGAATGTGTTCAAATTCGTTATCAGGACACTTGTCCTTGACACACCGCTGCGCTGGTGAGCAATCAGCTGCTTTACCTTGCATGCACGTGGTATGTACAGCGCGCCACCTTTCCTCCGTATGATATATTAATAGCCACAGCACAGACGTGTATTTTGGATCCGACACTTGAGCATGTCGCAGACTAGCGCCACGCTCATCTGCCCCCTAGTGACACGACGTCTAAGTGTCTCGTCTGAGGTGGGGCACAACATGACTGACAATCAATAATTCAATAATTCACGCTTGTAACATCGCCTGCAGGCACACGTAATTAAATATATCTCGTAAGAGACTTACCCTGTGGTTTGCAACGTGATCACAAGATGTCAGGCCTAACGAACACGTGTGGAAGCTTATGGAGCTACTGGAGAGTTAAAAGTTCTTTCTCGACGACACAACCCCTCATTCCGCACTACGCAAGACACGACGAATCGATAGTCCTCTCGGGGTTTTTCGCTCCCATTCGAGTCTCTTCGGCCATTCACGCGTTAAATGTGTCGAGTGTCAACAGACCTAAGAAGGGGTTCTGTTCGCCGTGGTATGCATTCACGCTTTAAAAAAAACGAATTAAAACAGATGAGCGTTTGGTGTGACAGATATGAATTTCTCACGGCGACAAGAAATAAGATAACTATCTTCTGGGATGTAGCACCGTGTAGTCTGCTGATTGTCATTCTGATTATGGAGGCAGCAAGTTCCTCCGAAGCGTCAGTCAATTTCTATCAGTCTACATGACGCAACGTCCCAGAAGACAGCCATCTTCTTCAAGGAATGTTATTTTCCACATGAATTGTCGTTTCTACCACTGCCACACACAAAATTCAGTTAAATGAGTATCAGGGACAGCGAATTTGCAATGAGACAATATGGCCGGAGAGCGAAACTCGTCAAGACAACGTACGAGAAGTCACTACGTGATTTGGCAAGGGATTTCACTTGGGTGCGGTGAAGGAGTAAACTAAGTGTCGCAAACGCAAAACTTTTTCGCAAGTTTTAACAGTTCAGTGCCTACAGTCATTAATAAACTGTATAATGCAAGTGAGGCAATTTTTTGAGAAAAATATAAAGCATTTTAAGCTAATTCACTTTCGCTGTGACAATTATCAGAGAATAAACGTACGAGGCGCGTCCCCAAAGTAAGTTTCCCTGGGGCCGTTTACAGAAACAAAACACAATTTCATGGAAATATTTATTGCAACAGATGCAGCAAGTGTCCAGCTATTTTTCAACATATTCGCCACCGGAATTGAGACATTGGTCATACCGTGGGACCAACTTTTGAATACCTGTGTCGTAGAAGTCTGCCGCCTGGGATTGGAACCACTGTGTGACAACCATCTCCGCCTCTCTGTCATTCTCAAAACGCTGACGCTGACCGGACAGGAATTTCTTGAGGTGTAGGAAAAGATGGAAATCACTGGGAGCGAGGTCCGGGCTGTAGGGTGAATGATTAAACACCTCCCAGCTGAACTCCTGCAGGAGACTTGCTGTCCGTCGAGCCGTGTGCGGCCTAGCGTTATCACTGACCGCACTTCACAGTCGGCGGGAGCTGGAATAAGAACCTCCATCTTCAACAGCTGCAACGATGCTAATGTGAGAACGCGAAAAGTGCCGTTAGTGCATGCGCCATGCTACGTCATTGCTCTATCACGTACGCACAGTCGCTTCGCGCAATATAAGGTTTGCTAGCTGTGGGACGAGTGGGAAACTTACTTTGAGGACGCGCCTCGTAGATACGTCAGAAAACTCGCATTTCTTAGTACTTTTAAGTTTATATATAAATCCACGTAACGGATAGATTTTCCCCTTTCTGAATGGCTCGTCAGAATTAAACAGAACTGTGGAAGTCAGATATTTCCAATAAATCTCAATCACGCATCTCCCGTGATGTTAGCTACATAAATTACAAAGTACACGTAGAAACTATAATTTTAAAATACGGTTGTAATAAGGGCGATTTTCAGGCAAAATTATGCAAATAAAAAACCATGAAAAGTAAGCTTATTTATCGACGTATCTAAATCGTGTTGAAATGTTGAACATGGAATTACAAAAATTAGTTGATAACACTGATTATGCAGACGCTGCAAACCTACTTCTCAGCAGACACGGATGAGTGTGTAATTTTCAAAGATACACACACAAAACTGTTACACGTTTCATCCGGTATAGCAGTCAAAACGAGGTAAGATTTTTTTATCTTATTAATATAACGTTCTGCAGTGATTTTCGATAGATACATAAGTCCTTATCTCTTCGTGTAAAAACAGCCTCGCTATGTCAAAAAGAATTGGCAAAAATTAATTTAAACTTAAGTCGAAAGAAGCATTTAATAAAATAAAAAAACATTTTGTAACACCTTGTTGTTTTGGAAGGGGGAGGGGGGTTTCTTAGCCCCCCCCTTCCGACTAATAATCAAACTGAGACCACAATCTGTCGATTTTTTAAACTCCCTATTTTATGAAACAAATCGGAAAATAATCTTACAATCAAAACAAAACTTCATTATGGCAGTAGGTGTTAAGGTCTGATAAATCTCCACAAAACAAATTCATGTCCTCCTTACAGTTTACAAGATAGAACAGGCCTGAAAAGAAACATCTGTTTCATTAATTACGACGGACATAGAAACTATGCAATACATAAACTTATAAAAACACTTTTGTTAAGGTGTGATGGTATAAAAAGTTCCCCGTGGTTTCAAGGACAATGCCTTCAATTCTCAGGGCTGTGCTGCTAGATTCACAGTTCACGACCTTCATCGTATCTCATTTAACGCTACATAATCCCTGCATTTTCGTTTAAGAACCCACTGCATTTGGCAAATGCGTAGGGATTCATTTCCCGTGACAGGGATAATTACCAATCAATAACCGTGTTTAGATATCCAAGGTTTCAAGCATTATACTTGAGCAGATAAACCCAGATAAATTATCGGAGCGTCTTCCTGTTTCCAAGTTATTTTCAACAACAGTTACAATACTGGCTAGACGTCTGCCGAGTCCACAGAATTGGATTCGGCACGGCCAGGTGAATGATTCGGAGTGGTCCGGGGCTTCGGTAGCCATTTCAAAAACATCGATTGTTATCGACGCATCGACAAAAATCGAATTACAAGAAATTATAATTTGTTTCGATCCTCCCTCTCGACGCACGTCACCCTTCATTAATACGTTTGCTCTGAAAGTAGAAGTAACATACGCACATTTCCTTACTTGTACAAATAAGTCTTACGCATTTACTGCTGTCATCATGGGTAGTGACTTCGGATCTTTTCGGGTGGATTCGGGAGTGAATGCCCGAATGATAATTTTTTTTCCCCCGAGTCATGAAATTGGACTATATAGTCTACAGTTAGTTTATTCGACCTCATTTCACATAACGGTAGTAAAAAGGAAGTAGGAAGGACACATTTTAATTAAAACAGTTTAAAATATATTCGACACAAACAGCTAGAAACAAATGTGTTTCAGAACCGCAAACAGATTGTACATTCACTTCCGTACGTCCATCAAATCACAGATTTTCAGACCAAGATTCGTCATATATTGTCACCAGCAGTAGCGTGAGTTGTCAGAGAGCGTAGAGTTAGTGAAAAGATTTTAAAATGAATTACGAAAGCTACCTCACGGGAGAGACAATAAATGTCTACAGAATTTAGGATGGAATGTCTGAAAATAATAGACCACTCTGAAAACATTTGATCTCTCGTAAACTGGATCGATGGATGTGAATTGGATTTATGTGGACCAGGATTGAGACCGGTTACTGGCTCTTTTGAATGTGGTAATGAACATTCGGATAAAAGGCAGGGAATTTATATACTAGCTGAGCGACTATCAAAGAACACAAGTTGAGTTAAATAAAGTTTTTCATACGAAGTGGTAATTTTGATTGGAAAATGGTCCAAATATAATACACGTATATGAGGTTTTTACGGCGGTAAAAATGTCAATTATGGTCGTATACCCTGAAGTTAACCTGCCACGGTGGTCTAGCGGTTAGAACGCTGGCCTTGTAATCCTGGGGTCTCGGGTTCGATTCCCGGCGGTGCCCGAATTTATAACTTGTGTTGGGCAAGGCCGTGGTCTAGGCAACACGGAGTTTTCCTCCGGGGGCTTCCCCGGTTTCTCCGTGGCATCCCAACAATTACTCCATTCACACACAGAAGAAGGCAATGGCAAACCACTTCTGGATCATCTGCCAAGAACGTATATGAACAGGTCCCAGTCCGAGAAAAGGATGGAAGGATCCTGTTCATATGGACCTGTCGTCAGACAGAACAGTAAAAAAAACCTGAAGTTAAAAGCTACACGTTACTCCTAAACCACGTACACCAATATACAAAATCAGAAACCAAAAATCAATCATTTTTTTTAATTTCTACAGCTGATGTAAAATGTGAAGACTGAATTACAAATTCGTAATATAAACTTTCAATCTGCGCCTAAAGTTACGAGCCCATATTATTTCCCACATAATAAGATTAACAAATTACTATCGATATGAATTAGACTAAACTGGCTGAGGTTAGGACTTAATCACAAGTAACCAACGATATCACATTGTGGCTGTAATAACTTCCAAGTTCCACATCAACAGAAAATGTTTTAAAAATACGAATCAAAATGGAATAATCAGGGATGACCTTACAGCAATGAGATGTTAGACAGACAGACAGACAGAAACATTAAACAAGACAGTCAGCTGGTAGGTGAGAGTTTCAGGAAGTACATTGCAAAGAAATGGGGGATTTCAAAAAGTTCTATGTCAGGACTAGTTCCAGTGAGTGACGGCCTACATAACAGAGTTGATATATAATTACAACTGTGAATTAATTTGGCCTTTGATTCTGATATTAACCTCGTGAAAAATCAACACGAAACTCCGTTAAGAGACAATTATTTCTCCTATGCCTTTCAAGGTAAAGTTTTATGACGAAACGCTTTCCAATACACGCTGTTCTAAGTTTGTTCAGTGACGTGTTGGTATTTGTCACATTGAGGTGTTCTTTATTTAATATCTTGGTAAATGTACCATGCGCATTGTCTATAAAAATAAACGAAATGGAACTTAATAGACTTGAAGAATCCACATCATAAGATTAGGACTTAAATTTGTCTTATAATTTATAAACTCACATCATCATATAGAATATTCCTTCAAAAGCTTCTCATACCACAAAAACTCTAGCCAGTCAAGATATTATTTTTTTAAATTAAAACATTCTCACCAGACTTCATGAAAAGTGGCAAATACGTCCTTCGAAATATTTCGCAAAGTTCAGATATAAAAACTGTACAAAATCAAAATTGCGTTCACAAATAAATCAAGAGCAGATTAAATTACCATACCGTTTAAAATATTTCGTATCTTCTTCTGATATATGAAAGCCTAAGATTAAAACACAAACTATGATTTAACTTGCTGATTTGTATGGAAGTAAAACTTATTATTTTCATATTAATATTAGAATATATATTGAGGGTATCTGAGAATAGGGTAGTGGGAAGATTATTCGGAGGGATTGCGCTAAACATGGTTGGAAAGCATTGCACAAAGAGCAACCTCATGTTTTTTACTCACGTAATCATGACGATCAAATCAAAGAGAACGAGATTGACGGGACATGTAGCACAAATGAGGAGATGAAAAATTCATACAAAATTCTGGTTGGAAAACTTCAAGGGATTTTGAACCTGGAAAACTCAGTCGTAGATGTGACGTCAGTATCAAAATGACTAAGAAGGCGAAGATTGTTAAAAAGATTCATAATGGCTCAGGATCGAGACCAGTAGAGGGTAATAAACCTTTGGATCCCACAAAAGACAGGATATTGCTTGACTATTTCAGCGACTAATATCTTCTCACAAATAACTATAATTCATAGAGATAGTTATCGATAATTCCTTGCGGTTTCCGTGTTGTTACTTTATATTACAATATGCACAGAAGATCAATGAAAATTTCAAGAAGTTGGCGCCATATGAGAAATAAGCAATAAAAACCTACAAAATAGAATATTAATTACCTGCTACAAAGAAATAGCAAGACGTGAATTTAACAAAATCTCACAACGGCTAACAAAGAGTTATGGAAAACTCTGGCAACCCATTCCTAGCACAAGTCCTAAAAATGTAATATAAAATGTTGGAAATGTCTACAGCAGTGGTCTTCAACCGGTGGTCCGCGGACCGGCGCCGGTCCGCAAGAATTTATTGCCGGTCCGCGAAATCTTTCACCTTGCTTTCACCCGACTATACCGCTACACGATTCGGGGAATTCCCACTGTTGCGAGGCGAGCGGCGAGCGGGGCGCTGCACGCGACGAGTATAGACGAAGTGAGCGGCCGCCAAATGAGAGTATTGCGTCAGCCCGCCTCTCGACGACACTGTAACCGTCCAGACATTAGAGTCCTGTGGAGTAACGCTGCAAGGGCGAGCTGGCCGAAATTCTTCAAAAACAAAGGGTCGTCTGTGTTAAGTGAGAAAGTAGGGGGAGGACTCGCATGTGGTCTTTTTGGGGGAGTGAGCTAGCAGTGGTAGTCGTGAAGGGTGTCTGGACAGTCGTGGAAAGTTTCTTGACTGTATAAGGTTAAGACGTTTATAAGCTAGTGTTTTGAAATAAATACATAATAAAGGTATAATTAGATTAATAGTAAATCATTATCTCTCGGTTACACATCCGATCCCCGTGAACGACCCTGAGCACCCGAGCTAGCTGGAGCAAACAACTAACCAAGGACGGTTATAACACGTTGCAAGAATTCTTATTTTATCACGCTCGTGCGTATTGTTTTTTAATATTGTGTTGTGGAATTTCGGAAAACAAATTATTTCTTTCGTAAAATTTGAAACCCTACAAGATGGATAAACAAAAAGTCAAACAGCAAAACCTTTTAACCTTCTTTAGTAGAGGCAAGGACAGTATTCAGAAGAATATTAGTGATGGTGCCGAAAGTATGCCAAGTGCTTCAAGTTTAGAAGAAACAAAGAAAAAGAAATATCCTGATACTTCGGAATGTGCAATACAAACCAAAAAGAGAAAAGGAAATTTTGTTAGGCATTACGATAAGGAATATTTAAAGCTTGGTTTTATTGTAGCCCCTGGCAGTGAACTATCGCCACGGCCTTTGTGTGTAATATGTTCCGAAGTTCTTTCAAATGACGCTATGAAACCGTCCAAACTTGCTCGTCATTTGCATTCGAAGCATAGAGATTTCACTGATAAGCCACTGGACGTTTTTAATAGATTACGTGACCAGATGAAACTTCAGAAAACTCAAATGAAAACTATGACGATTAGTGACAAGTCGCTGCTTAAAGCGTCCTACCTAGTTGCTCTTCGAATAGCTAAAACGAAAAAACTGTTTACTATTGGTGAGGAGTTAGTACAGCCTTGCATCTTAGATGTCGTACAAGAAATTTTGGGTCCTCAAGCCACTAAAAAACTAGAGGCTATACCGCTTTCGGACACCACTATTCAGAGGAGAATTGTTGACATGGCCATCGATATTGAAAAGGGAGTTGTAGAGGGGATAAAGAAATCGAGATGTTTCGCGATCCAACTTGATGAATCAACTGACGTGAGTAACCATGCTGTCCTACTTTGCTTCGTGAGGTATAGTGAAGATGAAGACTTAAGGGAAGAACTTCTTTGTTGCCTTGATTTACATGGACGGACCACTAGTTCAGAGATATTTAATACTCTTGATGAGTATTTTCAAGCACAGGGCTTAGACTGGAGCAAATGTGTTGGTGTGTGTACGGGCGGTGCTGCGAGCATGACTGGTCGTCGCTCAGGAGTAGTTGCGAAAATAAAGGAAGTCGCGCACCCAGAAGTTTTGTTCACTGACTGTATGATCCACCGGAAGCATCTAGCTGCAAAGAAGCTTTCTACTGAACTAAACACTGTGATGAATGACGCTGTGAAGATCATTAACGAAATTCGTAGTCGAGCTACGAACTCGAGGCTGTTCACGACACTGTGTGAGAGTATGGACTCACATCACCAGCATCTCCTACTCCATGCAGAAGTGAGATGGTTATCGAGAGGAAGAGTTCTTGCACGCCCGTTCGAACTGAGGGAAGAAGTAAAGCAGTTTCTGCGAGAGCGAAAATCTGACCTAGTAGAGCCTTTATTTAATGAGGAATGGATGGCTAAGCTTGCGTATATGCCAGACATATTTAACGTTATGAACGAACTTAATATTTCTCTTCAGGGGTCTTGTACGAATATTTTTACACTAAGAAATAAAATGGATGCGTTCAAAAAGAAGCTGGCTCTTTGGGATAGTCGCGTACAAGAGGAAGACATAGAAATGTTTCCACTTTTGGGAGAATTTTTGAATGCTGCTGATATCAACCAGAAAGTCATATTCAACATAATAAGCCAACATTTAAGAGCGTTAGCTGAAAACTTTAATAATTATTTCCCTGAAAATGAAGATCCACGTAAAGGTAACCTCTGGATTAATAATCCCTTTTTGGAAGATATAAAATCATGCGCACTTGATCTTCATGAGAAAGAAAAACTGATCGAGTTGTCTTCTGATGTCACTCTGGTGTCCAGACATAAAATGCAAAAATTGCCTCAATTTTGTATATCCCTCGATAAAGAATATCCATCTCTGAGTTATAAAGCTATCAAATTGTTGGTCGTTTTTTCGACTTCCTATTTGTGTGAAAAGACTTTTCCAGCTATGTCAGTAATAAAAACCAAACAGAGAAATCGAGTTGATGTTAATCCAGCGCTTCGTCCCTCAGAAACAACGCTGCAACCACGTATATAAAATTTGCTTACAAAGAAGCAGCAGCAGATGTCGCACTAACCAACAATTGTAATTTTATAACATTAGATTTAATAAATAAAATTCTATCTACATTGGTTTTCACTTCCGGCTGACGCCGGTCCGCGAAATATTTCTCCTATTTTCGCCGGGCCGCGGGTGTTAAAAGGTTGAAGAACACTGGTCTACAGCATTCAGCGTTGCATGCCTTCACTCGCTGCTCTTGTGAAAAAGACATCCTTGCACTGCGACTGTTGAAAGACAACTGACGGACTGGCGCGAGCAGGTTAAAAAATGACGTCACCTGCGTTGTCTCTTGTATGGTAGCAGCGAAATTGTGCAATATTAATCGAACCGAATTGTACAGAATTATAACCATCAAAAAATATTTAATATGGGCTGCGTCGCTTTTCGACCAACCTGTATCACAGCCAATAAATTAATTCGGACTCAAAATTTTGCATTTTGGCATGCGTTGAGGCAAACAGGCTGAGAAACACTTCCATACGGCATACCGGTAACTGACAATGCCATCGAATGAACTAGTGATAAAAGGTCTTGCCAAGCCATGAAATATAAACGACGACAGATTCTCGCTATCTTATACACTTACGTAAGCAAAATTCTTCAAATTTAAATAACTTACTATTTTCCTTTATCATAGTTATCAAAAGACCCCCAAGCAAACAACATGATGTCTGCAGACAGTCCTGTATTCCCTCATTGGCCGTAAATTAAACTTTCCACAACACTAAATACCTCGTTAAAATAAAGTTAAATTTATCAATGAGTTTAATTAAGCACCACTCCATAAAGACGTATCGGGATGTACACGTTATAAATCATCTGGGTGCTCCGAGTGGTGGTGACAATTTACGTATTCAGCGTATGGACAGAGGAGCTATTAACAGTTCAAACTATTATCAATCGAAAAAAGAGTGTATAAATATCGTATTGTTATCACATTTTATCATCTGGAACAACTATAAAAACTAAAATTAATTATATCTATATTAACTCGAAATGTATATATCAATTCCAATTGTACTGTCCGCGCGCCACGAGAAGTCCTCTGGGAGTGGGTTTTTTTTTTATGAACATCTACGCCACAATCTTTCACAAAACATGCGTCCGTCCTAGTGTACATTCATATACACAAAGCATTGCATGCAGACGACTGGAGGTCAATGTGTTTGGAGTAGGGATAGGCTAAGTGCGCATGAGCAGTAAAGTCATCACCCCTCCTCCTTCAAACGCTCCTACTTCCCAGCAGACTTCTTGTGGCACTTGGACAGAACGGGTTAACTCTACTTTGAATCGGAAACGTGTGTTAGAATCTGTGCCTTAACACAAGAGGAAATTAACTACTTTTATTGAATTCCCCTTAAATAAACCAAGAATTTCGTTCTTTTAATCTCACTGAATTTAACAAGATGCATATTTCTATGATGAACAAAAGACAAATTCCTAGCCGCATTTTAAACGAAATAATGCAATGACAGCTACTGACTGTTTTATTTGACGACACTAGGCCATCGGTAATATAACTTTGATTATTATAAATACTGAATTTCAAAAGACGTTGAACTAAGCTGTCGTGGACTACTTTACGATTTTATCCTAGTACGTGCCTTGAGAGATTGAGGAAAACCACGAATTACTTAAGTGATTTAACTTCTATAGCGTTAAATGAGAGAACTATTACGTATTATAAATCGAGAAATGTGTAAAACGAACAATTCGTGACATATTTAAAGGCACTATCAGTAAGTGATGTTTGAGGTTTTGACGGCTTCACAAACATGGTTTGTAGCCACAATCCAAGTGCTGTTTGCTATGATAGTGTGTACTGGATTCAACTATCTCTGAATTGGGACCAGCAGTAGGAATTAGTTTTGATGTACGTAGTATGTGATCAGTGTGTTTATGTTTTACGATACAGAAAATGTCACGTTTTGGTTCAGACATCTAAAAGATAGAACACCAGACTACAAATATATACCAGATACCTTGCTCTAAAATAAAAATTACAAAGTATATTGGGACAGAGATGTCGTAACAGACAAACGATAACGTACCAAGTTAAGACTGACGTCATATTTGTTAATAATGGAATCAAAAACTCATACGTAATAGACATTGCCTAGAATAACAGTCCAAACATAATGAAAAAATAAACAGACACAGAAACCCGAAGACTTAAGAAAAGTCAACAATTTTAAAATCATACCAGTGACTGCGTAGGCCGACGACAGGGTTAATACATTAGCCCATCATGTGGATTAGCATAATAAACCTCAACTAAATAAATAATACGGGCCTACGTACAAACAGATTTAGACACTTGTAATTATTGCAACATTGCAGTACAGACAACTCTCGATTTACGAACATTCGCTATAACGAACGTCACAATTCACTCAAAATTTCTTAAAGTCGCCAATAGATGGAGTTCCTTATAAAAACTAAATGCCGAACGTATAGTGAACATAATTGTAAGATTTAAATAAATAAATATATTTATTTTGTACAGTCTATACACAAACGTTTGAAGTTTATTGGTGTTGTAAAAATTATATAATATTAAAACATTTTGTTGTATAAAATATTATATTAGCGCTCTTAATCGTAAATACGATTTTACATTATATTTTTTAGCGCTTTTATTAAAACGACATGTTTCGACGGGTAATACCGTCGTCTTCAGGTTTTTATCAATTTAAAATATTTTAAAAACTATTAGATATTTGATGCAATATATTATAATGATCCGTAGTTCTGTTTGTAGCTTTCCATTTTCATGGTAAGTTGCTTATTGTAGTCAGACGTTATATTTATCTGTGGAATTAACGTTTAATTATTTTCTTGGAATGAGTATGAGCGCTAATATAATATTTTATACAACAAAATGTTTTAATATTATATAATTTTTACAACACCAATAAACTTCAAACGTTTATGTATAGACTGTACAAAATAAATATATTTAATCAAACACAAACATGACGCATATAAGATACAAATTAAATAAATAAACTTTTAAAAATGTATCTATTACAATAATTATCAGAAAATTATATTATATGATTATTATACTGAACCGTTCTTGGTTAATAAAACTAATCTAGCCATTAAAAAAGTTGGTTTACATGCCACGCCACGTGGCGTACGTTACGTATCGTATACGATAAACCATAACGCATATACAAATTATAATAAAACGTATTGTATAGACCATTCGATGTTTAGTAAATGGTTTTAATGCTTTAAAATGGCTGCTAACGTATACGATACATATCGTAAAATCTCAGGAATGCAAGATACACATAACGAACAGCGTCTTGGAACAGAACTCGTTCGTAAACCGAGAGTTGCCTGTATTACAATAAAATTGAATGAAATGTAATATTTAAATAATACATGCACCGATTTAACTTGTCCATGTCACTATCCGCATCAGAACATAAAAACTGAGACAAACATTTCAGTAATATTAATACGATTGGATTTTGTTGGTCCAGGACAGGGACCGGTGGAGGGCTTTGGTTAATTCGGTGATGAACATTCGGGTTCCCTTGGCCATCTAGTTAGTTAGTTAATACGAAATGGAAGAGGGCAAGAATTACAAGGGAAAGCAAAAGAGGATCTTACGAAAGCTACCATAATATGCTTGATAGAATTATGTACATAAAACTTCGTCTAATTTATGGCTGACGCTCGGCAGGATTCGTGTGGCAGAAGTAGGGAATTGTTAAAGGCTTTAAGAAATAAGTTCACAGACATAAAAATGACAATCCAACTGCCTCGTACAGCGGGTGCAGACTCAGCGAAATAACATAATATGATCATTATGCTTATCACAGGTTAATTACACCATTAAGCACGTGGCGGAAATAAGTACAATAACAAACTACAGTAAAATTAGAATAAGAATCATTAAATAAATCCGTGTATGTTACGACCAACTTTCTTGAAAAGATCCCAAGGATTCAAATCCATTAAAAATGACATTCAGCACCTAATACGGGACTCCTCCCAACCCTAAAATGGGACTCCTCCCAACCATAATACGGGACTCCTCCCAACCCTATGACGGGACTCCTTGAATCTCTTCTTTGGTCTTCAAATAGTCATTTTGCAAGAGTCCCATCAAAATTACAAAGGTTCTATTCTTGAAAAGAAACCAATCTTCGTAAAAAAAATCCAAATTCCTATATTCGCTGTGATGAATGTCATTCCCATTTTCAACACTCCACACGACTGTAACATTTTTATTCCTGAAGACAAGTCTACGCATTTAAAACACGGCATTGGCACAACCTCTAATGGCATGACCTTGAAACGAAATTTAGCGAGTAGAACAACTGATTCAATTTATGCCTGCATTGCCTTGTGACAGTGTTGCTCAACCTTTCTACACTTGCGGCACACTAAATATTGTTTAAGAGTCATGGCGGTACACCAACCCCATTTTGCATGTCGTGGGAGGGGGAAATAGATGGTTTATGGCATTGATTGGCCGCAACTTCTTATAAATCGACCCCAACGAAAAAATATTAAATTTGATGTTTATAATTATCTATCTTTGTTATTATGTCTATTTATTTTAAATATATTCGTTATTTTAAATAAATTAAAATATGATATTTCCTACCGTTTGATCCATAATCTATTAACTATCATATTTTAATTTATTTCAAATATCATATTTCCTTCCGTTTGATCAATAATCTATTAACTATCATATTTTAATTTATTTCAAATATCATATTTCCTTCCGTTTGATCAATAATCTATTAACTATCATATTTTAATTTATTTCAAATATCATATTTCCTTCCGTTTGATCAATAATCTATTAACTATCATATTTTAATTTATTTCAAATATCATATTTCCTTCCGTTTGATCAATAATCTATTAACTATCATATTTTAATTTATTTCAAATATCATATTTCCTTCCGTTTGATCAATAATCTATTAACTATCATATTTTAATTTATTTCAAATATCATATTTCCTTCCGTTTGATCAATAATCTATTAACTATTACATTTTAATTTATTTCAAATATCATATTTCCTTCCGTTTGATCAATAATATATTAACTATCATATTTTAATTTATTTCAAATATGATATTTCCTACCGTTTGATCAATAATCTATTAACTATTATATTTTAATTTATTTCAAATATCATATTTCCTTCCGTTTGATCAATAATCTATTAACTATCATATTTTAATTTATTTCAAATATCATATTTCCTACCGTTTGATCCATAATCTATTAACTATGTGTAAACATTTAAACTTAAAGATACTTATTTATATTTGTACATATATATTGCAGAAAAATACATAGTATCAATAACAGTAAAGGGCAGATATACATGTTTTGCTGCAAAGTGATTGTGTTGTTTTCCAATTCCATTTATTAGATCTTGTCTGTCCTCAGTCTACCAGATCACAATAAACAAATTGAAAACTGAGACAGATCAGAAAACAATATTAACAATCATTTGTCTCATTACGGTTATAATTATAAAATGAGGTGAAAATTTCGAGACACACCGGTGTGTCGCGAAACATCGGTTGCGTATCACTGCCTAATGAAGATGTTTTCTTGTAGCAAAGTTCAACGCGGATGATTACGGTGTCTGATGGATGTTGATATATTGTAAATAAGCAATTAAAACTTTTAGACGTAGTAGTGATAATTAGATTTGTACACAGTTATTTGTACAGTTTTGTGGTCATTGGACGGAAGATGCTACTTACTATAGTCAATCCCAGTTAGTTACATTCAACCTAGTCTTCTTATTCTTCTTCTTCTTAAGCCTCGCGTTTGCGCCACTGTCAGCCAGTTCGTAATAAGACGTACTTTAGGGTCGCCTTAACCGATAGGGAACAAAGGATGGGCTCGGCTTGTAGCAAGGAAAATCATGACTTGTTACTACTCATTTTCGATAACGAAACGTCGAGATGAAGATAAATTTTATTTTAATTTCCTGCAAAAATTTTCAAGTATTTAAGGCACCATACGCTTGTAAAGTTGAAATTGTACGGTTTGAGTGAAGATCCGCTGTTATATTAATCGTGGCCCCGTTTCTAATGTGGAGGATAAATCTATCTTTGACTTCAGGTAACCGAATTTTGTAGAATTTCGTTGACAGGAGTTTGTCCTAAATTTATCTCCAACGTCGGCAATATTTTCCAGACTACATGGCGCTGGCCTTGTAATCCTGGAGTCCCGGGTTCGATTCCCGGCGGTGCCCGAATTTATAACTTGTGTTGGGCAAGGCCGTGGTCTAGGCAACACGGAGTTTTCCTCCGGGGGCTTCCCCGGTTTCTCCGTGGCATCCCAACAATTACTCCATTCACACACAGAAGAAGGCAATGGCAAACCACTTCTGGATCATCTGCCAAGAACGTATATGAACAGGTCCCAGTCCGAGAAAAGGACGGAAGGATCCTGTTCATATGGACCTGTCGTCAGACAGAACACTAAATAATAATAAGATGAGGTGGTCTAGCGGTTAGAACGCTGGCCTTGTAATCCTGGGGTCTCGGGTTCGATTCCCGGCGGTGCCCGAATTTATAACTTGTGTTGGGCAAGGCCGTGGTCTAGGCAACACGGAGTTTTCCTCCGTGGCATCCCAACAATAACTCCATTCACACACAGAAGAAGGCAATGGCAAACCACTTCTGGATCATCTGCCAAGAACGTATATGAACAGGTCCCAGTCCGAGAAAAGGATGGAAGGATCCTGTTCATATGGACCTGTCGTCACACAGAACACTAAATAATAATAAAATACAACCCAGAAGACAGGGTTTGTATTGTGGTGGTTTCGTAACATATCAGTTGAAATTAAAATTATTTTCTTTTAGATGTAGCTGAATTTAGAATGTTGTTCATTTTGGTATTAATTAAATATTGTAAATCAGATGACATGTAAAATATTTGTTTACGTCATTGAAATAAGTGTATTTCTGACACGTTGCGTTTTGACGGTACTAAATAAACCACGGAGATGAGACTTGATTATACAAATCAGGGACTGTAGAATCCAAACTACGGAGTTAGTCCAACATCAACAGACATTGTGCAACGACGACTGACAACAACTCGAGTAATAGGTATGACACTAACATACTCCATTTCATGTTAACTGAGTCTTTGTCGATACATATCGATTACACAACATTAGTTCCACAGTTTGTTCCCGAATGGTGTTGCTAAGGTAATTAAATTAAGACGGGTGAGATCAGCAAAGTATGACATAAAGTTTATAAAAGCTTTGGTCGGAAATCAAACAAGAAGATATATTAAGATAATATAAAAATGTATCTCATAAAAATGCTGTTTCATTTTCAAAATTAGTCCCTACATGCGAAGTTTTTCTTGTATTGGATCCCTGACAAGTGCTAACCTAATGTCACGGTTAAGTGGTTAGCATTCCTGCTTCGTAGTTTGGTTCGAAGCCCGACCCAGATACTGGCTATCTTATATTTTTTTATCTCCTCGTATTTGTGATTTTACGTTTGTTTTGTTGCGTTCACGAAGCCGATGAATTATCAGAAATGACTCTATTTGACAAAACATTGTATTTTACATGTGATGCTACCATTAGGCAGCCTTCAGAACTACGTCTAATGTTACTCAGCATGGCCGATGTTTGTCACTGCTGTTAAGTTGAAACAGATGAGAAATCAATGAGAAAGAAATGAAGTACAGTACGAAAAGGAGGACAGAAACGAAAGGAGTACGAGGCAAAGATAAAAATAAAATAAATGCGTGATGAATTTTTGAACTAATTACAACACGGCCGCTTTCTGTTACATCCTTCCCAATCCATCGCTGGCAATCACATCACAGTTCAACGTTATGAACATATTCAGTTGAAACATCACCGTTAAATAGATCAGCAATAAATCCAATCGTGATATAGTACAGTGTCCAAGAATAAAATCTTAGTAAATTTTTAACGAGAATTTGTTGCCAGCGAATTTAAAATTGATATATTCCCGAAACGCCTATACTGGAGTTCCTCAAATAATGAAAAGAGTCTAACACAATGTTGATATAATGAGTCAAATGTCACAAATTTTTAGTGAATCGGGAAAATCTTTTGCATGTACGTTGTTAAGAGCAGAAGAGTTTATTCATTAATCTGACAGCTGTATTACGTCTCTACAATCTCTTGGTTTCATAATGAAAATATCCCATATTATTTATCATCAATTAAACCGAATTTTTAAGCATAGGAACTTATCTTTGAGAGCTTAATTTGACTCATACACGTCAATTACATTTAAGATAATTAAAATCAAATGCACTCATTCATAAGTCGAATTAACCAAGTCTGAATGTCTTATCATCATTCAAAACAGAAGTTACGGAAAAAATCAATGGCCAACTTTAAATGCCTCTCTCTCACTACAGAGAGGAGTAGATAGGATAACATTGGCGTTACAAAACATGAGGTGTCATTTCCAAAACCACAGAAGTCCACAAAACTACGAAAAAAGAAACCATATTAGCAAACACATTATTTAATTTTACGTTTGATTTATTTTCCCTCAAGAATAATTTAAAATACATAAATTCTTTATACGTGCAGAGTTTAAAGATACAGTTTTTTTGGACTCGTGTTATTTTTAATACGTACCCACACAATATCCAAGGAATATTACATTAATCATGTATCAATTATTTGTTTTAATCCGTCTGATCACAATATAATTTTTATTTAAAATTTCTTATAATTAAGATAATAAAATATCTTTGACCCACACCTATTCGAAGACACTAGTACTTCTGGACATATCGGGACACTCACTCCTACATCTTTGGCCGATATGTACATCTAATAACATTTAAGAAAAACAACACCTTCGCCCAAAAATGGAAAAACAAACGTAATGAAACATCACCAAAAAACTACAGAAATCATAATTGAGTTTTAAGTTCTTAGATATATTTTACACCTGATGATGGTTTTATAAAAACCGAAACATGTTGTGTAAGTGTTCCGAAATGTAAATCGATCAATCGATATGGAACATGAATGATATTTTATTATCTTAATTATAAGAAATTTTAAATAAAAATTATATTGTGATCAGACGGATTAAAACAAATAATTGATATAATATTCACAATACGACGCAATTACACTATCTTATTAATCATGTAGTGTGCCTTTTTCACAGCTGCAGTGACCTGCGAAAGTCCCTGTGGGTTAGGTTAGGTTAGGTTTCTTTGTGGCCAAAAAAAATCAAATAGGCTACGTGTTTCTTTCTGTCGAAAAATTTTTTTACTCTAGTAGACTCGTAGCAGAAAGGTGAATTTTAAACATTTTGAAATGCACCAACATCCAACAACAAAATCGAATAAAAAGTTTAGTCAGGTCTAAACTGCAATGCCACATTCGAATGGACAACTTCACTGGTGAAGAGAATATTGCTTTGTAGACAGAATTATGCAAGGAGTTTCAGAATTTTATAAAATTCTGAGGAAACTATTGACCCTAAGAAAGTTAACGTAACAGGATGAGCTTCAACATTTGTAATTTTAACTTGACTCAAACAAGATAATGAAAATGTAACATGCTTTAACATGTACTGAAGTGTGTTTTTGTGAAATAGGGCGTGAATATATAAAAATTCGAGGTAGGTTGAATAAAGAATTTCCGTGAATACAGTACGGATTCTTCAGGTTCCATAAAATCTAAAATTTGTTTAACAATATGAGTATCTATCAACTTAATGATGACGTTCTATTTTTCTGGAGAGAATAAGGAAAACCACGAGGTAACTCAGTCAAAACTAAGATTAGATCACAGGTCCACCCGAACGCGAAGCAAAAGTGTTAACTGCTAAGTCACAATTGGAACGGGTTAGAGAAAGTGTAACCACAACAGAATCATATACCTCGCAGATAAAATACAACGTAAAATTAAAGGATGAAAGCAAAATTGTAAAAAAAAAGCATATTAAATTATACCAATTTGACTGTAATCACATAAAAAGATAATAATGAAATTTTAGCTAAATACACAGCTTGGCGTAAATAAATATTAAACTTACAGCTTACTGGATTTTATATTTTTTTTATAATTTTTGATTCGAACAATTAGCCACGGGCTCCGCGTCCTTTAGCAATGGTTCTTATCCCAGAAGACGTCAAAATTAACAGTGACAGATAAATTTCAAATGTTGTACCATATATAGTAAAGATTTATATTCAAAAATCATTACGTTAAAATTTTCAGATTCCTTATAACAGGATTTATATGAATTCCTACAGCCACAATTAGGTACAAAATTTTGACATCATATTGTCATATCTATCCACCACCATCTTTCAACTTCAATTACATACTTAGCAACTACTTGCCAATGTCTTATTCCCATAATTTTAAAATCCTCTTGAACTACATCTATCTATATCTCTTTTCCTAGCTCCTTTCATTACGTTTTTATAAATATTCTTTCCATAAGTCTACACCATCTCAATCTGAGAGATTTTACAAATTTTACGATATCCACCCCTTCTAACATATCTTTTATCTCATTATTCCTTTTATTATCCAACTTTACTAAACATTATCCGGAAAATGGCGCGTATATATCAAATATTATACTTTTAATTACATTTTATTAAACTTCTATTAACACAGTTCACAGTTTAAAATAGTTATAAGACATAAAACATACATTTAAAAGCGACTATTAAGACATATTTTTAAAAAAAAATTGAGGTAAATGTTAAATGAAATGCAAAGAATTTGTTTTTGTTTGCTTGAGTTTGTATACAGTAACATTTTAAATCACAATAAAATAACATCAAGACCAGGAAGGTACAAATAATAATAAAAAAAAACGTATTTAAGAAATGTGCTTATTCACCATTCCGCTTTCGTTCCGTCTTAGGTCCATGCTCGCCTTTGCGTTAATGATCGGACAGAGACTCGAAGCCGATAAGGAAGTTATCTTGAATGTCCCCTGTAATTGTGCTTTCATTTCAACCTTCCATGGCCAATAACGTAACTTTTTCCCTCTTTATGTTTCCAGCCTTTGATCTCTGATAATCTTCACACTGAGGCCTCGTTTGTGAACCATATAAAAGACGACGGGTTCCGTTGAGCGGTTCAGTTTCTGTGCTGTCGAGTCATGGACAAGAACTGCACTCTAAAGGTCGACAGACCAGTCTACGAGAATGAGGAGCTCCACAGGACGTATGGCTACTACAAACCCGCGTCTACCGGTAAGTCTCTGCAGAGAATCAGTTGTTGACAATATGACGCGACATAATCTAAGAAATACGATCACGGATGCCAGACGCCTGTATTCAAAACCCCCTACACGCGTTTTTAAACATTATAATGGACATTTGACCTGACACACAAATATTAGATGACAGATTCATTTATAAACTCAGTTGGTCATTAAATTAGTTAATTTATTAAATCATAACGTTAATTATTGTTGAAGTCTGGGGTATTTCTGAACAACGGTGCATTATAACATGTGAAACTTTTAAATTTGATTTTATTCATCGTCTAAATTATAAAATTACGTTTTGAAAATTAAATTATGCTTCTGTCTTCAAGTATAAAGACGGTGGGGAGGAGGAAATATGTTAGAAACCTGATGTTTTCTACATGAAGACGAAAGCATAATTCAGCTTCCAAAACGTAGTATCATAATTTTATAAATTAAACGATGATCAAATTCGAAAATAACAATTTTACGCATTGATCATTTTCGAGTTCAGAAAAGTCCATCCTGTTTCCATAACATGCATTTTTAATATCATCCTCTCATTAACGTATTAGTTTATTCCCATTCGTTCTATATGCCCTGGCCATTTCATATTTTCCAATAAATATATGACAACAAGTACATATGAACCTCCATATCATTCATTGCTATGTGTCCTGGTTCCTTAAACCAAACTCGATAACATATTCATAGATAAATATTATATAACGTAAAACTGTTATTCTCTTGGACATTAAAGCAAACAACTGACCTACAGATATCCCTCCACATTCCCTACTCAGTTTATTTACGATCTTGAGTCGAACACTACATTTCGCAGTTCATCTATGTGCAGGTCCCTAGCATCGAATCAAAGATCTCTGCGCCTCGCTGCTGAACCTGAGAGATCTCGTTAAAAAACAGTGCATGTCCATGCTTCAGAAAGAAAGATAAAGACTTCTTAGCAATGTAAATGAAAAAGTCAACGCTGCACAGAGAGATAAGAATATTATGTACATACGTGTAATTTAATAAAACACGTATTTATCGTTTATTAATTCATTGACAAAAAAAAAAACTTTCGATCTAAAATATCCATCCTCATTTGTAATCCAGTATCTGTCCCAGACTCTGATTATTCGTAGTTATGCCAAATTCACTGGTTTACAAACTGTATGCGTCTCTTTCGTAAGAAAATATAGCTCTCTGAACACATGAAACTTAATTTTAGAAATAATTTAAGAGATTGGAAAGTTTCTTTGGTCAACCGTCTGCTTCTAACCTAATCTAGAAACGAGTGTCACGTTACTGTCAATGCCATTTTATCGTTGCATCTAATAAAACAGAAAAACAATATCTACTACCAATCAACAAATATGTTGAAAATAATGTTCAACATCCGAAAAATATCAAGAAACTTACAATAAACATTTAAGTTTTAATATGCATGTATCTTCAGAAGTCATAAACTTGTTGTTCATGCTTTATTTTTAAGATTATTATATTATTATTTAGTGTTCTGTGTGACGACAGGTCCATATGAACAGGATCCTTCGGACTGGGACCTGTTCATATACGTTCTTGGCAGATGATCCAGAAGTTGTTTGCCATTGCCTTCTTCTGTGTGTGAGTGGAGTAATTGTTGGGATGCCACGGAGGAAAACTCCGTGTTGCCTAGACCACGGCCTTGCCCAACACAAGTTATAAATTCGGGCACCACCGGGAATCGAACCCGAGACCCCAGGATTACAAGGCCAGCGTTCTAACCGCTAGACCACCTCATCTTATTATTATTTAGTGTTCTGTCTGATGACAGGTCCATATGAACAGGATCCTTCCATCCTTTTCTCGGACTGGGACCTGTTCATATACGTTCTTGGCAGATGATCCAGAAGTGGTTTGCCATTGCCTTCTTCTGTGTGTGAATGGAGTAATTGTTGGGATGCCACGGAGAAACCGGGGAAGCCCCCGGAGGAAAACTCCGTGTTGCCTAGACCACGGCCTTGCCCAACACAAGTTATAAATTCGGGCACCGCCGGGAATCGAACCCGAGACCCCCAGGATTACAAGGCCAGCGTTCTAACCACTAGACCACCGTGGTGGATTTTTAAGATACTGTTGTTTAAACTTTGTTCCAACAATAAAAATCAGTTTATTTCGTAGTATCACATAATCTGATACAGTAGACTCCCGATTATCTGGGGGCAGATAAACCGAGTAGTGGATTAAAAATTAATTTAGAAAATCTGTCGTAAACGTTAGAAGGTTTCAAATTAATACAATAATGACATTATTTAACATATTAAAATAAATAAATTGTAGCTAAAACCTAAAATTTACGACAATAGAACGTTATTACGATCCGTTGGAATCATTTTTTTTAAAAATAGTTGGTCTCCACCGTATTAAATTTTATACAAAATCTTTTTTTGTTATTAGTAAATATTTAAAAAATGTTAATAGTATATGTAATTAAACGTACGTATTTGTAGCATCTAAATGTTTTTGTTACGTTTTTATCGATTATACGGGAAAATATATTTCGCAAACAACACGGAGTTCGCCATCTAACATCAAATTGCATCTAATTCCTTGTCTCAACAGCGAACCAAACGTCCTCTGTTTGGCACACAAACGTATGAATGCAGAAATTTATTTAGGGACGTTTTTACAGTAACTCAGACTACACAGCGTCGAATGAAAGGATATGGAAGGAAGCGGTCCTGGCCTAACGCAAGGTACTATCCCGGAATTTGCCTGGAGGGACTGAGAAAAACCACGAAAACCCTCAGTCAAGTTAGTCGGTCTCCGGGGTCGAGATTTGAACCCGAGACCTCTCGAACACGAAGCTGGTGTGCTAACCACTCGACCACGACGTTTGATTACAATTATATCGCGACAATAATACTTTAACTGGGGATTTATATATGGCCTACACATCTTAAAAGGAGGGAAATATATAAAGGCCGTACAGGAGAGAAAGTTTATCATATAACCTAAGTCTAGCTTAGAATTTTGGGTACTCTGACATGCAAGTAGTCATCTTTCATCGCGTCTCGCCCTTATAAGAGACTCGGACTTTTAAACAGTACACACAGCTACAAAAAAAATCTAAAATTGCGATATGTATCATGGGCTCAAATCCCGAGACAAATCTTTGGGCACTGATCTAAATTTAATCTTCTACACCAGAAATCGCATGAGCCGGGATAACTCAGTCAGTATAGTGACTAGCTACGGGCTGGACGACCGGGGTTCGATCCCCGACGGGGGCAGAGGATTTTTCCTCTAGCCTCTGCGTCCAGACTGGCTCTGGGGCCCACCCAGCCTCCTCTACAATGGGTACCGGGGGTCCTTTCCCGGGGGTAAAGCCGGCCGGGGCGTGACTCTAACCACTCACCCCCATCTAGTGCCGAGGTCAAAGAAGAGAGGAGCTATACCTCCACTCACCCCAAGCGCCTACATGGCGTGTAGTGAGACAAACTTTACTTCTACACCATAAATCGTCGCTTCTTCTATAAAAGATGAGAAATTGCTCGAATTTTAAACGTAAGCACAAGATACTTAAAATACATTTACGAAAATTTTCCTTCTAACGCTAAAGCTCTTTAAAAAGAGGAAACAAAGTTTCAAGAAATATGATACATTTGATCATCCACAAAATGTCCCAAAGTATATATGTTCAAAGGCTTTTGTCAAAAATTGGCAAGTGGACTAATGTCACTCTCACTCCAAAGGACTAAAAACTGTAACAAATGTTTCCAGAGTAACCGTTGCAGTGTAAAGAACGCCCAAAAATGTTTGTGATAAACGACCACATCAAAAACCTATTCGCCCCCTCTACACCCTCGATAATCGATTACACTTACAATCGCTTATCTCTCATCGATAATTGCTTACACTCGGATGGATTAGCAAATACCTTTCTTAAATATCGATGTTAAATAACCAACTTTCCACTCACCGCAAACACGTTCTTCAAAAAACGCTAGTAAAACAATGCGGTCAAGGTTGTACACAGGAATAGTGGTCTAATTTCAATAAATGTCAACGTCTTAAAAATACAGACCACACTATACCAATATATGAAACTATCTGTAAACACCCTGACATTTTTTTTATAAAAGTGGACGTTTATTCAAACCTCTTTTATAAATCACTGCAGTTTTTGAGCATATTTGTGCGGGTAAACCAATCCTATTCAACATAACCAACTTGGAAATGTAAAATTTATTATAAAAATTCGAGACATACATGAACCCTTGTTGCGACACACCGGTTGCGAACCACTGCCCCAAATCCCGAAAATTAAAATAGAAGTACGAGGTACTTATTTAAATATTTTCTGTTAAACCCAATTCTTTCCTGCCTGCAGTGAACACGAATATTATCATAATTGTTTGAAATACATTATTTATACGCTAATATAATTCACTCGTTGTTCTAGAGCAGTGGTATTCAACCTTTTTTGTTCGCGTACCCCCAGATATAATTTCTCTTCAACTTTGTACCCCCAAAGTTTTTGGTGTATAATTCAAGTTATACATAGTATATAATCTACATCTAAAATGAATTAAATTACTGATTATTCAGTGTTTATCATAAAATAATATAATTTTTTTTTAAAATTTCACGTACCCCCTAAGATGTCTTCGCGTACCCCCAGATATAATTTCTCTTCAACTTTGTACCCCCAAAGTTGTTGGTGTATAATTCAAGTTATACATAGTATATAATCTACATCTAAAATGAATTAAATTACTGATTATTCAGTGTTTATCATAAAATAATATAATTTTTTTTTAAAATTTCACGTACCCCCTAAGATGTCTTCGCGTACCCCCAGATATAATTTCTCTTCAACTTTGTACCCCCAAAGTTGTTGGTTTATAATTCAAGTTATACATAGTATATAATCTACATCTAAAATAAATTAAATAAATTAAATTACTGATTATTCAGTGTTTATCATAAAATAATATAATTTTTTTTTAAAATTTCACGTACCCCCTAAGATGTCTTCGCGTACCCCCAGATATAATTTCTCTTAAATTTTGTACCCCCAAAGTTGTTGGTGTATAATTCAAGTTATATATAGTATATAATCTACATCTAAAATAAATTAAATAAATTAAATTACTGATTATTCAGTGTTTATCATAAAATAATATATATATATATTTTTAAATTTTACGTACCCCCTAAGATGTCTTCGCGTACCCCCTGGGGTACGCGTACCCCAGGTTGAATACCACTGTTCTAGAGGGCACGAAGCTCGTCTGTCAGCGTAAACAGATTCAAAATAAGTTTATTTTGTATAAAATAAAGACTCTAATTCACTTCGCACGTAAAATGGCTAAAATCTAACTACAACTAATTCTCTAAAAGAACAACCCGAATTTTGAACTACGCTAATACAAAATCTCGCCACTGGACACGGCTGTTAGCTAGTTCCGTCCACTTCAAATCCTCAAACCCTACTTACTTAATGTTCATCGTGACACTGTATGGTCTTCCAATTAGCCGCTGTCTAATAAATCTTTTCAGTAAAATTCTGAATGTATTCTTTGTTTCACTCCATCCTAGCTACATTCCCAGCCGATCGTGGCGTAGCAGATTTCACCAGCCTAACAATATTAGGTGTCATATACAGACCGTGGAGTTAACATGCGAAAATTACGTCTGAGATCCCGAAATTAAATAAGGAATTACACCGATATAAGCTTGTACGGTCAATATTAAAGAACACGTGTGCTAAACCTGAGGTTAAATGTCATGACCTTCTGTACAGAAAACGATACGCGACTGCTGACAAAGATTAATTTTATTGTGAAATTATCCTTGATACATTTTAGTGGCATTTTTAGCTAAGTATATGAAGTTAGGTCTTTTTTAGAATCTCACAGTCGTTCTACTATTCTGAAAATCCCCCGCTTTAATGGTACCAGTAGGTTAATTTCCGTTTTCACATGAACACAGCCCAAAAACTCGCAAAGTATTTGTTTTCAAATACATTTTATCAGTATTATCAGCGTATAGGTTCGACAAGGTTGCGCAATGCCAAAGTCGTGAAGTGCGCAAACGAGAAGGCTCGTACTGTCAGAAAAACATGGCGTTGCGACAGACGATGGAAATTGGCCGTAGTAGGTTCCTAATTAAGTGCACGGACAATGATCCATAGTCAAGGCCGATAAATCGTATTGAATGAAAACGGGGGACCATAAAAACATTAGACACTCATAATGCACAGAAACAGGTCCTATGAAGGACGCTTATGACGTTATGAAAACACCGGAAGAAAAATTCTTCAGGTCTATAAGCAAAGAGGAATGGGTAGCCCGAAGCACGATGAAATGCCTGAATAGTTTATAGTCATCCTAAAAATATACTATGATAACAGCTTCAGTCAAAATCGAGTCAACCAGCCATGAACAAATGAGTGTAGATCCTTTAGATAATTGAAATGAATACACAATAAAAGGCCTATTATACATAATTATATGATAGAAATTTCGTAATATCGTAATATTTTGACTCTGCGTTTCACAATTAAAAAGACAATAAATTAAAAATTCACTATGCTTGAAGGCTCTAAAAATTTGGGAAACATAAAAATTAATATGGTATAGAACAGCTGATAAAATCAGCTAACACGCAGACAACTATAATAGGTTTATTTTTTTAAAAAAGATTTACTCAAATAAAACTGACGTAAATTATTTAATCACAACTGGAGTCAGTGACCTTTTAATTACGGCAGGTCACATTTGATATTCATATCTGTGTCAACGAGAGTAGAAAAAATTAATAAAATAGCTGACAGTAAGGATAACTGACTTAAAAGTTTTGTTGGTATTCACTTGAAAACGGCAACCAGCTGTTATTTCAACCCACCGCTGAGTTTATTGTAAACATGTAATTACTATTCAAACAGTTCTGTTTTAATTACATTGTAAAATTGTAAACACGTTACCTGTATTATCCCACAGTAATAATTTTGTCAAATATATCATCTGAACAATGGAACAATGCACCTTCGAGTAGTGACGCGATTTTAAAGTTGCACGCCTACGTCTACAAAAACTTTTGTTTCATAATTTGTGTTTACCTGACGATACGCTTAGATAACAGACACATTTACGTCAATGTTCTTCTCGGTAGCATAAACATGTTCCCTTCTCAAATTGGCCAATTCCAAAATCATGTAACGGGGGCCTCGGGTCGAAGATACCAGAGGCAAATGACGCCTAGAAGCGTAATCATGTTGAGGTTATGTTCATACAAAACCTCTGCCAGAAGGTGGTTCTGCTAACAGTGTTAATACCTAATTCTGCCGCTTGATCGCTCTGTTGTAGTAGGCGAGTTTATGGCAGGAGTTGCTGCGGATTGATTACGAACGTGGGAGGAGAAACTCGACAAAATCACTGCGCGTGAATCTTTGTCATGTGAGCTACTGAACGATGGCAGAAAATGTGACCGATGAAACTAAGATTTTATTAATAAAAGGACCATATGAAATACGTGACCACTGTCGTGCGTTACCACTCAACGCTGAAAGAGTACAAACTGTTTATAATTGCTGTACATTTCCTTCTATAAAATGAGGGGAAATAAAAGGAGATGGGAGGGGAGAATGGGAAGCCTCCCCACCCATTGGGTTGGCGGAGGGAGGGTAATTCATACGTAAAGTTGCTTTTCTGCGGCATTGATTACGGAAATTAAAAACATTTTCTTCTTCTCTGTAACCGATGGAAGAACAATATAAAATTTCTATGTTCATAATAAAACCTTCACAAGTAACATACACAGCATGTAAAATGCGTGTATTAAATGCGTGACATTTCTCATATAAAACAAATTCGTGACGTTGTTTCTCTAACACACTGTCCCCAACTAATAGGTCATTAAGCTGTGGCCTAACTGTCTTGGCTTCGCGATTGTCTGCAGATAAATACATAATTGAAGTTTATGGAGTCACTCATTATTATATATTCATATACATACATAGACGAGCCATTCATTAACAACGTGATAATGACCTTGATTTTGTGTGCCCACAGGCTGAAATGTCTGAGAAACACTGATTCAAATAAAAAACGGTCTCGTGGCTTTAAATAAGCGACCGGATTTAAATCCAAACCCCCGTCAGCGTAGGCAAATTCCCATTTTGGTCAAAAGCCTCTCTTTTGTCATGCATTCGATAGAAAGTGATGACATCATCAAAGGTTTAATGAACAATACCGTGAAAATCTAAAACCTTGGTTAACGCTCCTGCTTCGTCGGAGACCGGCTATCATGACTAGGCTTTCAGTGGTTTTCCTCAGTCCCTCTACGTAAATTCCGACATGGTACCTTAAATTAGGCCACGACCGCTTCCTTCCACATCCTTACCATTCATTATTCAGTATCAACATTTCATTCGACGTGATGTAGTCTGAGGGGCTCGGAAGTAATAGGTTGAACTTCGGCTATTATCAGAGCCCTTCGTTGTCGCCATTTGCGTGGACAGAATGTGGAAAACCACAAAGAAAAGTCACGATAGCCGGTCTCCGAGCCGGGATTTGAACCCGAGAGCTCCCGAAGTACGAGTGTTAACCACTCGATCACGACATTAGGTCCAGAAAGTATAAAGTGATACAGTCGATTCAACCGTGTGTCGATACATCCATATATCGATACCTCTTGCCCGTCCATACTTCAAAACGCCAATACTGAGGAGAAAATATACTTTGCTGATGCGAGCCCCTTCTTAAACTGATAGCACATCTCTGTATCAGACTGAGTTCAACGTAAATCCACCCCACCCTTTTACACATTCCCACCTTCGATTATAGTTTCCTGCGTCTGAAGAAACACTAAAAGAGTTAAACTTATGTTTCTGTTTCAATGTCGAACGTCTTCATCACACTGTGTTTCATTACACCCTATCTAACACATTTAACAAGAGGGACTTCGACTAATTCAGATCATATTTCATAATCGTTTTACTCCAATATCATTTACTAGCGTGCCACGGTGGTCTAGCGGTTAGAACGCTGGCCTTGTAATCCTGGGGGTCTCGGGTTCGATTCCCGGCGGTGCCCGAATTTATAACTTGTGTTGGGCAAGGCCGTGGTCCAGGCAACACGGAGTTTTCCTCCGGGGGCTTCCCCGGTTTCTCCGTGGCATCCCAACAATTACTCCATTCACACACAGAAGAAGGCAATGGCAAACCACTTCTGGATCATCTGCCAAGAACGTATATGAACAGGTCCCAGTCCGAGAAAAGGATGGAAGGATCCTGTTCATATGGACCTGTCGTCAGACAGAACACTAAATAAATAATAAATAAAAATCATTTACTACTCGCATCTCGCAGAGACACGTCTGAAAATCCAGCAGTTACGAATGGCTTCGGTTGAAATGAACACATATTATCTCACGCATACATTCAATCGACGTTTCGTTAGAAGCTCAAGCTATACTTTTTGGCGAAATTTTAATCCGAAGCTCGTCTAAATAAGATTTAAAAATTCAATCCGTACCTCAAAGAGAACATCATCGTTGTCTGCACTGAATATCACACGAGCTCCATCACTCTGTGTGCAAAACGCGGAGATACTGGACGTTAAAACAGTTTGACAAATAGTTATAATTCGGCCTGAAATGGTAAAAGGCTAATTCATTTCGGAAGATTCCAAAAGACCTGTCAAACTGCAGAAAATGGGGTGGTTCTTGCTCACTTTGACACTGAGACTGTCGGTTCAAATCCCACTCGAGGCATGGATGTTTGCCCGTGTCTAATTGTGTTGTTCTGCCTTGCGACAGGGTGATCACTTGTCCAAGGTGTCACGCCAAATATTAAAACTGATTCACAGTTTTAGAAAAAAAATTCTGAATTGAAACAGGCCACATGGGCCTAACTCATAAGAGTATTAATAAGAACACAAAGAATTCCGGAGATAGGGATTAGCTCTATCTAGTGGGCCCAACTGAGTAGGAACCTGAAGACGGAGATAGAGTCCCATCTCCGAAACGTCGTTTTTACGTTTTATATTTACTAGACGATGGATAATATCCAAAAAAAAAAATTATTCAATTGACAAAGAATTCTATCACATCACATCTTAAATCTGCATAATTGTTTGCACCAGAATTCTCATGGATCATTTGTCATTCTGTGGATTACAAGAGACCTCTGACCAAAGGTACGAACACAACCACGAACATCTGTCAACTGTGCACTACTACTTCGTATGTTGAAGATTCCGTATTCAAATTTCAGCCTAAATACCGGCTATTCTGACCGAAGTTTCTCTTATATTTTTCCACAGTCACTCTACGTAAATGCCAGGAAATGACCTTCCTTCCATATCCTTAACAATTTCCTCTTTCAATTCTATAAAGTCTAAGCCACTGATAGTATCACTAAATGAATCATAAATACATCAAATAAACCAAGTGTCAAATTGTAAAGGTGATATTAATTCTCGCTTATAAAAGCTGAAAACATCGGTAAAAACCACTGTAAAATCATGCAGTGTGAAATGGACTTAACGAAGAACAATTCATATTTGAGCATTTATTTACTTCAGTTCTGGGACGAGTTAAAAACTGCTACAGAGAATGGAAGTTTCTCCATTTCCTACAGAACCTAATTCCAATAACTCAATGGCTTCCTCATTACAAGTGGCGTAATGACTTCGTTGGTGATCTTATCTCTGGTATCACCGTTGCTGTGATGCACATCCCACAGGGTAAGAACTACGTTCGATATTAAAAGGAGTAAATTAACATATATTTCTGTTTATAGTGAACTTTTATAACAATATCCAAACTCATTTACATATAAATAATATTAATAATGTTAATTATATTGTTGATAATTTCACAGAAATAATGAACAAATAACATAATACACCACATAATATGCAAAAGAATCAGAAGAAAAAAGGAACATCCACAACTACAACCTACAATCTACAAATACTGAAAAGCGTGCATTAAAAAATATTGAATAGTTTTAAAAATAAAACCTGAAGATGATGCTGAGACATCGAAACATGTTGTAATATATATAGCGCAAATTGTAACATCGAGGAAACGATAAATAGCGCGAAATATTTATATCAATTTTAATTTTTAACATCAATATTAATATAGTTTGTGTATAGACTTGAAGAATAAATATATGTATATATTTCTCCTTTAACTAAATATAAATTCACGTTTAATTCAAGTGATACTGCAAGTTCTACTAAAATTCACAGGTGTCGTGGTAAAATAACATCCTAAAAACTCAGGAAACAATTTTTTTATAAAAGCCTTCACAAATCACTGAATTTGTTATATAATGATATTATTTAAGTTTTAATATAAATGTAATGTTCAACTGCTAGTGTCTAAGTTTTAGAAAGTATAAAAAATACAGGACCCTAAATCTGCATAAATATTTCAGAGAAATAACCGAGTGTAAGAATGGCGAAGTGTTAAGAATCGTGGATTTTGTTTAAAATCTCAGCTTTTCTCAAAGAATTATTAATCTTCTAATCGTTACAAACGTTCACAGGAATGGCATATGCACTGCTGGGAGCTGTCCCACCCATCGTTGGGATTTATATGGCTTTCTTCCCTATTCTGGCATATTCCCTGCTTGGTACATCTCGTCACAATTCCATGGGTAAGTTCTGTCTACGTCGAGTCACCTCTTCAGATGTGGGCCACATTCGCCCTTTCTTACTGACTCGGAGACCACAATTTTATCTTCTTTGCGCGGTCTCCTTTACAGGACATATTATGAACAGGATCCTTCGATCCTTTTCTCGGACTGGGACCTGTTCATATACGTTCTTGGCAGATGATCCAGAAGTGGTTTGCCATTGCCTTCTTTTGTGTGTGAATGGAGTAATTGTTGGGATGCCACGGAGAAACCGGAGAAGCCCCCGGAGGAAAACTCCATGTTGCCTAGACCACGGCCTTGTCCAACACAAGTTATAAATTCGGGCACCGCCGGGAATCGAACCCGGGACCCCAGGATTACAAGGCCAGCGTTATAACCGCTAGACCACCGTGGCATCACAATTTTATGAATGAGGGAAACTTATTGACTCAATATGGCAATTTATTAAAACTACTACCAGTCAGGCCTACTATAAAAAAAATTTCAAATATTAAACATTAATTTTTTATAATAAAATTGGTCACCGACGAGATACTCGTTTGAGTAATCTTTCAGTATCATATATCGTGATTCTCATGCATGCCCTATTTCTTGATTTGAAGTTACTCATTAAATTGAACGGTTTCTATGACGCAGGAACATTTGCTGTAGTCTGCCTAATGACGGGCAAGTCAGTAACAGCTTACAGCCCCAAATTGACAGATGTAAATGTGACATCTACAGAAGATATTAGCTACAGCCCCATGGAAGTTGCTACAACTGTTGCCTTCATGGTTGGAATATATCAGGTAACTGTAATGGCTTACACCTAATCTGCAATAATTTTCGCAGCGGTGAGTATGAAGATTTCTGTCTTCTGGGTTGTTGCGCTGTGTAGTCTTTGACGTCATCAGACGGAGGCAGTATGGCCTCTGAAACGTCGGTTAACATCGACTAGACTACACGGCACAACAAACCAGAAGATATAAATCTTCGAGTATAAAATTGTAAAATGTTACCGTCAATGCTGTGATTTACATTAGCTACAGAAACACTATTTACTAACTTGTTTAAATATTCATAACGAGCCTGAGACATGGCAATACTGAAAGGCGTTAGTGCTATACCTCTACTGTGACTGCTTCACTCTTCAGTTCTCTACCGTCTTTACCTTAAAATTTAAATTCCCATACAAATTCTAAAATTCTAGAACTACAACATTTTCGAAGTTGGATCCTCTTTCCGAAACACATCAGTTTTATAATTTAGACCAGTGGTATTCAACCTGGGGTACGCGAAGACATCTTAGGGAGTACGTGAAATTTAAAAAAAATATATTATTTTATGATAAACACCGAATAATCAGTAATGTAATTTATTTAATTTATTTTAGATGTAGATTATATACTATGTATAACTTGAATTATACACCAACAACTTTGGGGGTACAAAGTTCAAGAGAAATTATATCTGGGGGTACGCGAAGACATCTAAGGGGGTACATGAAATTTAAAAAATATATATTTTATGATAAACACTGAATAATCAGTAATGTAATTTAATTAATTTATTTTAGATGTATAACTTGAACTATACACCAACAACTTTGGGGGTACAAAGTTGAAGAGAAATTATATCTGGGGGTACGCGAACAAAAAAGGTTGAATACCACTGATTTAGACAACAGTTTTATATATTGTCAGACTTCAACTTTAAATATATAATTTAACATTTTATGGCATGCAACTCCAACGCAGCTGAACCGCACATACGAGCCGGTTTCAGGGTTCACAAAAGTTAAAAATGTTTCTTTCTAACCGTTCGCAGCTGGTGATGTATGTATTCCGAATGGGCATAGTGTGTACATTGCTGTCTGACACCCTAGTGAACGGCTTCACCACAGGAGCTGCTATTCACGTTTTCACGTCTCAAGTCAAAGACTTACTTGGGCTAAAAATTACCAAACATGAGGGACCATTCAACATAGGATTTGTGAGTATTATTTCAACTGTAGTAAATTACTATGAACATGCATTAATGCACATGTTTATGTGTATATATTAAATTCAGTACTTGTGGGTTATCTGGACACATCGCTTTAAAAATAGGTTAGGTTAGGTTGGGTTAAGTTAGGTTAGGTTAGGTTGGGTTAGGTTAGGTTAGGTTATGTTAGGTTAGGTTGGGTTAGGTTAGGTTATGTTATGTTAGGTTGGGTTAGGTTAGGTTAGGTTGGGTTAGGTTAGGTTGGGTTAGATTAGGTTAGGTTAGGTTAATGTGTGTGGATAAATGACATATACTTGAAAGTTATTATACTTTATTTCAATAAATGACAACTAACCTAACCTAACCTAAGCTATTTTTAAAGCTACGTGTCCCGATAACCCACAAGTACCTTAAATGCAAACACTTAATAGAATATATGATCTACTTTCAGACCTACATTGAGATATTCAACAAAATTGAAGAAGTTAATCTAGCTGTTTTAGTCGTGTCTTCGATAACAATTGTTTTGCTGGTCATTAATAATGAATTCCTGAAGGTGAGTACAAGAGAGACAAAATTCCTTCTTCCAGCACACGTGTATGATCACGGTAGCTATGAAAATTCAGTGCAATCCTGTCAGTAGGAAAGCAGTCACCCATGAACTGAATATAATTACCGGTTTTAAACTAAAAAAGTTATTCTTATGTTGTATAGGAATATTTCTGACTTCTCAGTAGCAATATTATTAAGCAATACTGATTTGAAATCATCAAAATTTTCACAGATTTCAAATGCAAGAAAATAATATTGAATTCCATGATTATCATTCCAACAGTTCAAATGTTACTTTAATTTTAAAAGAATTAATTTCATACAAAAAAATGTATAAAAATATAATTTATATTTAAATGAAAACTGTAATGCATAACACATCTATGTCGGCAGCCTTTCGTGAGAAAACGATCAGTCATACCAATTCCTATAGAACTCATCGCTGTTGTAACTGGAACACTGATATCTACATATTTAAATCTGCAAGATAAATATGAGATAGAACCCGTGGGTGATATTCCAACAGGGTAAGTAATCAGTTACAAGTGATATTTACAATTTCATTTGAAGAACAAATTTTATGATTGTCCAATTTAGAGCAAAGTTCTTAACAGCTTAGATCCTTTGGTACTGGTATCAGCAAACAACTTTGTGTGTGGGTGTTGTCATAATTCTGGTAAACTGATAAAACTCATTTGACTATGGACTCAACTGAACAATTTTAACTGCTATTCTGAGCTAAAACAAGAGATAAATGTTTCGAGTAAGGTCTTGCCACGACTTCCAACATAACTGTAAAAGAACAGTATCCGATCATTCTCAAAAGGATAAACAAACATTTAAATATTTCAGACACATATTTCATGTTCTCTTAGTTAAATATTTGTCCTACAAATGATAATAATATAATAGAAGTGACAAAAAGGTATTTTATGAAGATTTCTGTCTTCTGGGTTATTGCGCTGTGTAGTCTGGTCGATGTTAACCAACGTTTCGGAGGTCATACTGCCTCCGTCATCAGGGCGATGAATATCGCCCTGATGACGGAGGCAGTATGACCTCTGAAACGTTGGTTAACATCGACCAGACTACACAGCGCAATAACCCAGAAGACAGAAATCTTCATACTCACCGCTGTGAGAACCTCAAGTCTTACAAGGTATTTTATCTCTACATATTAATTCATGCCGTCACAGTGGCCGCGTGGGCCTTGTGTCTCTTGGTCGCTGGGACCGTGGGTTCGAATCCCACTCAAGCTATGGATGTTTGAACGCGTGTTTCTGTGTTGTGCTGTCATGTTTACAGGTAGAGGCCTTGCGACGGGCCGATCCTTCATCCAAGGAGTCCTACCAAACGTCTATAGATCAAACCAACGAAAAGTTGGGACCCGGGCACTGAAGAACGGGTCATATAAAATAAATAAATAATATTAATTCATAGGAAAAGCGTGTTTTTTAGCCCACAGTAAGACGGAACTGATCAATGGCCATAGACTTAGCACACTGCAAACCCAATATTATCAGAAAGTCAAGCCTCGATACTGTAGATTTAAACTAAGTAACATTTATTATGATTTGAGTGCAGTATGCATATAATGATAATATCCAAATTTGTTGTTAAAGCCTTTTCTGTCGCTAGCCAATGGTTAATTTATTAATTATAAACAAGTGACTAATGGAATGAAGAACATACCACGTGACATCACATTGTAATAATTTTATCTGTCCTCAGATTGCCATATCCGACACTGCCAGCATTCTCACTGCTTCCAAAAATTTTCATAGACAGCTTCACCATCACGATGGTAGCTTACACTATTGCGATGTCAATGGCTTTAATTTTTGCTCAGAAACATAATTATGAAGTGGATTCAAACCAAGAACTATTTGCTCAGGTACTGTATTTAAAACTATTACTTTTGTATGAATCCAAAAATAAACTGACGTCAAATCAAACATCTGCTGTACTTCATGAGTTTAGTGTTGCAACACTAAATAATTCCTTTTTTTTTTATTTGTAAATATCGGTGACCTTACACCACGACTGAAGATAACTTTGTTGTGACATCAACGATATATCAAGCAGCTAATTTAAAAACTCCTCCCTGGGCAGACAATTTGCGAGAATTACGCACTCAGAATTTTTGGTGACATTAACAGAACGTAATCCATTCAAAATATCAATCCTCAAAAATTAATACAAATAAAAAATTATTTAAAATTTGTTCAAATTAAATTTATCCTGATAAATGTTATAGACCTAATATTAATGTATATAAGGCAGCATATTCAAAGAAAAAATCTCTAATGAGCACACTGTATGCATATATTTTCTTTGATTTGTGAATAATATTAAAAAAAAATGTTCCCTGTCATCCAGATATATGACTCCCTCTCAATATATTAATCAAATTACATCTAACATGTAGGATTTGATGTATTAAGAGGCGGTGAGTCTGAAGATGGCTGTCTTCTGGGTTGTAGCGTCATGTAGTCTGGTCGATGTTAACCAACGTTTCATCGCCCTGATGACGGAGGCAGTATGACCTCTGAAACGTTGGTAAACATCGACCTGACTACACGACGCTACAACCCAGAAGACAGCTACCTTCTTAAATCTAAAATGTTTAATCCTTCTGTTTATTTACCAAAACTTCATAACTGCTGGGTTTATATAGCACCAAATGTGACATTACAGAATAATGATGAATTAGGAGGAACACGAAACTTAAAAATTTACTTTAATGTCATGTCATTCGCTGGAAAGGAAAACTATAAAAATATTTCAATCAGGATAGTTAATCTCTTGGATGGGATTTAAACTAGACTCCTCCAAAATATGTTACTGATTTCGGTCCATTCTTATTATCAGTAGCCTTACGACAAGCAAATAATAATTCTATTATTGAATTGAATATTTCACAAGTGTATTTTTATGACCATAAATATCTTTGCATTATCTCAGTTATTTCAGCATGGAAAGAATTGTATTTTGCATCATAAAGGGAGACGTATTTTCAATTCCATTGCAAAACTTTATTAACTTAAAATGCTAAGCTATCTCAAAGAATAATTATCCAGAAATAGAAAGTACATCATAAAACAAGCGACTCTTACAATTTCTTATCTTTAGAGAGGCCTTGTTGACCGTATGTGAAACCTGAAAACATCCACTTCAACTCTCCCTCATTATTACGTATAACTTGTGTCGTAAACAGGGAACCAGCAACATTGTGGGTTCCTTCTTCTCCTGCATGCCCATCACTGCATCACTCTCGAGGAGTCTTGTCCAAGAGACAGTCGGTGGCAAGACCCAGCTAACCAGCTTCATATCGTGTCTAATTCTCCTCGCTGTGATGCTCTGGATTGGACCGTTCTTTGAACCCCTTCCCAGGGTAAATATATTTACAAATAGTATCCCAAGACAACAAGCAAATGTCTCAATGTCTCAAAAATTTTGTTTTAGTGACGACTCTAACCTATAAGATTTTTTCCTACTTCTACAATTTTAAAGATGGCCGTCTTCTAGATTGTAGCGCCATCTAGTTTGGTAGAAGTTTACTAACATTTCACATCATCATGTAATTCATCACCCTGACGATAGAGGCAGTTAAGTAACTCTGAAACACTGGTAAACGTCTACCAGATTACGCAGAGCTACAATCTAGCAGACAGCCATCTTTGTACCCACTTCTATGATAACCTCAAATCTTACTTAAAATAATTACATTAATAATGTCACTGTCATTAGCTACGAGTACGTACGAGTGCTATACTAAAATCATATGACAAACATTTTCATTATTTAACTTGCTTGATCAAATGTAATAAAAGCGTCCATTATTATTATCGTATTTTCGACAAGCCATGACAAATAAAATCATTAATTACAAAGTTAACAATTTTAAGAAAAAAAACAAATTTAACTTGAGTTGCTTCTGTATCATTATAAGCACAAAGTACATGCTAATGGGTCACTAGCAATGCCCTTTCGTGGCTTTAGGCCACGCACTTTGCTGACCTATCACAACTTTGAATTTCCGTAACTACATCACAGTGTTAAATAGCATACGTATCTGACAATGATCTTCATCATAACCTTGACTTCAATACAGTGACGTTCATGGTTATTTTTCAACTACATTCTATCCTTTAAACATTAAATTAATTGGTTGGCTCGACTGAATCAAAAACTATAAAAAAATTACAATTTATTGTTTCTTTTATATAGTTTCTTACAATGTTAATGAAGACCGACAATGACAAAGTATTAACTTTCTACAAACATAACCTTAAGATATTGTAGGTGCGTCATATTGTGATTTTATTTAAAAATAGTATTAAAATATATTAAAATTGTCCGTCAATCACAATAAAGTAATATAAGATAATTAAATGGTTAAAATATTATCCTTTGTTCCGTATCGAGTACTCGATTTACATATGGAACATTCTCGACATGTTTCGGCTTTCATAGAGCCGTCATCAGGTGTATGTTATAAACTCTTAATTCAATTACTAATTTTTAATTTTTTTTTCTTATCATTTCATTGTTTTTTTCACATTGTATCAACATTTGTTGTTGTGTTATATATCATTGATACAATCGTATTGTCGGAGTGATGTTAATGCTGCGTATATTGGTCTGTGAATTAAAGGATTCAAACCATTAATGAAATTGAATATAGAAAACAAAATAAATAAATTAAAGTAAACGTATAAACTTACCAGAGAAGTAATATCGAAGTTGTAAGAGGAGAGATCAGAAGTACATCGTATCGGAGCGAGGTTGGTTATTGATAAATTAGTAATTGAATTAAGAGTTTATAACATACACCTGATGACGGCTCTATGAAAGCCGAAACATGTCGAGAATGTTCCATATGTAAATCGAGTACTCGATACGGAACAAAGGATAATATTTTAACCATTTAATTATCTTATATTACTTTATTGTGATTGACGGACAATTTTAATATATTTTAATACTATTTTTAAACATAACCTTATATTACACGCTCTTTTACTTAAACGTACTGCACCATTTTAATATTCTGTTAGTTCTAATAATTAATTTCCAACACCAACAGACAAAAAACTTCTTGAAACAACAATGCATACTGAACATTTGAGTTAGACCAATACTTTTAAACTATATAAAAAATTAAAGCTGTCCCGCTACACGCCATGTAGGCACTTGGGGGGAGAGCCCGTATAGCTCCTACTAATTCTTGACCTCGGCACTAGATGGGGGGTGAGTGGTCAACATCACGCCTCGACCGTGCTTTACCCCCGGGAAAGGACCCCGGTACCCGTTGGACGGGAGACTGGGTGGGGCCCAGAGCCGATCTGGATATAGAGGCTATATGAAAAAGTCTCTGCCCCTGTCGGGGATCGAACCCCGATCGCCCAGTCCGTATCTAACCATATGGAACCATTTAATATACAATGCAGTAAAATTGAAGCTGGATTGTTTTATGGTCTGACAGTTTTATTAATGTTTACGTGTACTGAAAGAAGATTTCAGTATAGAAAGGAAGAATTGAAAATCCTTCGACAAATAAATGAACAGACTTCACTGCAAGAACTTGATATTAATTCTTGTATTTCTGACAGAGAGACATAACGATTTTGTTAGAGATGTAGGCGTAGCCTGTTTTTTAGCTGGCTGCAATGTGGGATGGATCAAACTCAAGTCTGGAATCTCCCCACTGATAACAGAACTTAACCTTGTACTATGATATTATTTTTTATAGTTTATTAATGGCAATTTCAGTATCTCAGACTATAGAGCATCAAATGACAGGATGATGGCGAATAATAAATTGGAAAGGATATGGAATAATTTACAAAATTATTATCCAGCATTTGCCTGGAGTGATTGTGAAACACCAGGCCCCAAACCTCCCAAATATGAAGCAGGAGTGCTAACCACTCAACCATGATACCATGTTTGCCACTATGAGACAAGTTATTTGAATATCATCAATATATAATACATTTAGACACATTAAAGACAGGATAATAGTGTTCTTTCAATTTTGTGTGAGATGACGCAAAATGATACAACCAAAGAATTTATGTTTAGTGAAATCTGACGTTCACACAGTAGCAGATAAGAAGATGGCTGTCTTTTGAGTTGCTGCACTGTGTAGTCTTGAAAACGTTTATTGACGTTTCAGAGGTGCTTGCTGCTTCCAATATCAGGGCAATAAGCGCCCTGATGAAGGCAGCAAGAATCTCTGAAATGTTGGCAAACGTCTACCAGACTACACAGCGCAACAAACCAGAAGACAGCTTACCTTTAAACATTAAGCACATTACATAATATGTTACAGCCGTCAGACTAAGAATTAAGATAAATTTTGTTGTTGTATCCATCAGTATATTTTGCCTATTTTCACTCTTTAATGAAATATGGAATAATTTTTTGGAGAAATTCATCAAACATCAAAAAGATATTCACTTTACAAAAGAAAATTGTTAGATTATTGGCTGGTGTAAAACCTAGGAATTCATGTAGAAGTCTATTTAAGAGATTAGAAATCTTACCTCTTCCATGTGAATACATATTCTCATTAATGAACTTTATTGTAAATAACCAAGAACTCTTTCAAACTAATTCTGCTATACACCCTGTCAACACAAGGAATAAAAATCAGCTTCATAGACCAATTGCCAACCTCTCATGTTTTCAGAAGGGTACATATTATGCAGGGATCAACATTTTCAACAGTCTAGCATCAAATCTCACAAGTCTTGTAAATAAAAAGGCACAATTTAAACCAGCATTGAAAAGATACTTAATTACACACTCCTTTTACTCTGTCGATGAATTTCTAATGTTTACAAGTAAGTCGTAATTTATCTATTGTACGAGGTGCGATCGGAAGGTTTCCAGACTGCGCGTATAAAAACCCGTACACTTATCTCAGGTATTAAATTCATCCATCACCCTCGAAGTAGTTCCCCTGGGAGTGAACACAACGATCCCAGCGCCGCTGCCAAGCCTGGAAGCATCCCTGGAAATCTTTCTTTGTCAGCCTGTCAAGCACCATCTGCGATTCTGCCTGAATCTCTTGCCAAAGACTCGCCAAAACGGCTACGGAAACCTATGAAATGCTAAAGCAAGCATTTGGGGAGTCCGCAATGGGTCGTGCACAAACTTTTGTGTGGCATTCACGTTTTAAAAATGGCCGAACCTCTGTCGATGATGACGAGCGTTCTGGACGACCATCTTCGAGCACAACGCCCGAAAATGTTACGAAGATTCGGCAGGCCATTCACGAAGATCGACGTCGTACCATCAACGACTTGTGCGACATTGTTGGGATAGGCTATGGGACCTGTCAGCTGATTCTAAAGGAAGAACTCCACATGCGACGCATCCTGTCTGAGGACCAGAAGCAGAATCGACTTCTCGTTTGTCAGGAGCTCAAAGATCTTGCAAGAACCGACCCCAACTTCCTTTCTAAGCTCCGTGTGACTTCTTCCTCTTCCCAAAGATGAAAATTCAGCTAAAGGGAAGGAGATTTGAGACGATAGAAGAGATTCAGGCAGAATCGCAGATGGTGCTTGACAGGCTGACAAAGAAAGATTTCCAGGGATGCTTCCAGGCTTGGCAGCGGCGCTGGGATCGTTGTGTTCACTCCCAGGGGAACTACTTCGAGGGTGATGGATGAATTTAATACCTGAGATAAGTGTACGGGTTTTTATAGGCGCAGTCTGGAAACTTTCCGATCGCACCTCGTATATAATGGGTGTATTTATTTGTAACTTATCTCTACTTCATGTGAACCCTTTGTTTGTATTTTTGTGACATTTATATAATAGTATGACTTATCCTACATCCTATTGTCATCTGACTAACTTATGGATCCATGGAATGTAATGAAGATGTATGTATGTATGTAAAAGGAAAATACAAGGAGTGAATTTATGAGAGACATTAAGATCTGTTGCAGTGCATACTAGCAAGTATCATCATAGTGGCTCTAAAGGGGATGCTGCTCCAAGCCAAGGATCTGCCGTCCTTCTGGCGACTGTCTAAGTTAGACGGCCTGGTATGGATCATCACATTCCTCACTGTGGTCCTTGTGGACATTGATTATGGTTTGTTAGTGGGGCTTGGACTTTCCCTCGCTTCTATCTTAGTCCAAAGCATGAAACCTTACACGTGTCTATTGGGAGTAATGCCAAACATAGATCTTTATTTGGACTGCACCAGGTACACGCAGGTAAGTTTTCTAATGAAACGTAACAATATTACTATTGAAGTAATCAAACTTTTACCATTTAATTGATAGATTTGAACTTGATGAGGTTTAAGAGTAGTTAAATAAATTTTTAGTAACAAAATTCACCCAGTTTGACCAGAATATAGTTTACCACTATCCTCATCACATAAAGAAAACTAAGTTTTAGGTTTCAACAAATGCGTGGCCCTTTAGAAATCTCTCTGCAGTCAACAAAACTGCCTTATGTCATAGGATTCAATACTTTCATCACTGTAGAAACCTCCGATCTCATATTTCTTAAATAATTTTAATAATACAATTAATTTTTATTATTTCTTCCAACTCATTGACTCTGCCTCTTATATGTTCCCTAAAGCTTTGATGTTTTCAAATTTTATTTCTTTGTGCTATTAATTTAGAGCTCTTCAACTGATATTTACATATTATGACGATTAAATTTCTCCATTTTGAATACACTCTGCTCGTACTTTCAGGGACAATATTTCTCTTATTTTTTAAATAACTAAATGGTAATCAGTATCAGACCTAGCCAATCTATAAGTCCAGATATTAACCATACTGAAATATATTTTTATCAGAAGGAATATTATTAAAATGTTTTGACTTTGAGAATCAGGCGGTTACGTAGATCCCTTGTCATCAGCCTCATATTGCGAATGGAGGAGAAGGCCTCCAGATAGATGATAGTTTCAAATATTTTGAATAAGCTGTTACGCCACGGATTATTATTATTAGTTATGTACAGCAGATAAGGGATAACTCTCCATCTTGGGAGTTCAACTGGAGAGCTAAAAACTCCCCACCGTACAAAACCAAAAAGTTACGAAATGTTACACGAGGCCTCAAACTTACTTACTACAATACCACGTCCTAAATCACGTTTCATTTTCCCTTCTTCGTAGTAAAATATAACGTTCCCATTTTCATGACTACATATCTCAAGTTACCTTATTCCTATAGCCATAGCGATGAATCGCCCTGATGATGGAGGCAGTATGACCTCTGAAACGTTGGTTAACATCGACCAGACTACACAGCGCAACAACCCAGAAGACAGAAATCTTCAGACTCACCGCTGCGAAAACCTCAAATCTTACATCAAAAATCTAACTTCAAAATATTTTTATTTTTATGCAAAGTAGGCAACTCACTCTAATAATCCCCAAATCCTCCCCTCAACTCGTGGGGACAGGATTTTACAAAGCATTTTCCTTTCAGGCTCACGAGGTTATAGGAATTAAAATTTTCCATTACTGCGGTGGGCTAAACTTTGCAACAAGAAGTCACTTCAAGACCGAACTGTACCGACTTGTGGGCATAAACCCACAAAAGGAGTTAGCACACAGAGAGAAACTGGAACGAAGGAGTCGAACCTCAAGTCGGGTCGACGGTAGACCAGATGAAGCCAGGGTGAGGACAGACGACAACTAACATAGATTACAGATTACTCAACAATATTGTATTGTCAATTCTGAAAGTTTGTGACAATGACGCGTTGTTGAAGCAAAGTTTTCTAGACATTTTCCATTGTCCAAGACTAAATAAAACCCCGACGTTTCGGAGATAAGAGTCTATCTCCGTCTTCAGGTAAAACCTACTCTGTTGCGCCCAATCGACAGGGCTAATCCCTATATTGACTACAAAGATTATTTAGGGATGTGACTTTTAATTAAGTGGTTGTATTACATACTTTATCTGTAATGGCCAAGAAAAATCACAAAGAATATATTTTTCATAAGTGACAGTCTTCATACTAACGATCCACGAAGGATATATCAGATTTAGTTATTAAACTTTAATTAAAATGTTTTCCTTGCACAGGAAGGTATTGTAAACATCAGCTTTGTGGAACACGGCGAGGATTCAGAACATGTACCCACTGTGAACACCCCCATAAAACCTCAAGTCTCTTCATATGGAAGCTTTACTGACGAGGTAAGACCTTACGCGTACATCAATTAAACATAATCGACCAGTGACTGTGCTTCTGGTTTCAAAAACTTGTAAAAATGAAGTAGATCAAATTTTTCATCATCCTAATTTGAATACTGAAGTTATTAAACTGTTAAAGAAATGTTACCTGCAATCTCTATGGGAGATACGAGTTGAAGGCGATTGGATTTTGCTGGCCCAGGACAGGGACCGGTGGACGGCTTTGGTTAATTCGATGATGAACCTTCAGGTTCCCTAAGCCATCTAGTTAGTTAGTTAGTTAGTTAGTTAGTTAGCTGTAACCTTCACTTTATGATACTATCTTGTTATTAAAATTTTCCTGTGATGCTTAAAGTTTACATCTTACTCACCCAATTACATGTTCGCTTTTCCCAATTCAATTTTTTTTCGTTGGAGAGTATGTTAATTTTGTTAATAATTATTTCAAAAAATTGTAGAATGCTGACAAGGCAGAAGAAAAGTCAACGAAGATCAAAGTTCATATTAATTTTATTTTTAATTTTCATAATCTTAAAACATTCTTTTCGTAGAACTAAATCATGAAAGAAAATTCTGTAACGTTTTAAAAACAGTTCATCATTTCGTTGTTACGTAGCTGTTTCCTATTTTTCTACTGTTATTACAGTATTCCAAATTCTGGCCAGTGATACAATTCTTTTCCATTTACCTTGACACGTAAAATTTTATTCACTCTTTGAATTGTCCTTAATTTATTTACATTTAAGCTACTTTTATGATGTACTTTTGTGTTTAGAAATTTCAGATCCAATACATTATCCTCGACTTCTCGGCGCTCAGTTACATTGATCCCTCAGGAGTGGCTGCCCTCAAGTTACTTAACAAAGTCTTCAATAAATTAGATATCACCATTTACTTGGCTGGAATTTCAGGTATCTCTCACTGTACAAAGTGACACTGGAAATATTTAAGTGGGACTAAGAACTTTCGTAACTGTAGGAGACGAAAGGAAATCATAACATTTTAGCAAAGTCTAGGCTTCAAAATAATCGCCCTGACAACGGAGACAGTATGACCTCTGAAACATTGGTTAACATCGACCATAATACACGGCACAACAATCCAGAAGACAGAAATCTTCACTGTTCAATTAACCAAGAATAAAGTGACCAATCAATCTATTTTTAATGCTGAATGAACAGAAAAGTTCTTGTGCACGGTAACAGACACAATACAAAATAAAATCTTCTCAGACGATCAGCGGATTGCCCGAGAAGATTTTATTCAGTTATGTCAGCGCGAAAACTTCAAATCAGACACGATATACTTCTCACATTTTACATATTCTTGGTTTATTTAACATCACTTTCAATTACTAAGTTATCGGGACACATCGCTTTAAAAATAGGTTAGGTTACGTTAGGTTAGGATTTGTTAGGTTATGTTAGGTTAGGTTTGGTTAATGTGTGTGGACAGCAATAAATAACTGAACGAACTAACAGATAACAACAACCCTAACCAATCCTAACCTAACCTATTTTTAAAGCGATGTGTCCCGATATTCCACAAGTACCCTAAGTTTATATAACTTTGAATGATAAGATGATAAGTAAATAATGAATCAGAAAGGATGCAGATAGAAGTGTCCATTACCTAACTAAAGGTACTATTCCCTGCGTTTACCTGTTGTCAGTGAGAAAAAGTACAAAATACTGTCAGAGAGAGCGCAGCCAGTCTCCAGTTTGATATCTGAACTAAAGAATATGAAACGAGAGTGCTAACCACTTGACCAATGATACACCTAGGTCAGGAGAGCTAGTCTCTGTGCCAAAATATGAACCCAGAACCTCTTAAACATAAATACAGAGTGCTAACCAGTTGGCCATGATGTTCAGTCTTACTTTTATAATTTGGTGTTTCATTACATCAGTGTTTCCACAGACTAAGAAACTTAATGAATTCTATTAGTAAGACAAATGTAGCCTCAACACTGCGAAAGGAGGATAATTCATGTCATAATCAACATTACGATCACTAATATGACTATTACACAGGACTTGAAACAGACTCAATACAGATTTTATGATGTGTATAAAGCAACAGAATTTTGCTTCAGTATCTATTGGAAAGTCAAGAACAATTTCAGACAGTGGGTCAGAAAGGACTGGATAAAAAGTTGACATCTAAATCAGGGTGGTCCAACTTTCTTCTTACCTGAGGTCAAGATTAATTTTCCTTGGATCTGGCACTATTTTTTTAAAATCAATACCCAATTTTCATTATCTTTAAAAATACTTATTTAGTATAAGCTAAAATATAAATTAATTCAAATGTGTTAAATTACATATTATTTTAAATTTGCTCCTGCAACAGCTTGTCATCTGGCAGGCTACCGGTTGGATCATGCCGATCTAAACAAACAAATTCTACAATTTAACAAGGGTTAAGAAAGGGTACATTTAGTTTTACATAATTTTTAAGCTCACTAACTTTTGAAATGATGTGTTTACTCATTCACAGACAATCACATCTTCACACATTTTTTTTTCCAGATCCAGTATATGAGAAATTACAGAAGTGTGACCTTTTTTTGGATACTTCTAATTCCTTCAAGACATTTCCAACAGTCCACGATGCAGTTACATTTGCACAGTGCAACATGAATAGATCTGCTAGTATCAGGGTGTGATTTTGATAAAATGACAATCCTCAAAGAAGAAACAGGACTGTAAGTGCTGTAAGTGGTGCTGATTAGCAGTAAAGCAAGATACTCAATTCAAGTGGAGTTACATAAAGAGAATATTCAAAATATTCAACTGGCCCAGTCTATGGAGTGTGAAAAATGTTCTAGCATTGGAGACAAAATAGAAGCAAAATCTGAAGCTTACATTTCAGTACTCTTGTAACAAGAAAATGTTAGTCAAGGTAGTAACTTAGGATAACAAGTTTTGTATGCTCACAAAGCTTGTTTAGATTGCTGAACTCATTCTCACTCATTGGAAAATGTATCAAGCTTTAAGAATATGGATGTGCGTACAACACGAAAGAAAGCATTACCTGGACTATAACAGTTCATATTTCAAGGTCATATGAACTCCATAGTGTATCTACAGATTAAGTACTTTGTCTACATGAAGACTGTATGTTAATTATACCATGTATTAACATTCTTAGTGATAACCTACATAATTATATTATGCAGGTGCCCGATAATACCTAAGAGGAATTTGGTTTATGTGAACAAGAAAACGATTTAATAATGTCAAAATTTAAAGTTTTCACAGTGTTTTTAGTAATATGATGACTTTTGGGTTGTCAGCCGTGTCAGTTGAGCTGGGGAATAAACCGTCAATGTTTTGAGAACTATGCTGTTCTCATCCTCAGGGCACTGCTGCGGCTGTAGAAGCAGGTCGCAACTAATGTGATTGCTCGAGCCTTGTGTAGGAAAACAATTTTTGGCAAACTAAACTTCACAACAATAGTATGTATGATCTGAGCTTTCAAGGCAACTAAGTATAAATAATTCTTCTTGGGCTACTAGACGTGTAAGGTGGTTTAATGGAGAATACCTGAGGGTGATGACGAAGATGGTTCTCGAAATGTTGTGTTTTCTTCATTAAACCACCTTACACAGCTGGTAGCCTGAGAAGAATTTATTATAATTGAATATTATCATCTACAAACTACTCTTTGAAACGAGATAACTGGTTTGTGGTCTGCTCATTTACTTTTCCATATCGCCAGTTTTCATTATTCCAAAGGGATACAAAGTCATACCCATAGAGGAAAATTAAACACGTTTGGGAAATTCATAGGATGCCTACTACCATTAAATACTTCTATATGCATGCAAATGGTAACATTTTATCAATTGCTGACTTGGCAGTACTGTAATTCACTATCTAATGTTGTTAGCCATAACCTCAAAAATTCACAAAATCAAGCTAACTGTAATTTTTAACACACAAAAAAATTGTAGTTTTTTATAACCATGCTAAATTACATACAAAAGTTTCAAAGAGAAAAGTAAATGCAGAACTTATATCATTCTACACAAAAAATATCTGAATGAAGGTTGCATAGCTTCAGGATCCATAATTTGAGGAAGTTAGCATTGCTTCCATTTCATAAATTCACATATTTGCAATATTAGAAACGTTGTTAAGGATTTAAAATGTTCAAATATGGAATGACACCTAATGGCATAATATTCATACTAAGTCTTATGGACAAAAACATAAACAACAAATTAATATTTTATGGTCTGTATAATAAAGCAGTCACATGAAACAGCAGAACTTTGTACAGTTAAAGAGTAAAATAAATGTGTAACATGATGTGGGGAAATTTTATGTTGTGCAAATGTTACACTTCTGGAAAATGTGCTAAAAATTTTCATGTATTGCACTGCACTATTGCAGAATAGATCATGAAAGATCACCTTGATAGACTTCAGAAAATACATTTTTTCATGGGAAAGAAGAAACTCAGAAAGTTTCTAGCACAAAAGTGTTAAAAAAAGGATGTGACTAAAATATAACAGCAGTTAAGAGGAAGTGGAAAAAAAAGTTACCTGTCATTATTATTGATAAGATGAAGTGCTCAGCACACAATGACTGATCCTATGTTCAATGTCCCTCATATTTTATGTGCATCATTGTTAAGTGTTCTGTACTAAACATTTTTACTGTTTTGCCCCAAATATTTGTATTTGAACAATAATTTATGAATAAATATTTAAATTTGTTTCAAATAAATGCTGTGCATTTATAATATAAAGAGGTAATAGTTTTTTAGTATGATCTCCAGTTCTTATATACCATATATTCAGCTCAATTCTGAAATTTGTGACGATGGCGCATTGTTGAAGTAAACTGTTTTTTGGATATTATCCATCATCCAATACTAAATAAAATCAATAAAAACCATGATGTATCGGATATGGGAGTCTATCTCCGCCTTCAGGTAAAACCTACTCTGTTGGGCCCAATCGATAGAGCTATGCCCTATCTCTGGTCTGGAACCCTTTTGACAAGAATTTTATGTCCAATTCTTCTGACAGTCATCATATGGTATATCAGAAGGCACAATCAATGGCTCAGAAGGTGGTTGCCATGATAACACCTTCACTTTCACATTAAATAAAAAATGTTATTCTACAAACATTCCAAATATAAGCTAGGGCAGTCAAAAGACATCAACAGCTTCACTGCTGTGACAACCTCAAATCTAATATAAATAAATGTTTATAGAGCATGGTATAAAAGTCTGTTACACCACAAACAATCCTCAAATTCTCTAAATTAATTATTTCACATATATACTTAGCTTCTGAATTTCTACTGATGAAAGTTCACCACAGTTGCATTTAAATTAAGAACTGAATGGAAAAACTTGCACATGTTAGTCATAAAAAAATACCAAAACAAGAGTCTTCTTTGATAACACAAAACATGTTCTCTGTCACCCTGTTGTGTATAAAAATGAGGCTACAAAGAACTTGAATACAGCAAATTTACAATTTGAAATAATTCAGTGTTCTGATGAAGTCCAAAGCCAATACATAATCAAAAACCAGTCCCTTATGAGTAAACAACATACATTTTGATGGGCATGGGTTCAAATCTTGGCTAAAGGACCTGATATCCTGTCTGGTTTTCCTCAGTTCCTCCAGGCATATACTGGTAGAGTACAGTGCGTCTACCTGAAAGGTTACACGTTTGTAACATCCCAGCAACCGACAGGAACTGACCCATAACCAAGCACAATATTTTCCTGATACGAGTGAAGTATCGGTCCATTAAAACAATAAAATCAACTTACCTAAGTTGTAAGAGGTGCTGAAAACGATGTCCCTGAACACGTTCTTTGTACCACTTAAACGCGTTGAAATTCGCCGCTTCGTCTGCTGACGATTTTTGTGGAAAGCGTATCAATGATTTGGTGTGTTCTAACCTTGCCCTTCTTTCGTCTAGTTTTTCCTCGGTAAGAATACGGATGTATGTCATGCTTCCAACTGTGACCCTGGGAAAATTACGACGAAATTGTCTCCACTATCTAGCAGAACCGCATTTCACATACGATGTTCAACACTGCATCGAACCATATCCACTCACATTATTCAATACTAAACACAGTGTCGGACAACTACACTGAGAGCTGGGCGAAGTCATACAGTTCCCGCCAGGAACCGCGAACAGGGTTCCGTTAACCATATCAGCGATTGCACGTATTAGGATACGAACATCATTAAATAACCCACAATAAACAAACACTTCAAAATACTCATAAAAATTGGAAATGATTTAACAACTGTCTACTGTATTCACAACAGTGTTGGATATGAATGCCACTTATAAATACTTCTCCATTTATACCAACATACATCTGACTAACCCTTCAAATATAATCCTACTAGGCAGTGGAATATCTCAGCCTGGGATGAAAACAGTGCAACACGAAAATTCCCAAACTCTTGCTCTTCACAATCTTTTCAGAATTTAAATATCCTCGTCATTCACTATGCTCCATAACCTATTAGACTACACCTATACAAATTTCACTGATTAATTACATTCATACTTTTCAGTAATGTTTACAAAATTATGGCAAGTCCATATTTCAAAAAATATATATATAAATAAAAAAGCCCTCTAAATACTGTATGAAGATTGAATTATTGAAGAAGAAATTATAAACATTTTCAGTATTGTTAAATTACTTAACAACACACTGTGGAGATTGATGGTCATATGAACACACAACAAAAATTGACCCTCTGAAGCCAAAGTTTGTACAAATAAAGTTTAAGAATTCAGTCTATACCTCAAAGAATACACAACACCTCACCACTATAAAGATCACTTGGTTAATGCTGTTTAAGGAAATAATCCCTGTTTACACTAAAAATCATACATAACCGATTAATATAAAACACCGAGTTACAGACTGTTAAAGCAAATGGTACATATAAGCCTTGTTGCCACTGAATTAAACAAATTGACTCCACATATCTGACAAAATTTAATGACAAATCAAAAGGCAACTCAGTTTTATAACAGGAAAATACGTGGTTAGAAATTTGGCATGGAACATCAAAGAGAAAAGGAACCAACTATTCTGTCACATATGATTTATTTTCCTTTCTTTGGCAATGAAAACATAGACAAGGATAATGTTTCACTATGCCCAACTACTCGGTAAGAGTATATCTGAACCTTTGGACTTATTTCCACTAAATGGGTCATAAGACATTCTACTTTTAAATCCACAAACAATAACAGGATTATTATGTTACCTTTATCAAAACTAATTTTGACATAAATGGAAAATACATGTTGCCATCTGCTTGAGCTATTTATGACCACAATATACTCTCCAGTATAAAGCATCATAAACAACACTGACATTTCCAGTAAAAGTGAATAAATTTCAACCTCTTTACACAATCTTACAATAAGAATAAAACACATGGTTCAGTGGGTCTTCATAATGTCATACTGTTATGAATATTAGAACCAACTCCACAAACTAATGATGTTCTAGCATTTGGTATATTAAGATTTTACTTTTACTGGCGTATGTTCTTAGACTCTAGTAATAATTACTCTCAAGATTCAATGTCTTGTCTGGCTGAAAGTTTCTCACTGCACATATGAATCAAAGTCACAGATTATATAAATGTTTATTTCAGATAAAAACTAATTTTGGTCTTCTTAAAAGAACACTAAAATTATGAACTTTGAAAATTTGCAACCACAATACCATCTTGAAAGGTGTCATATTGCTGTCTCAATATGTTACAAAGACATACCAACATCTGTAATTTGCCTTGTATCAAATATTGTTCAATAACTATGATAGGGGCAGAGGTTTTTCCCTTAACCTCTGTGTCCAGACCAGCTCTGGGGCCAACCCAGCCTATCTAATGGGTACCAGGGTCATTTCCTGGGGGGTAAAGCACAGCTGGGGCATGATACTAACCACTCACCCCCTTCTCATGCCAAGGTTAAGAATGAGTAGGAGATATACCTCCTCTCCCCTAAGTGCCAACATTGGCATTTGAAGAGATGGCTTTACTTTACTTTTACTGCAAGCAAATTAGCTATTTCCTGTTTCAAACTGAACAATCTAGTACATAATATAAAATCATTATCAGTTACTTTATATTTAATTGCTAATCCTCTGTAAGATACCTAACGGCACCTTTACATTCTACTGTACAGATTTAAAACCAGTGGCATACAGCAAATGGATGAATTCTGCTACTACACAGGAAAATATAAATGCATGAAACACAAGAATCAATTCTACAAACAGGTGTGGATTAATTAATAATTTGATTTTATGACTTACTGCTTTTGGTCCCACCTTACCATGTTACTCCAACAGATTTCACTTACATGATACAACACTTGCACAAATAAATACTGAGACACAAACAAGTATATCACACATTCAGTTAAAAAATCTTTGGTAAAAACTATTGTGAAATGTACATTCATATTCATATGTTATCACCATAATTCATTTTGGGTACTAGGATTTCAATCTTTCTACATTTCACACAATCTCCATATTTCTATCTAATTTACAAGTTAACCCACTGTTTCTTGTTTGACTGTATGGTCTCACCTGCAACCTTGTACTGAAATAGTCAGAATAATAGTTGTTAGAAAACCAAATTTCATAAAAATACTTTGGTACAAAACAAAATTATATTCAGTCAAATCTTTAAGATATAAACATCTGGATCAATAAAGGGTGGCAATCCTTTTTCAAGTGGGAACAAGTACTCAGTAGATAAAATATTCACCAAACCTTTGATGAATGAACCAAAAGTAACCAAAATTCACTAAGCATTCATGTGTCCAGGCTAACTTAACAAAACAAAAGTAACAAAATCCCCTTTTTTAACAGATCTTGAACTTAATGTCTCTACACTGGCAATTCCATGGGTATATCATATAGAAAGCTGCCCGAAATCAAAACTAGTACATCAGTACAGCAAATTACTTTACATGCGCTATCCATTTAAATACATCAAACTCATTTTCCTGGTTCTGAACAGGGGTGTGCTGCAGGAGGCTTATGTGAACCCTTTGTTAATTTTAGGTTAATTGTCTAAGCCCTTTGTTATCAACAGAGAAATTACTGCCTTTATTCTAAATTACTTAATTTAATTAAATTATTATTACAAAGATATTGATGTATTCAGTAGCAAGTTGCCTTTGTATATAAATGTCCTCTACTCTCATAATTTTTTGATAATCTATTTATTTTGCTATATTTATTATTGTGTTCTTTTCTTGTACTGTATCTGTAATTGGCCTTCTGTCAAACTGAAATGAATTGAATATCAGATTATACAGGTGATAATACAAGTATCAAAATACTGATACACATCTACAATCATGTATTAATATATCTTACCCATCCCTACCTCCAAATGCCAAAATGAAAACAAAACAAAAAATGAAATAGTTTGGTGATGTGAGCCCCCTGTTAACAAATGAGCAACACACCCCCGATTCAGACTTAATTAAAACCTACAATGATACATTTCCTATAACATACAAGACAGATTCCTTTTAATGTTATGCATTACAACAATTACTGAATGTTGAAGATATAAGTTCTATACCAAAGGAAGCACTTGGAGCACTGCACAATCATCACATCAGAAAGAATAAAAATGATCACGATATGCCACTGCTGGATACTTTTCATCACATTCATTGTAACGTAATAATAAATGTTTCCATTTCTTCTTTCACTTAAATTTAACTTCCCATTTCAATTATACAGTATGCACTATAGGAGATGGTTGTCTTCTGGGTTGCAGCACTGTGCAGTCTGGTAGAAGTTTAGAAGGATTTGAGCTTTTCACAGTGGTGAGCCCATAGATAGCTGTCTTCAGGTCCTTCATGCCTCCATCATTGGAGTAATTGTCCTGATGATGGAGGCAGCAAGAAATGTTGGTCAACTTTTACCAGACTACATGGTGCTACTATCCAGAAGACAGTCAGTCATCTTTGTACTCACGGCCATGAGAACCTCAAATCCTACTTAGTATGGAATATAGTGTATGACACAAGCTACTGAAAAAGTGTCATTAAACAAACTATAAAATAAATAAAAATAGTATAAAACGCTCCAATTTCTAACATGATTGAGGACAAATCTTTTTAATTTAAATCTAATATTCAGCTCAACTACTATATATATTATGGACCATAGCACAATCATGTCAGTGCAGCTTTATTTCCATGCTGAAAACTGGAAGCTTCACATACATGAAGATTGTTGTCTTCTGGGTTGTTGCGCTGTGTAGTCAGGTAATGTCTACCAACGTTTCAGAGGTCACGCTGCCTCCGTCATCAGGGCAGTGGACATCGACCAGACTACACGGCACAATAACCCAGAAGACGGCAATCTTCAGACTCACCGCTGTGAAAACCATAAATCTTTATACACATGTACTGTATGTTGTACTTTAGACTGTCCATACAATATATATATAATTTTTTTTAAACATAGGATTCAGGTTAATGTCACAACAGACATTTTCGCTTATATATTCAACCACTTGTTCCTCATCCAATTGCACCTGATGCCCAGTCAAGCGCACAGTATATATTCACCACATAAATTTAATTTATTTATATACATGTAACATTTATTCATTCAGTTCTGTACAAAAAGTAAGGAATGTGGTAAAAGAGTGAGATGTTGAATAAAATTACAAAATAGCAGCAAGTGGCAACTAAGATGCGTAACAAATTTTACAAGTCACCTACAAATAAAGCAAACAATTTTAAAATTTTACCTTCAACATATTCATTCAAAGCTTAATTAATGCCAACATATGAATAAAATATAAAATGCAGTATAATTAACATTTTATTTAATGCAGGATCAAAGATTAGAATAAATTAAATCTTTCATATCCTGGGGTTAAGCATGGTAAAATTAAAACCAAAAAGGACTTTCAAATTGTTCATGACATCAATTTTCCTTAATTCTGTGCACCTTCATTTATTTTTGCAATGACAAAGAACAGGATAGGGACCAGTAGCAGGGTCTTGTGAAAATGGTAATGAACCTTCAGGTTCCATAAAATGTTGCAAATTTCTTGAATGGGTGAGTGACCGTTGGCTTCTCCGGAAGGACTCAGCTCCATGGAGTAAGTATGTATGACAATTTTCTTCAGCAAAACCACGTCTAATATTAACACAGGTTGAAATGTGAGTTTGGACAAATGTTGGTCACCGTTAACACTTTCAACAAATCAAACACCCAGAAAAACAATGCAATTCTAAAATTATAGCCTTTTTATGAATATTTTTATGTATTTGCATTTGCATGAAAAGGCTTACTACTATCTCTGGTGCATTTAGCCGAAACATTTGTAAATAAAATCTCACAAATTACAAAAGTAAAGGGTTATATGCAGAAGTATAAAATTACAAACATTATACAAATCCACACACACAGTATTGCATTTGTCGGTTAAAGTCGGAAAGTCGATCTGCTCCAAAGCTTAGTTATGGAAAGATCAGTATATTCTTAACACCTATTTGCCTGAAACCTTTCAAACAAGTTTCAACTCCTTTCTTGGTAGCAATAAAGTGACTGGATATGTTACAGCAGTGATTTTTATACTAGATACTACTTAAGACTGACCACTTTAGGTCAAAATGTTGATTGGACAATCAGAAATTCTGAATGTTTTTATTTATCTGCCTACTGGAAAATAAAAAATAAATGTCATGATCACTTTCATACAATTTTCCCTAACCAGTGTTAACAAAATTATACAAGAAAAAATAGCAGCCCTTAAGACTCTACTGCACTCACAAAAGTGAAATTTTCATACCTAAGTGTTCTAATTTCATTTGGTTCCAAATTTCAAAGAAACTACAGACTCTGAAACATTACTTGTTTTATTAATGAAGTTCTTAAGTTGCTTACTATAAAACATGCCTCTCATAACCTCCAATATCATTTGCAAAGCCATCAACTTCAGCAGACATTGAGGTTATGGTGTAATGTGTACCAGCTACACCTCTGAAATCTCTTTTTTTATGCAGATGAAAAAAATGGTTTATCTTTGGAGAGAGAGAGAGCACAATGCAAAAAGACAGAAGAATACATCTTCCTTTTCTAGTGTTTCGTATGTAACAATGCAAAAGATACTGACCGGTTGAAAAAATCAAAGACACTTTTGTTTCACCTTTGATGTACCTGACCTGTAGCTCATGTCATATGAATTTTCTACTGTTCCTTTTGGTATTTCAATATTTTTGCTTCTATGGCTGAACTTTAGCAGACTGCACATAACACAGACACACAAAGCCACAAGATCAACTGTGAACTCAATACAATGCCAACACACAGTTGATCAAACCACAGCAGTATGAAAAACAAACAGTATTATGCATAATAAATAGTGACAGAAAAAATACATTGGGGGGAAAGGGGGCACATTAGTTATTTATACATTAAATTTCAACCAACATCTGTTTATCCATAATGTCATATTCCAAATTTATGGACTGGAAGGTGGGGTCTAGTAATTCTGACTGTCAGTTAAATTGCATAGTTGTTTTTATGATGCCACTAGGAATACCATTAAATATATTAGTAATATTAACTGGTTACCTACAATGACACAAGGTTCATTAAAAAAGTGTAAAGAGATAATTAAATGCAAAAAAACAGAATCGTCATAGCAAGTCATCTTCAGTTTTAATGGACATCAGACGGTGCCCATTCAATCCAAAATCTGTTAAATCGAGGTCCGTTAAATCAAAGGTTTACTATATTAGAATTACATGGAGTGTTCACTGAAATGGGGGATTATGGTGCTGGAAGCATTAAATACCACACTTTGGTAGCAAACATATTAATGCAAAACCAACAAAATTCTTAGTTGTCATTTGGTAACTTGATTCAATCAATGCACACACATCACTCACAGAAAGCCTGTATCATCGTTTACAATTCACACTTACACAAGACCAAATCACAATTTTAACAATGACACATAATTCTCTAATACTCTACAACTGAAGGTTAAATGGGATTTAATATACAGATTCATACAGGGTATGAAAACTCGAAATGCAAGTGTTAAACCAGAGAAATGAATTATTATCATATATGTACGTAATAAAAAATTGAAGAAATATTAACACACCCACATGGAAACATACTGTCAGGTATAAACATGTAACAAAGATTTGAAAACTATGCTTAAGATGAACATGAATCTGATTAATTACATACTTCTTACAATCATTTTCAAACACCATTATTTGTCAATTGCGACTAGTTCAAATTTAATACACTACAGAATCAAATGTACTTCACAAATGAAAGCATCATTAATCCATGTATAAAATACTGCCCCAACTCAAAACTGAAAATGGATATAACACTAATACCAATTTTAAAATTCTTTTAGTCACACTCATTGCTTACATCAGGCATTAGTAAATTTTATAGTAAGACCTAGTGTCCACACTTATAGGTGGTACCAAACAAAGAAACTTTCTTTTTAGTAAACTCAACCAACTGTGAAAAACTATCTTTGAACAACAATATGTAAAAGTAGTAAATTTAGGTGGAAAATAATGAATCCAACCAAGCCCACTGTTGTACAACACACGACTCTCCATAGTTGTAATGTCTCATTCAGATATATACAAATTTATACACTTCACCTCCAGGTTTTGAAAAGCAGTACAGAAGTGTTCATATCTAACCAACATTGAATTCAACAAAGATAATATATAGCATTAAGTTTTACAGCAAATAAATTAGGGTTAACAAATTACAGACTTAAGAACATGTGTCCCAATTACGTTCAGAGTAATAACTGTTGCACAAAGTTCTGAATCAAACTATACTGTGGTTAGTAAGGAAAATAGTTAAGGAATACAATCCAACAAATGACACTAGGACAAAGGAGAGCCATGGAGCACAACACCGAAGACAACAACCTCAGATACAAACAGGCGATCCAACTGGTATGGCTGTAATACCACGCATGCTATTAACCTCAGTAAGAGCAGCAGACTATGGCCAGCCGAGAAGAGTATCAACATGTCGAAACTGCTGTATGACGACCAAGGATGAAATGTTCTGGGCATATACCATATTCCATGTGAATGTTCTAAGGTGTATGTTGATGAACAGATGGGACGCACCACAAAAGGCAGATTCAAAGGACATAGTTCTCACATATGCCTTCACCAACCAGACAAATCCAATGTAGCAGAACACAATACAGAAAGAAACCAGAGAATACATGTTAAAATGAAGATAGGTTACCCTATTAAGATGAGCCTGAAACCCGTCACGAACAGCTCCACTGATGCCCAAAGTTCAGCAACATTCAGTCAGAACAACACCAGATGGGTCATTCCAGCTTGGCTTTCCAGATGCAGTAACACGTTTGCACCATCAAGCTGATGTACAAATATGAGTTTACTCTTGACTCTACCCATTATCCTTCCATCCTTTACGTGACAACTGTTCTTGAAGAAGGCGGAGCCTCAACGGATCTGTATAAACAGCATGTACACTTGATATCATGCTTTGGCGACGAAGACAGTCTCCAAAATACTGGACTTCTACTCAGAACTAAAGCACGTGATCACAAAAGATTTTATTACGAGGCGCGTCCTCAAAGTAAGTTTCCCACTCGTCCCACAGCTAGCAAACCTTATATTGAGCGAAGCGACTGTGCGTACGTGATAGAGCAATGACGTAGCATGGCACATGCACTAACGGTACTTCCCGCGTTCTCACAGTAGCATCGTTGCAGCTGTTGAAGATGGAGGTTCTTATTCCAGCTCCCGCCGACTGTGAAGTGCAGTCAGTGATAACGCTAGGCCGCACACGGCTCGACGGACAGCAAGTCTCCTGCAGGAGTTCAGCTGGGAGGTGTTTAATCATTCACCCTACAGCCCGGACCTCGCTCCCAGTGATTTCCATCTTTTCCTACACCTCAAGAAATTCCTGTCCGGTCAGCGTCAGCGTTTTGAGAATGACAGAGAAGCGGAGATGGTTGTCACACAGTGGTTCCAATCCCAGGCGGCAGACTTCTACGACACAGGTATTCAAAAGTTGGTCCCACGGTATGACAAATGTCTCAATTCCGGTGGCGAATATGTTGAAAAATAGCTGGACACTTGCTGTATCTGTTGCAATAAATATTTCCATGAAATTGTGTTTTGTTTCTGTAAACGGCCCCAGGGAAACTTACTTTGAGGACGCGCCTCGTATAATGTATCGAACTACTGATGACATGTGACATCTTATAAGAGATGGATGACCATGAACAAGAATCAGAAAAGATGAAATAATTACCAGGACTCAGAATAGTTTTTGTTCATGAGGATGGCACCATTGAAGAAATTGAATGATTCGACAACCAGTCCTGCAAGAAGGTAAAAGATACTGAACACAAGAAAAGAAGCAATAGACAGGGACAGGAGAGAGAAAAATAAAATAAATAAATAATAACATAGCATGTAAATATCCATCTCACAGACTTCAACAAAACTGTCCTGCTACAGTGGTGCTTAATGTAAAACTGATTTATAGTGCATGCTTTATTTTTCAGTTTGCATATACTTAAGTTCAATGCAAGGATACGTATACAGTATAAATGACCTACCAGTAACATTTAAATGAGTATCTTGAATTTTTGATACTCAAAACTATTAAATTTATTGCCAGGATGTGATGTCTCTGCTTACCTTATGATTTTATACCAGCAGAGCTTCTTTAAAGTTTAAATATACAGTAAAAAAAACTGTGAGAAAGGTTCATTACAAATAGTATTATGAAACTAATTACTCTGTCCACAAGATAAGCAAGTGATGAATAAACTGTTCTAAGTACTTTATTTAACCAATATATTAGACAAAAGTTGTGATGAACAATGATGACTGAAAAATAAAGTGTTGCATTAAATTTACTAATAAAAATAAGTTCTAGGGTCAACATCTTTATATCACCACTAGTACTTTGCAGGAAAAATTAATTTCACTGCATAAAAGTTGGTAGGGCAAGAATATCAATACAATTCATGTGTGTTGCATAATGTAATAAATGTTTCCATTCATGAAGTAAAAGTTTACATAGAATAATTTGTATTACTTATGGTATGATAAGTAATACAAATTTGGATGGCTCACATGGCAACTTACCTTCTTAGGTTGGAAGTAATCTTATGTTTAGGTAAATACAGCGTTTGTTCTGTCACCAAATTCCAGCACGTGCTGTAACATTTTCACCAAATTTCCACATGCAGGTGATATGTCAATGCTAGAAACGAGAGCTACAACAGATTTCTACTTTAATTTAACACAGTATTGCATTAATTGTAAAATGTGTAAAAAATAAGATGAACGTTATCAGTAAATGTACTCTCTAGTGCTAGATAGCTGAAAGAGATAATATAAGAACCAGATGTAATAATATTGTGATCAGCTAAATGAGAAGTGACTAGAGATATCCCACATCTGCGTGTAAATATATGTTAAAATTATACAAAAATAATGTAGCCACACATGATTACATCACGTCACACATGCACACCACAAGTGTAAGGGCCTGCACGAACATTTTGGGCACGTTCTACCTCAGCTCGGATGTCTTCCAAAGTCCTATAGATCACACGGAACCCAGGACGGGCCGACGGCTTACGGTTCCAGCACAGCTTCATCAGTTCATACAATGATTTTGGTGTATTTTCTGGACACTGAAGTACATTACCTTCTTTGATGTATTTCACAACTTCCTCATGTGTCATACCATAATATGGCTGCAAAGCAAAGGAGAATATCTCCCACAGACACACACCAAAGGCCCACACGTCCGATTCCACCGTATATTTGTTATACAAGATGCTTTCAAGGGGCATCCAGCGCACAGGAATAGCATCATGGTCATCTCCTTTGTAATAGTCTTGCAGGTAGATCTTCTGTGACAAGCCAAAATCAGCAATTTTTACCACCATGTTATCATCGATAAGACAATTCCGGGTGGCCAGATCACGATGCACAAACTTACGATCTGAGAGATACACCATGCCTGCAGCCACTTGCCATGCCACATTCACCAGATCCAAGTGAGTAAGTTGCACATCTTTGAACATTTCACCATCCCCTTCAGAACTGCGCACAATATAGTTGCTGGGCGAACAAGAGCGCAAGAACTCATTGAGGTCGCCACGACCCATGTATTCAAAAAGCAAACACATCGGTCGACCAATGGCACACACACCCAAGAGTTTCACAATGTTAGGATGGTCAAATTCTGCCAACAAACAAGCCTCTCTCTCAAAATCTACCTGCAGATCTTCTGATGCCTCATCCTTCAGCATCTTCACCGCTACCAAAGTAAATTCTTCCCCTTTGACTAGACCTGGAGCTTTTGCCTAAAAACACACAGTTCACAATCTAAACATACTTAAAACATTCGGAGACAAAAAATAAAAATCACAACTCTATCAACGTACCTGAAAAACACGTCCGAAGGCACCCTGACCAAGGTCGCGAATATAGATTATATCATTTCTTGGGAACTCCAGTTTCTCTAATTTTGGATTTAGTTGTGCTCCTGTTCTGTGATAAGCCATATTGCTTGGTAATTTGTCCAAGTCAATGTTTACTTCCTGCACAAAGTAAAACAAGGTCTTAACCAACGCAGTCAGATTGTTACATACAAATGAAAATGAGACAAAATGCCTGACTATGAATACAATATTGGCATATATTTACGAACACAAAAAATAAAACCTTCATACAGTTCTCACAAACATCAAAGCTGCCATTACATAGAAGAGTCAAAAAAATTATGACGTCCAACATGTATTTATCTCACATAATACAGTCTATTGCACCGCATGATCAATAATTAACTAATATGCTTTCTTCCTATCACAAATGTTATCTACAAAAGTTTAGGCATTCAAGACAAACCTCTCGTGTTGCAGTAGGATTATATCCCATTCGATGTTTGTACACGCGATGACAAAGCAGGAAAAGCAGAAGTATCATAACAAGACCAGCAAGTCCTACCGCTGACAAGATTAGGATGAACTTCGGAGTGAAAAATGCCTCCATTGTTAAGTCTTTCACTCCAATGTAATCAGTTTCATCTGAATCTGTCACATTTTCTGAAAAGAAAACACTTTACTGTTGCGAGATAAACCATTTCCTCTATCTCAATAATTTTACTGGCCTGTTAGGTCAGTGACGTGACGTAATCTGTTTCTGAAGTGAGACGAATCAAGTGGCAGATTACAGAACTTCCACTAACAAGGTCATGACAATGGAGAAAATTTATATGGATTATTAAAGAGAGAGAAAATTGTGCAAATCTGCGTACTACTGCACCTATTTGCTCAAGTCCTGCCATAAATTTTTATGACAACATATTTTGGAAGTATGAGTCCATCTTCAGGTCTTCAGCTATTTTCACAAACGACATCACTTTCAATGAGAGACAATCATTATCACTAGGTCCTCCAATTGAAATTTCTGTCAGGTATGCATCTTTCATTCATATATTGAGAAAATGTTGAAGATTTATTAACAAAAATCAAAACATATCACATATTAATTCTGTATTATCATGAAGTTTAAATTCCCACCACAGCAAGGTTTTTCTCTTTGTCACAATATCCAGAATGGCTCTGAAAACAGCCTGCCTCCTGCTCAATATGTTCCAGGGCTCTTTCACTGGTACAGAATCTCAAATCTCACAAGATTTTATTACGTGAGATTTGACATTCACTTGGTGGCAAGCATGAAGATGGCTGTCTTCTGGGTTGTTGGGCAGTTCGGTCTGGCAGAAGTTTACCGTCGTTTCAGAAGTGTTAACTCGACCATCAGGGTAATGTTGGAGGCAGCAAGCACCTATGAAACAATGGTAAACTTCTACCAGACTACTTGACCACGACTCACCGTAGACCAACAACGGCAATCAGACCAGTGGATATAAAAGCGAAGTGATCAATTTAATACACCAACTCCTGTGCAATCATTGACCAGTGAGGTGTTATATAAATATGGTTTTGTAAAATACATGCCTTTATGCCCCGTTAAAAACCATAATCTTTTTTTGATTTGTATTATATGAATTAATTTGTTTTGCCACTGATGACCTCTTGAGGTCAAAACACGTTTGACATTAGTGTCCTTTAAAGTGTAAACAGTTTTTGTTTGTATACATACTTCATATTCCAATACGCTACATGGTATGCATGGTTTTAAGATTATGCATTACTACCATTGCAAGAGTAATCATATACACCTTTACACATTTATTACATAAAATTTTGAACACAGTACACTTCACGTATCTACTATTAATACTACAACAGCGCTTACCACAGATGGGTATATCACAGCGCTGCCATCGCACTGTGGGATCCATGGTGTAACACCAAGGAGAGGGTTCTTCACCACCCGCATTACGACAGAAATTCTCTGCATTCTGCACCTCAGGGAAAACATCTGGAGGGCGGTAATGCGAGTGAGGTAATTGGGAGTTCCAATGTTGACATGGTAACCCTTGTTTCGTTCTGTTAACTGTCCCCTGATAGAAACGACCTCGCCCTTTTACGCAATCATCTGCACAAAAGAGTTCAATTTTCTTAAAAACACTGCTTTCATGTTTTTTAAAATAATTTTTCTGGCAGTAGGAAGTCACATACCAGGTTTCTCGCAAAGACGATCTTTGACATACTTTCGTCCCCCAAAACCAGTAGCAATAGTAATGCTTGTAATACATAATAAAAGCAATAGCAGCAGGAGGAGGATCAGTAGTATTATACTACAACTAACTAATAATTAACTCCATAATATCTCTTTCTTGTCTAGTTATTATTCAGCTATTCAAGAAATATCCCGCTTTTGTAGAACTATCATTCCATTACTTGTAAAAAAGATGAAAACTAAAGTTGTCCCAGTATATGCCATGTAGGCGCTTGGGGGGGGGCCTCGGCACTAAAACGGGGTGAGTGGTAAGTATCACACCTCAGCTGCACTTTATCCCAGGTAAAGGACCCCGGTACCTATTACTCCTGTTTCCAAAAGGGGTCTCTTGCCTTCAGGTATTCCAAACAAAATATTATATTTGCTTTTCTCAATTCTTCCATACGAGCTACACGTCCAACCTATTGTGGAATATTAACAGATGAAGCTCCTCAGCGGTTAATGACATCTTTAATATAGTTTGGTGAATGATATAGCTCATCATTATGTAACCTTCTCTGTGATTATCTTACTTTGTCAGATCCGAATATTTACTTCTGCACATTTTCTCATGCACACTTATGTCTTTTGGATGAAATCATACAAAACACTGGGTAAAACTATATTTTACTCTTCAGATTGGAGACATGGAAATAAAATATTCTGAAATAAACAACAGCAAGAATTCTCAAATTTGACCTCTTCTTAACATGTTCATAAAGGTATTTTTGATTTCTTTTTGACAATCTGAAATACCTAAACTTTTTGTTATATTTTCAAAGAATTTGTTACCTATTACTACATTATGATCCCATCCTGTAACACAGATAAACACACATTCCAGTTGCTTTATTTCTATACCTACTTCCTTACTATCACATAAGGGCGAGTGCATTTTTGTTTACAGCAGGGATTCTCAACTTTTTTCACTGTTGTACCACTAATTCTAATTTAACACATTAAATGTACCACTAACCAAACACGTTCAGGGAAAACTTATTTATGTTAATACTATCTTTTGATTTTAGTACTTAGTTTGTGTACCACCAGTGGTATGCATACCATAGGTTGAGAAATGCTGGTTTATGGTATTAACGCCTGAGACTTGAAAACATATTCTTCATTTCAAGTTCAGTTATTTTATAAAGTGCATGATGACAGTGTAGGATAGATATATAATTAGAATTTGCAAGAATCTGCAAAAAATTAAAACTTAATTTACATACAAGTTCCTTTGATAAGCAAAAGTAAATATTCTGCCATCATCAGCTAACCAAGGAACCAAAGCATATATCCGCAAAGAAAACGCAGTTCACCAGTAAAGGTAGTGTGCAGAGTGCATTCAAATTTCTCCAATAAAAACTCGGGTATTTACAATCAGAGAAGAAATACATACATGTCACTTCCTCCATCTTCATTTCTGTCAGCTTAGCGTGAGAACAGGCAGGGGGGTTTGAACCTCGGAAGCTTGGGAGCAATTCACAGTCTGGTAGGTGAAAGTGGCCACGTGACTTGAAAAAAATACCACGCTGCTTGTTATCTTCGATAAGTGCCCAATCATTATAACAGAATAACTGTCGCACAGCCACACAATCCTCTGCACACAGTGGCAGCCCCACTGGGTACCCATTTCGCAACTGGCATTGCGGAAATGCGTAAGTACACAGAAGTTTCTGCTCAACATACATAAAAACATAATGAGATGCAAATAGTGACAGGGTATCGGAAACATAGGAATAAACCCTTATTAAAATTCTAGATTAGCTAAGAGATTATTAGTTTCTCGACTTCTCCATTTAGTCAGTCAAAAGCATAATTATAAACAAGTGTTTCCCAAATTTTTGTTATGTCTGTGGCACAAGTTTTTATATTTCTGAAACTGGTGGCACACAAAGGTGTGATAGGGATGTGAAGCACACACCTCAACCCCATTAACAGGTGTCGGGGGTGGTCACGTGAGACCTTTTGGCAAACACTTATTTATATGTTATATAGTCAGTTCAAAAATTAAATTAGCCACACATATTATGCTGCTTCAAAAACTGAAATACTATGTCACGTATGTTTTATTAACCTACTGACATAACACATTCTTCTGCTAAAAGTTTGTAAATATACGACCGTTTAGAAAAACTGACAACTCTATTTACATCACCACACTCACAGGGGTTTTGAAACTGTTTCATTTCATCTCAAACTTTCAATTTACATACAGAATGAGATTTGTGAATTTTTAATACCTCAGCAGCACTACGACAAGGCTCTTTCAACCCCACTACCATCTCTGCCCAGAGCCCAGCTGTGATCTGTTCATTCTCCCAGCCACCAGTATTTTCGTGTGAAATGTTGAACCAAACCAGACCTGTCCCATTCAAATAATGCTTGCAGATCCTTCCGTTGTATGGCGCACAGTAACCAGGTGGAGGCAACTGTCCTGTCTCACCTGCGAAAATAACGTCACAACCTAAAGTGCTACCTACAAATAATATGTACCACATGACAAAATTCTCTGACTCAAAAGTTAAAATAAGTCCATAAAACATAAACACCATTCCCATATCACATAAACAGAATGAACATAAAATTAATGGCGTTCTGGATGGTCCACCCAATCTTATTCAGTTGTCCCTTAAAATGGCATATATAGATATTGTAGTGGACTTACAGACTGAGACGGTGTGCCACCCTGCAGTAACACCAGTGATGCTACATACAACACATTCTGAAAGATTCCCAGCTAATCTACAGCGACAAACAGCATTATCTGTCAACACCATTTCAGAAACACCTCAAATCACAATAATCATTCTGGAAATTATTTGAAAGTCTGAAGTACCATCTCTGGTGCATATACAAGTGCAAGATGGTGTGGCACAGAGTAAGTCGAAAGTTGGGTGTCTAAGTGATAGGCAAGACGAAGTCAGCGGAGATTAGTTACAGAACCACGCATTACAATGTAGAAGAGATCATTCTTACCCAGATAATAAGAACTGTAAATTGTGAAACATCAGACATTAATCCACTAAATAATCAACTGTACTGATAACAGTGTGAAATAATCCATTTTAAGAACCCACTTCATAATCACTGATTATATCACAATACGTTTGAATTAAACTTGACGGCAAACCTGTGACTGGACCTAACGTGAGGATGGCACAGTCTCCTTTACCTTTAACCAGGTGGAGCAGAATCATATAATGAGAGAAAATAGTACGAATTGGATTGGTGGATCTCACAGTTTCATCTCACTTCAAGCAGAATGCAAGTGGGCTTCAGTTAACACCATGAAGCCGGTAGAGATATTCAAGACGACGCATATCCTCACAGAAACCCTTTATACTGCAGTTTGGATTGCTAAATATTACTCAAAAATAACTTAATTAAGAAATAAAATCTTCTCACCTTCACACTCAATTCCTATGGAAACCGAAAAATACAAACCAATTCTATACTAACCTTCCAGAGAATTTGCTTGATGTAGCGTGGCAAGGAAAAATATGTAAGGTCCCAAATGTGAATAATAACCTACATTGAGTTTTAATCCAAGAATCCTTCTATACAGTAGAGTCCCAATTATTCAACCTTCAGTTATCTGACTTGCCATCCAAATACCCATTACCATTTCTTAAAAAATAAACTCTTTCACTTACAAATTCACATTAAGTTAAATGCTATTTTTGTAAGTTTTTTATATGATGCAGTATTGTATTTTCTTAATAATTTAACAATATTGTAAACTTAGTTATAAACTGTTCTTTCGTCTTCCACGTCATCCAGTATTTTTTATTATCCAACAATCCATCAGTCCCTTTAAGTCAGCTAATTGGAATTCTACCATATTCTTCATTAACATAAGTTCACTGTGAAAGTAAATGGATAACCCAAAATTTAATTTTATCACGCTGACCACATATTACAAGTACAACACTAAAATATATCTTCTTATAAAATATCAAAACAAAAGAATTGTTAGATGAGAGTACACTACCATAATAAAGCAAAAAGGAACACAACTTCAGCTGGCATATAACAAAATGTCTCACCTGTCTGAGCCGAGATATGCTTTATTACTGCTGTGCCCCAGAGAAGATACCACAGGATCAGAGCCATGTCTGACCACATACAAACGTGCAGATTTTATTCTCATCGTATGCTTAACTGATAGATCTTTGCTGCAATGAGCTTGTACAGCAAAATCCAGGACAAGATTGTCATACTCGGCAACTAAAATTAAACATAGAGATAGTTTTGTTAATTTATATCTAAGAATTCTCAAAATAAAACCTTCAAAGTGTACAGTTTGCAGCACTGCCAACATCTGACAAACAAAGCTAAATGACTCATCATCAGAGCTGGAAATTAGGATGTACACTCTGTACAACAAAAACCAAGCACATAAAAATGTCTACATCTAAAACTGGAAACGATGTAAGCATACAGCTGACATAATCCAATCATTCTTCACTTCCATGTACAGAGTGTGGCAACATTCATTCACCACTGTTAAAGATAAACTGGTCAACCATAACCATAGTTTATTAAAATATACTCAAAGTAATGTGAATTGAAAGACAAGTGTTTTCCATTATGGAGGAAAATTATAACAAAGTTACTTTATTAAAGTAATAGCTGTCAGATGTCATCCACCAAAATTGATGCACTCGATTCATAACATATTACATGCAATAACATGGCCGGTGATACGGCATTAATTTCTTCAGAAACTGATTATTTAAGTCCGCTAGACGCATTATAACACTTTGCTTTTCAAGTAGTCCCATTAAAAGAAATGACAAGCCGACAGATCGGGAAAAGAGGCTGGCCAAGTAACGTCCCCACAGCGAGAAATTATTTAATGTTCAAACAGTCCTTAAAGTGTTGTGTAATTACTGTTTGTCTGTGCTGCATTGGTGAGGCAAGAAGTGTGACAGAAGGAGGTATTTCCTTTATTAATATGTGACTTGCTGTTCATTGTCTGTTCTGTAATCGATTCTGGCTGCAAAAGACAAACTTTACAAGTGTTGTTTCTCAAAGTATACCATTTACTTATACAATATATGAATTAGTATGTTAGTCTTAGAAAGGGCTGTTTTCAAGATAAATTTCTCTTTCAGTATATTCTTTGATGCATGTATTTTAAGACAGTACTCAGGACCAAATCATATTACATATAATAACACTGCCCTATACAGCTATTTTGCCTGAATATACGGTTCAAAGTGGTGGATTGATCTTACGATGGAAAAAAGTTATGACAATAGTGACTGTTCAAATTCATACAAGAAGATTGCTGTCTTCTGGGTTGTTGCGCCGTGTAGTATGGTAGATGATTACCAACGTTTTAGAGGTCCTTGCTACTGTAGTACAAATGATCACAAATAACAGAATAAAATTTTCTCAGGCAATCAGCCATGTCAATTGGTTACACGAAGATACCAATGTTTTGGCAACCATCTCTGATGATGAGGACTGAGACGATACCTGAAACATTGGTATCTTCATGTAACCCATCTGGTGCAGCTGACTGTCCAAGAGGATTTTAGTCACTGCAAAAGCTTCAAATCATATATCACAACTGACAGCTAAACAAAATTATATTCAAAGTTTTACTCAAAAATTCAGGGTGTTATGACAGAATTTCTTGACACCTTGGCAAACATAAGACTCGGATCTGTCGATCCCTGGGGTAAGTTACAAAAGTCTATATTGCAGCTAGCAAATGTAACATAAATCTCCAAAACAGCAAATTATATTTAGTCGCCATAATTGTTCTGTACTTGCAATAAACTTTAAAAGCGTACAAAGACAGACTACAGTACACCATTTTCCACAAATTTACAATATTATACAAATGGTATTGATCTAATTGATACTATCTAACCTCACCCTTATTTGCCTCATTTTCACTTGCCTGAAATTACTGATGAAAACTGTTCCAAATGCTAAGAAAATTCAAATGGATATATCCTTCATTAATAATAAATACCTATAAAATTAATAATAAACAGAAGTCAGGCACCCAAAGAGTCATGATTTTCAAAAATTTATGTGATGTACAAATTCACAACAAAACTGTAATCTAACAAACATCTCCGATAAAGATAAATAAAACAATTCCAAATACACAATTGTCTCCACTCATTCTTGTCCCAACGACCACTTTAATGTAAAGAAAGAACTATATGCTGAAAAATTAGTAAATAAACCAGCATATATCATGGGATAAAACCCGCTTCATAAAACGATTTCACACTTACATAACACAGTTTATCTTCTTTTATAAATCCAACTACTGAATTGTGAAACCACGATACAATTTATTCATAATTAATAACGGGAAATATAAAAATACATAGTTTTAGACATTTTACATTATTCCTGCCTTAACTCCCATATCGGAATTAGTCAACAATAATTATAGTACAGAAACAACCTTAAGATGCCTCTGCGAATGGCGCGGAATAAAAAGCAACATAAACCAGTGTATTGGTATTATCTGTGGTCCAAAAACCAGAAAACCACTGATAATACCAAAACGCAAAAAGACGCCATTATGCGTTTAATCCAAGGTTCCTTGTACTTTTGTGCCAGATTTCGTACACAATAAAGATGGTTGTCTACTGGGTTGTTGCGCCGTGTAGTCTGGTAGAATATTTATTACTGTAAGGAAAACACCTTCCGAGCTAAGTACCTTACAGGATTAGCAATTATGGTAGCTATATTTATGTTTTCGGCATTCCATATCATTCAGATTATCAAGAAACGAATTATAGTTCTGATGTACAAGTGTGAGATTGTGAAGAAATCGCAGGTTGAAATAAAACCAATTCTGAAAATGTTAAATCTGGAACAAATTCTTCACTACCGAAGAGATACGCTGAGAAAGGAGGAAAAACTGCTTTGTCAGTTCTTATGATGTACTTGTCGGAAATTCCAGAAGTAATGTTACATAATCCGCCTCATTTGTTCTTTGTAGCAACATTTTATGAAACCAAGTAATTAGCAGGGTTTGTTATTCTGTTTTGTCCAACTGCAAAACCGTTCACGCTGCTCGATTACTTCTTTGTTTAAACATCACAGATATTTCTGGATTCTCGCACCGTATATTCCTTGGTGTTGTGACATATCTTTCCCGCCAAATCAAATAAACTTTTATTTTATTTTAAGAACTTCTTTTTAGAAATTTGAATTGATAAGAAGATATTTTGTGTGTTAATGTACATCTGAGCAGTAAGAAATTCAACATAAACATTAGGCTCTTTTTTAAATTAGGGACAATTATTACAAATAATAATTAGTTTAAGACGTCATTGTCACAGACAGTATCGCAGAAGTCAGTGTGTCAAGGCTACTGTTGTTACCGGGAAGAGTCCAATAGCACGTGAGTCTAAAGTTATTTATTTATTTTTAAAGCTTTTAGAATTTGGTATTGCGGTAGACAGGTATTCAGTTTCGTGGGTAATAATAAGTATATATATTTATCATGTGAGTCCAGGCCTTTGAATACATATGAAAGAGAAAGTATTTGCGGCAAATTAAGCATTGCCATTTCAATCCCACTTTATGGTTTATTGGAGGAAAATAAAACATATTTGCAACAATTACAAAGTGCACGTAATATATTTACTAATTCTACAATTTTAAGAAAGCTTGCTGATACCGGCGAATGAGTTAGCAACTTCGTTGGTAGAGTGATGAAATTGTGTTTGAGCTAATCTTTGCTACACGATCGAACTGAAGTGATTGCCGAGCTATTACATAACCATAACTGTACGTGGACAGTTCTGTTAGAGTAAACGATAAAGTGAGTTTTGTGTTCGTAGATTCACCAGTTTATGTACAACAAAGATTACGAAGCGTGTATAGTACACAGTTTAAAACACTTTTTCGTTTTCGAACTTTATTTTTGAGAGAAGCAGCGTGTTGGCCATCTTAGTATGTCACATTATGCGGTTTATAAATCCATTGTTTCTTTACTATATTTTTAGGTGCTTGTACTGACAGGGTGCATACTTCCCAATTTAATTTCGTACGTTCTTTCTTCTGTATTGTGATGTGTCATGTCAGTAAAAAAACATTGTGCATTGTGTATGCTGAGAGTCCAGTATCAGTTCCATGTAGTTTATATGGCATATGTTATTTGTTTTGTAGGATGTCTTACAATCATGAATTTGTTGCTGAAAGTCTATTATTCAGCTTGTTGATGCCTGCTTTTGTGCAAATACTGCAGAAATGTTAGTAACTTGGGTTAAATTAGGCATCGTAGGAATATCCTCAGAATTATTGTGAAACTTGGTAAAACCTGAATGCAATGTGTGTTACAAATATTTGACCTTCGAAATAGTACAGTTCTCCCTCATTGTATGTTTCAGTTTTCAGGATGCCTGTCCCAGATTTGCAGAAACCTGCTCCCCAGTTTACATCTACAGCTGTTGTAAATGGGCAATTCAAGGATATCTCCCTTAGTGACTACAAAGGGAAATATGTCGTGCTTTTCTTTTACCCCCTTGATTTGTAAGTTGCTATTCTTCCACTATATGATCTTGATAGAAGAGTTTCTATAACTTCTTAATGTATAACAAGTTTGTATTGAAGTCATGTTTTTTATGTCTGCTCTTATACAAAATTTTAGAATCTATTGTGGACTGACAGTCCCAATAGTTTCTGCAGTGCACTGAACAGGGAAATAAAAATCTAGCACTAACATTCCTCATGCAGATTATATATAAAACTTGTTTAATAATGGTCTGTTAGCTAATTTTTTCAGCATCTCCATTATTTTTTCAGTACATTTGTCTGCCCTACTGAGATAATCGCATTTTCTGACCGTGCAGCCGAGTTTAAAAATATTGGCTGTGAAGTACTTGCAGCTTCTTGTGATAGTCACTTTTCTCACCTTGCTTGGGTGAATACGCCACGCAAGAAAGGGGGGCTCGGAGAGATGAACATTCCTCTTATTGCCGACAAGGCTGGAAAGTTGGCCAGACAGTATGGTGTATACAATGAGGAGACTGGCGTTCCATTTCGTGGGCTGTTTATTATTGACGGGAAACAGAATCTGAGGCAGATAACTGTGAATGATCTTCCTGTTGGACGGTCTGTGGACGAGACTTTGCGTCTTGTACAAGCATTCCAGTTCACAGATGTGAATGGAGAGGGTAAGTAACCTTATCAAATTCCCCAGGCCTTTAATGAAACCCAAAAATTCACCATTCTGCCACCTGACGCGTCTTGTAACCCGAGAGTATCAGCTATCCATACTGGGTGTAGACATATTCAGGGTTAAATGATATTAAGTATAATACCTCAGTGCAAATAATAATATAAATATAGATAAGGAAATCACATTTGTGGGTGGTTGACATTAATAAAACAGTGTTCATCGTACATTAAGAAATGGTTGAAAACTATTTAGTAATTGAAGATTTGCAATTTTCAGTCTGTCCAGCAAATTGGCGACCAGGCAGCAAAACCATGAAACCTGATCCTGCTGCCAGCCTTGAATACTTCAGCCATATAGAATAAGTGTTTTCTGTGGGTAGATGTGAATGAAAGAACTTAGTTATTTACAAAAGAATGTGTGTTCAAAGTGTTAGTTTTGCTTTGTAAAATTGTGTTACACATGGCTTTGAAATTATTTCATATTTGATTGTTCGATAACCAAGCCTCTCTGTCTTCCCGCAGCTCGACATAAAATGTAAAAGTACGAGATTAATAACACTATATTGAAAGCTTGGAAGTGAGAACTTGCTAAGTATATTTGGAAACATTATCTGTGTTGTATGTAAAATTATACAAGTTGCATGTTTGTAATGTGGTCCCGTTTTTATGAATAAGGATTTGTGTAACACAGTTCATATTTAGTTTGATGCATTCTTTCATATAATTACATGTCAGAATAAGAAGTAACATTACATTTTCAGTGACTAAATCAGTCTTATCCTTCTCAGTTTGTGTTCTTGTATGTTCTAATTTAAAATTAAATGTGTATTGGATATGATGGTGTTTTTTTGACTCTGTATGATAATTCTTGTGTAGAAATAAATGCTGTTTGAATCCAACAAGAGGAGCTGTATAAAGAACATTCTTTTTTCTAATTGTTTTCCAGGCTGGAATTCATACTTTACATCAGGGGTCAGTGGACTGCATATGGCTCTCACAATTAATATTATGCAGTCTGTTACATGATTTAGGAATTGGTCAGTAAGAGAAGGGCAAAATTTTCTGGTATTGAGGAACACAAATATAAACATATGCATTGCCAAACAAATGAAAGACATAACCTCAAAGTATGGCCATATTTTCTCTTGCAAAAGGGGGGGGGGGCAAGAGGCTGCTGGTAGAAATGTCTGTTTGACTCTAAACACTAGGATTAACCATAAGACTTGGAGTGAACAGAGAAATAATTACTTGTTTTCATTTTTCCAGCACTTTGTTCTTAAAACACCTTTGATTATGCCTTCCTTTAACATGGGAGTCATGTTTCATGCCTATACAAAGTAACCTATAAGATTACAGTTCTGTATGTTTCATCTTTTGAAAACTGTATTAAAAACTCACCAGTGCTACAACAGATGCAGAAAATGCTGCCCTCCTGTCCAAATGCACTCCGTGTACCCACAGAATGTGTTGGTGTTAACTTGCTGGAGTTCTTCCCTGGAAATTGCTGATGTCTTGCAGTGGATGTCATTTTGTGGTTTTTCCAGTGAGAGATCATATGTTTTAAACTTCCCCACAAATAAAGGTCGAAGGGTGTTAAATCAGGGGAACATGGGGCTACAGAACATAGGTAATTACATGATCACCAAAGACCTGCAATTCTTCCAAACACTTGTGCCATAAGAGCTGTTGCAGAATCCTGCTGAAAAACACCAGAGCCTTGCCTCTCTTATTCTGTTTGGCAAAAGATGGGCTTTGGATGTTGTTCATGTACCTGGCAGCATTAACTATTATTGTAAAAGATAGGTCCAATTATCCCACATGCACTTGTTGCACACCAAACACCAATTTTGTCTTCACGAAGATGAAGTTCTTGAATAAGTCTTCAATTTTCTTTATTCCAATTCCGACTATTCTGAGAATTTACCACTCCACGAAACCAGGCCTCACTGGTAAGGATACCAATCGTGTCCATTGTGTATAGACAAAAGAAACTAATTACAAAAATTTATTCCCGCTACCAGATCATGTTCCTTCAAAACATGAACTACCACTGTCTTTTATAGTCACAATTTTGTGGCCCTTTGTGCAGATATTTTGAAAAGACCTGTCTCGCACTAGTTGTTAAAGGCTAGCACCAGTGTAACCACCATGTGGACACAACAGTTTGACATCTTCAGAGAGCGAGGACTTCCAGATTAGAGCAGTCTTCTGTTGCATGGTCTGTGGGGTCTTCATACAGTTTCTTGCATGCTCGATCCTCCAGAAGGGTTAAGATCTTAATGATAGTAATCCTCCATATTGAGGATCACTGTCACACCCTTGTCAGTTGGCAAGGCTGTGAGACTGCCATTACCCAGCAATGCCCAGACAGCTTGCTTTTCTACCTTCATCAAATTGTTTCTGGATATTTGTTATAGCATTTGACTGCTGTCAGAGGACACTTGTAAACCCTTCTTGAATATGACACAGTTAAAAATTTCCAAGTTAATCTCTGACAAATAGGTAGATGTGTCTGGAATGATGAAAACAGCGAAAATACCCGGCCTCTATGCAGAATTTATGACCATGTTTGGTAAAATACTGTTGCAGTTAATATGTAAATATTAGTCAAAAGTAGCCAAGTGTAGATCTAGTGACATGTTATGCAGCAGTACAATTTAACATCAGATCAGAAAGTTTCTTTTTATCCTTAATGGACTGAAACAAGTCAAAGTCATGTACAATGAATGTCAACGTCATCTGACGTAAATTATTCTTCAGAATCAAAACTAAAACCCAACTTTTCAACTACATTTACGCAAGTCTTATGTTAATGTTCTTGCCATGGCACTAGCAGCCAAATAACTCTGCAATGCACTGAACGTATGTCCATAAGGTTAAAAATATAAATTCTGCATCACCAGTAGGCCTAACCTGTAACACAATGCCTCACACAAAAAACACACCTAAATTGTGTGCACTAAAACCAAGGACATCTTTGGCGATTCACGTGGATAATTCTCATCTGCAAGCAAGCTAATTAATTTAATTTAACCTCTTGTCCTCATTAAAGTCTTAAAATTGTAGTTAAAATTTTATCCACCTGTCTGGGAAGGGTCAACAAATATAAAAAGAGTGGTTATTTTATTGTAATTACATGAAAATAATTTCCACATAACACTGGTTGTTTAAGTATATGTAACAAAGATAAAACACCTCCAGATAACAATGGGCTCTGTGCACAATTTCATTTCTACAGTAAGTCTTTTTCTCAAAGAATCCTGAATTACTTTTTAAGTTGTGAGCTTTTTATGCAGAATATTGGCTCCTACTGATGTCTGCTTCCTTATATCTGGAATTAAGGGTTGAAGCTTTCTTCTGGTTTCATCAATAACTAACTGGATTGTACTTTCCATCAGACTGTAATAATAATCGGAGAGAAAGCGTCATTATTATATCAAGCAATCAAAGTCTTAAGCTCAGTTCAGCAACAGAAATATTGATCATGGCAAAAATTTAAATATATTTTAATGATATCTCAAAGAAGTAATGATCCAGTGAGAGCATGAACAAGTTTACCTGTTACACGAATTCCTGGCAACAGAACAACACGAACATTACAATTTCTGAATTGAAAGTTATTACACACGGCTATCGAAGTTGGAAGCCTACCAACCACCAGAAAAAGATAATATGTATATGTTAAATCTATTTCAAATTATAATTATTTATAAATTAATGAAGTGTGAGAAGAATGTAAGGACAGTGTAAATGGTCCAATCAGAGCTGAGGAATAATGAGAGATGTGGTAAGCCAATATGGAGTCTCCAAGTGTGACGACAGAAGAGAGACACAGGAAATATTTTACCACCACCGAAACCTCTCATGTACCTTAATATAATAAGCACACCATTCAACTAAAGAGATGTGTCGTGACTCTGAAAGGGCCAAAACAGACCTTGAATGAGTGAAGTACATGGACACAATAAAGAGTAAAGCTGTCCCACTGTATCAATGTACATAATTATCACACCAATAAATCAACTGAGAATACGTACGCAACTAGAAGGAAGCAGCCCCTGTTGTAAGCTATCCATGACAAGAGAGTGGGTTCTGTCAGCTTCGACACCAGAACAGAACTGAAGGTCACTAACAAAAGAAAACAAATTATGACATTCTGCACTGAAAATGTCAATCAGTGTCTTTTAGTTTTTAAGTAAAATTACTGTACCCTAGGAAAAAAGGCCATAATTAAATATATTACACATTTCAGTGATCTTGGAGAACAAACGTGTTTCATCACATGCGAACACCAAACTATGACATTAAATACTTTCTGTCTTGACTGTGGATGAGTTTCAAAGGCCAATCATAATTAATTTTTAATATTTTCCACAAGGAGAAACAGTCTCACAGGGCGACATTTCTTCTTCTGTGGTGCAACAGCCCAAAATCGAGTCTTGGCCTCCTCCCATGTGAGAGGTTTCTACGTCTTTGATGTGTGCATTTTATTAGTGAGTGACAAGCCCACTGCCTCTGCACAATTTATACTCAATCCTGATTTAACTGCCAGAGCCATCTAGTAGTGAATCACGATAAACTTGGGTGAGAAATGGCCGCTGAATTTTGCTTATGAAATGAAACATCTCGTTCATGCTCATAAGGTTCTTTTACATGCCATACTTTTGAACTCACCTTCATCAGAACCTAAAATCCTATTTAGATTAATTGGTTGAAATTAGTGACTGAAAAAGTGCAAACGTTACAAAAACCAATGTGTCTAGCTCATCATGGTCCATTGATTAGCTGTATAGCCAAATATTACATCGTACCTTCCTCATTCTTTAATCTCTCTTTGTCATGTTGTATAAGTTTCTTCAGCATCAGATGGGTTCCAGCATGTTCTACAACAAAATACTCCTGCTTCTCTTCAGAAATTTTTTTTGTCGCATCGCTGATATATTCAGCAAAGGCGCCAAAAGCTCTCCGCAGCTCCAAACCTGAAATATATAAATTACGTACATGATATCATCTCCACTTCATTCATTAACTTCCTCAGAGTAATTTCACTGCAACTAGTCTTAATACACACTTGAGGATATAAAATAATATGAAAACACAGTATGTGCCAAATTTAATTTAAATGTCTTTAAATGGAACTTATAATGAGGTCTGAATATGAAAAATAACTTGTTTGTGCATTTGCTATTCAGAATGGTCTAAAACAAAGTGATATGTTATCACCACTGCTTTCAGCTGGGATTCAACCCGCGAACCTTGGGTTCTGTGGCGAGCACGCTAACCACTAGTCCACTGAGGGCGACACTTTCAGTAATGACCTTGTCCAATAAATTTGTTTAAACTAGCAAGTATATGCATTCTCTAACCTTTCCCAGACTTGAGTACTGCCAGTGTTACCATTCCAATAGAACTGTTGCTGATCCATTTGCCAGCATCATTTGCAATCGCTTCCAACAACGGATCTGACACAGTGTCCAGCAGTTCTGACATTCTCACTTCTTGATCCTTCTTACTGAATGCAAGACAACATTTTTAATTAAAACCACCGGAACACACATTTCTGGCTGTTTAGTGGATATTATCTCCGAACCACCACAAAGTGTTCTTTTAGTACAGTGAGGATATTTACACCAGTAATTGCAGTTTTCAAAATATAAAAATAGCTCACTAAACATCCTTCTGTGGATTGTGTACAGTTAGCCTATCTACAAAAGCCCAAGGATATTTATTTATTGTTAATTTAACAACACTTTTTCAGTAACTCAGACTTCTTCATTACGCCGTCTCCTTTACAGGAGTTGGCGACATATTATGAACAGGATCCTTCCACTCTTTTCTCGGACTGGGGGCTGTTCATATATGTTTTTTTAGGCAGGTGATTTAGAAGTGGTTTGCCTTCTTCTGTGTGTTGGGATGCCACGGAGAAACCAGGGAAGCCCCGGAGGAAAACTTCGTGTTGCCTAGACCACAGCCTTGCCCAACACAAGTTATAAATTTGGGCACCGCTGGGAATCGAACCTGGGACCCCAGGATTACAAGGCCAGCGCACTAACCACGGTGGTGGAATAAAGTGGTAATGGAGTAATTTAAGGTACTATACTGGAATTTGCCTGAAGGGACTTAGGAAAACCATGAAAAACCTCGGTCAAGATAGCTGGTCTTCAGGCCGATATTTGAACCCGTGACCTCCCGAATATGTAGCAGGACATGACATTCGGTCATCCCCAAGAAGTCCACCATCAGCAAAAGATAGTTTGGCATAAACATTTAACGTTTTACACATAAAAAATGCAAATCATGCACCTGCGTAACCAAATAACTGGTCAAGACATGCAGATTATGCTAGTTACATTCTGTAGAGTATTGCTGTAGACAATGATTTCCTTGTACAAATGTTGTTTTTGGACAAAGTAACTTTCTGTGTGAATTGAAAAGTTCATCACCATTATGTGCAAATGTGGGGGTATGAGAATCCACAGGCAGTCGTTAACTACATCCATGACAACACAAACATTAATGTGTGATGCGGATTACAGAAAGTGAATATCAACTTGTGCTACATAAGGGGTACATACCGAAGTGCACTAATAGCAAACTCTATATCCAAAGACACATAGTGCAGGAAGCCACAAAATTCAAACTTCTTCAATTTGACTGATAAAGTTTTATAAGATTAAAGATAATTTAGGAAAACTCTGTTATGTCATTATCATCATCATCATCATCATCATCATCAATAACATCAACAACAATAAAACATTATGACTACATTCAAGCTTCATAAAGTGATTACTGCGATAATAACAACACATTTAAATATTTTAAAAGTCAGAAAGATTATATTTAATGTTCCCGAGGTATAATTGGGATACCAGACATCATACTCCATCTACGTCCTGCATATGAACCAGATGCAATTTTGCTGAGTTACGTTTCTCTTAGTAACATAACAAACTGACGGTAGAATAGGAAATTCGGAATGTGATGGACGTAATATTGTCCTTATTATGAAAGCAATTACAATTAATTATAACTAAAGAATCATAACATAGGGTCATTTAATTTCATCTGAAATATAAAGAGGCAGAGAATCATGTGGACTAGTTACCTATTGCTGAGTGCAGCCCCCCTTCTGAGCATGTCCACTTCTGTGGGATGAAAATACAAGGGATCTCTATGTGCCACCAAGTACAGGACAACCTTCCTTCCATATTCATCATCCACAAGACTCCATACATCTCCCAAAAGTTCTGGCATCAGCATCTAATGAAACAAATTCAGTAAAGCAAGAATGATAAAACATGGATATCGGCGGTACCAGAGCCAAATCCAAAAAGTGTAGTTTTGAAAATAAGTTAATTATTACCAGGAGAAATGATGTCTCATGCTGGGGCGAAAAAGTATAAATTGCAGTCCTATTAGTTTCTGACGCATCACCTTGTGCATAAGGATGCCAAATGTCATCGTTACTTTGTCGCTGGAGAAAAGGTCTATTAATTACTTATCCCCCATTTCATAATCCATTCTGCTGAGGCAAATACATGTAAATCCTTTTAGTCAAACATTACTGTTGACTATGCAGTGACTCGTATCTTTTTACGTTAAATTTTTATCTACTATCTAACGAAAAGGCAGCAGAAAAAAACAGAAGTTTTCATCCTTCTGACTTGATGCACGTAATGAGACAGACAGGAAAGTAAATTCCTTTAAAAGCTAATTAGATGAAACAAAATGCCTTATTTCAGTTCTCAGACCTTCTCAAAAATAATCTTATACCGTAGCATTCTGGTTGTTTGTCTCTATTCGATTATTTATTTCTATCGACTGCTAGCATGCCATGAATTACTGTGACCTCTGCAGTGACGATGTTAAATTAGTGCGCGTGATTATGTACGAACTTTCTGAAGTTCACACATACCTTTCTCAGAAGAACGGTGTCATCCACAGTATCAAACAGAGCTAAAAGCATCAGATGGCCATGTTCAGACTTTGCAACTTCCTTCACGTGGCCTTTTAAATTCTTCATGATCAGTTTCTTTACCTGTGAATTAAACCATTGACTTTCTATCACCTTTCACACAAGGTGTACATGCAAGAAATAAATGTCTTTTAGTCAGCTGGAATGAGAAAATAATTTTCACACAATTTAAATTCAGTCCAATAAAGATCGTAAAATTTCATGCAAAAAATAAAGTAACATTAATCAGGAAATCACTACAATGAAATTAATTAACCTAATATTGAAAGTACAAATTGGAATACAAAACACATAAATATCCCCATGGGAAATCGAGTATCACTGCGGTAAAATACACGTGTATGTTCAACAAACACTGAAATAAAACTTTTATTTTCTTTGTTAATATAATTATTCAGTATTAGAGAAGCAACTGTAATACAGAGATTATAATTTTATAACTATCTACAATCACAGTCTGAGATTTAAAATTTAACCAAAAATGACACTGTCTTATTTCAGAAAATGTCTGGACACCAAGTCATCTTCTACGAGTGTTAATTTAATACTGAAGTTTACTGCAAATATTAGAACGTGTATTTCACTGCGGTGAAATAACCATCACTGTGTTTAATAAAATTATCACCACGCATCACAACTGCTTTTCTAGAAGCACGTTTCCTCTAATATATCTCGGTGTAGTTTACTAGGCATATGAAGTCCCGTAGCACCAAATCACCACAGAATTAAGTTCTTTTAAAGGAAATCTAGTTACCCAATGTTTAGGAATTCCCTCAAAGAAATAATGAAACAGGTAAGCTGCAAGTAGAAAGACGGCCATGACACAAGAACTTTTGTATGTAATATGTAATGTACCAAGTTGACTCTTTTCTATAAAAACTAAATACTACTGTGAGGTCATTTGTTCGGTAACATACTTTATTTGAGGCATGCCAGATGCACATCATGGCAACATGTACACCATCCCTCGTACTCGTGAAGTTCAGAAGAGAGTTCTGTACGTGTAAGAGGATCTCGTCACGATCTTCTTTCAAACAATGTCTCAAGTACTCACAGAGAACCGTGTGCAGCAAAGACGACTTTGTCAGCTTCCTGTGGACAGAAATAATAGCAAGGCTACAAGACATAGTTTAAGACATCCACTGACTGTCACACGCACATCAGAATTTTGAAACTGTACCATAGGAATATTTATTCCGGATTCTAATGACAATTAGGTAGTGAAATTTTGGTATCAATGCCTTGATACTTCTCCCTTAAAAATCACTTGCAACAATAAACCCTTCCCTGATTATCCCAAGATACTTCAAGTCGATGATTCTTGCAAGAAATAGCAAGCACGCTAACTGCTAGACCACTGAGGGCGACTATTTCATTATTAATCCAGTTTAAAATTCTGATAATACAGTTCTAAACAGTCATCAACATCCAAAGCCACATTTCAGAACAATAAAGGTATGACATGGAAGTATCTGACAGCCACATTGAAGTTTAGATATCAAACAAGTTGCCGATACTGACTTGTCAAGAATTTGTGACACGTTGGCTTTCACGGCACTGAGAACAGCTTCCTTCATTGCTGGTGCCTTTTGAACAATATCATCAAGGCTCTGCACGTTGCTCTCCTTGTCCTGTTTGTACATATCACCATAGAATTCTTGTCGCAACTGACTCTTCTCAAATGCACTAGTCCATGTTGAGTACATGTATTCAACTACAGGTGATGCCACCTGTGAAAAGAGAAGAGAAAAGACAGCTGTCTTCTGGGTTGTTGTGCTGTGTAGTAATTTGAGAAAGCCACAGCAATACTTGCCTCAAAACTACATCAAACCAACTTATAATAAATATAACTCTATCTTACAACAAACACTTGTGCTGAGAGCAATCATATCTTTATTCAGGGTAAAGTCAGCTTGCTAAAGACGATAAAAAACCTCATGAGGATGCACTTCATAGTCGGTCAGCAATGGTGAGTAGACAACTAAATCGTCCATAAAACTGAAGACACACTGCCCCTTCAAATCTGAAAATAACTCGTCGGCCACTTGGCTCAACCCTTGACAACCGACACTTATCTCCATACGTAACTTATTGAATTCGTAGAGGCCAAAGGGTGTACAATACACAGTGACCCGACGGCTACGATGAGACAGGGGAACCTGGTAGTACGCAGAGTTAAAATCTAAAATGGAAAATACTATGGAACCAGCAAATTGTTGAAGTGCTTAATCTATTGTGGGTAAAGGATAGGAATCAAAGTTGACCTTAGCATTAACTTTACGGCAGTCACCAATCAAACCTTTCAAAATTTGTTTAGGCAAAGCATAGCAAAACGGAGGCGATTTAATGGGGACTTGATCTCTCACAGTGAGCACACCTAGTAGTGCCTATCCCACTAGATAACAATTTGGGATAATCCTCCAACAATTTTTGGAAAAGGCTGTCTAGGACCAGGTCTTAACCTTCTTGGCTTCTCCCAATAGCTCCTGAAAGTAATCAGCAACCGCTGTAAAAAAATGAAAACAGTATTCATGGGCTCAGAGGTCAATAAACATGCAAGTGCTAGATATGAAGTCTAACCCCAACATAATGGAAAAAAGATCCACCACTCAGAATTTTTAATTCCTGATCCCACAAGAAATTCAGAAGCTTAACGTACAACTTAGCTGCTTCAGTTACGTGACACATCTGTCCATTCACTAAGATAGTAAACAAGGAACCGACTTGCAGGACACTACTGAACGATATAAAAATTTCCAAAATGTCAGCGCGAATAAAAGAAAATTGAGCACCTGTGTCAACCAAGGAGGGAATGGTTTCAATTTTGAAATCTAAAGCAACCCACAACGGAGTATATTTAGGAGGGGGTCCCCTTGCTCATCTGACAATGGTTCCCCTCAAATAGGTCGGTTAAAAGAGGTTCCACTGTAATTACATGTCAGATAACTGGTACAAAATGATTCTTTAATTTCAGAGACCTAAATGAATAAAATCTTTTATCCTAGTTTCAGGCAAGTACAATATGTGCGTATATAAATATTTCATCTACTTCTACCTAGGAAAATGTTTTCAGCACCTTTCAATGTCATTTCACTGGATTTAAGGAAAAAAATATACGTATATGCCTTCTTTACATGACATAATGAACCTGACAAGAAAATTCTCGACCCATGGAACTGCCATTATGTAAGATTGAAATGACCTCACATATTTCCTTAGTTTATTCTGAAAATAACACAAAACTTACAGAATGGCGTGTTAGCTTCACCACCTTTCCGTGAAGAGATTGTATGACTGATTTTCTGGACCCATGGGAACCATACTTCAGCATTCTTTTCACACAGAAGCAAGCATACTTAGACTGAAGCATAGCTGGTACATGAGATGTGAGTTCTTGCGTAATTGCCGCTCTCAACTCAGGTGTACCAATTTTCAGCAACCACTGAACTACTCGAGATAAGTCATGAGAATATACAACCTGTGGAAATAAATTGGTCTTTAAATGTGAAATACTTTTCTCCTATGGCAGTGTTTATGTTATTTTTTTACAATTATAAGAGCAGGTAAGATGCAACTGATATTACTCAAGTTTGCTGCATTCATTGCTGCAATGTGGCTTAACTGTATTCTTTTTTTATAAAGTGAAATTTATATCACAAGTGACTACGTTAATGAAGAGTACGATTAATTATAAAGGAAATGTGTATATGCAGAAACAGACAAAATTTGACAATACAACTACTGTAATAGCAAAGGCATTGTAAAATAAGTTAATCCAGAATTAGACAGTATTTTCTCACGGAACCCTTGAAAATACTTCACGTAACCCCAGAGTTCCATAGAACAGTTTGAGAAACAATAATAAAGGACACACCCAGTTTACAATTTTCAGAAAATGAACAGGATTTCAACCATACACTACACAGTTAAAATAATCAGGACTCGTTTGAATACACAGGGCAAGCAGTGATCAGCACTGGACAGGTTGCAGTGTTAATCATCATTTACCTTATCCAGTTTGTTTTTTAATAAGTTGTGTATTTCCAAGGTTAGTTTTTCCTGTTTTTCAGTGGGACAGTCACTTCTTCGAACCTTCTCCCACAACTTCTTTGATTTCTCAATAAGATCGTAAACTGAGCACTTGTGTCCCTTTCGTGCCTTTTTTAATTCTTTCTTCTTCTTTTTGAACTCGGACCAATCAGGTTTTTCTGTAACACAGACACACAACATGAGAACTAAAATATGAGAGACATTTCTACAGAAAAAAATTATGATTGTAAAAATTATAACATACATGTCGATTTAGAACTGTCCTCAGAAAGTACAGGAACTCTGGCAGTAATGCTACTCAAATGATGCTTCAGATATGCATTATCTTTGCGCAGCTGCTGCACATCCTAAGGCAGTTTCAGAACCGACTCCACTAAATTTTCCACCAAATTATGCGTGCTAACTCCATTAAGTCTCACCATCTCCAGCTGACCACCGAGAGAGTCAGAATCCCCAACGTCTGGCAAAATAAGTTCCTTTCCAGGAGATACTACAATCTTAGGAAGCAACAAGGCAGAGGAAAAACGCAAGTTCTGCGACGGTGTACTTTCACCTCTAATACCCTGCAGCGCCTTGACACACTTTGCACATTTGTAGGTGGAAACACAATCAGACATAAAAAAATTAATATTCGACCTCACTCATTTTTAAGCAAGTGAGATGAAATCGAGTGGCACATGGCCCACAACATCTAATATATTTTTGCTTTCCATACAAAGCCTTCTTACACACCACACAAGTATCCCTGCTAGCAGTCATTGTGCCGGGAGGCTGCAGGTAGCAGATTCCTTTACAACAGCACCACACACTAAATACACACAGCATGGAGCACTGACAAGGCACGTCCACTCACTACAAAGGCTTGAGCAAGCAAGAGTAATAATAATAGTAATAAATTTGAAAGAAGCTCACGTAAAATATATAATGCCTCTCGCGGAATCTGTTTAATGCATGTATCACTTATTAAAAAACAAAATGCATTTCGGAAATAGCTGCTACACTATGTACCTCAAGGGCAAGGTTTGTCTCAGGTACATAGAAATAAATACCCAGTAAAATGGTGAATAGATGGAATAATAATAATAATAATAATAAAAATTATTTGGTGATTGGTAAGAAGAGCTCAGGCCAATACAACTTGTTTAACATATGCCCTTCTTACAAACCACACTGCCCTGTACCAACTTGCTTGACCATGGCTCTGTGCATACATTATTTTGGTTATGAAAATCCTGTCACTGATAAGACATCTTTTTCAAAATACTGTACTTATCATTTTTTTTCTTCTAATTATATAGATCAACTTTGAAAAGGTTTATGTATGTACCGTATAAAATTGTTTATCTAAGCAAGATATAAAATTCAGTTTTATGATAGTAGCACAGCTGGGGCACAGTCCCATATGTGTAATTGCTAATGACTTAGTTGGTACATGGTCTTGTGTGTGTGTGTGTGTGTGAACATTAACCTTCATTTTTAAAATATGACATATCTAAACACAAATCAAGAGAACTTGAGGTGCATAAAAATTACTTACCAGCTACTTTTGGAATTTTGGCAACCGTTTTGATGGGCCCACTATTTCTTTTCTTGAGTTTCTTTGGTTTCTCATACTTCAAAATCTTTCTATCTATCTCAGCATTTGATTCTTGCCCTGCATCCTGTGTACTCTGACGTTTTCTACTTACTATGGCCATTTTCTATGTAGAAAAACAAAATAAGTGTCACTGAATAAGATAATGTAGCCTGTCTCTCAAAAAAATATCAAATAAAACATCTAAAAATCAATATTGGAAATTTAAACCAGGATTCAAATAAAAAAAATTACAAACAACCAATGTATTGTAAAGCTTGTCTGTAAAATACTCATGAAATAATATGTGGCATTTCTAATTTTGAGTCATACTGCTACTCTCATGATCCATGCACTATGGCTTAGCAATATAATAACATCACTCTTCTCTTTTGGGAGAAGAGTGATGTTACCCATACTTTTATTAGGGATGCTTATGATACATAGGATCAAATTAATACCTTTCCCAGGTCTTGACAAAATGCAAACATTTCTGATCTGTCATAGGAAAAAAAGTCTTTGTATTGTTTCTTTTCTTTTAACTCTAATATGCATCAACAGGCCAATTTCATTAAATGTGTACTTATTACTACAACTAATAAAAATGTTGGAAACAAACATTATACATACAAAAATGTAATAATTTGTTGTACTTCTGGAATTAGCGGTTGTTATCTGGTTGTAAATCAGAATAAATAAATGAGATTTACTTCAGTGTTCAATATCTGAAACAGAATAATTTTCTAGATATATTAATGTTCATTTGTCAAATTAATTCTGATCGTATTCCTTAAATGTATGAATTGTGCTTTTCAAACCTCGTATTTACACCAATTAAAGTTACAATCTTAACATCTAATTTTGTACATATTACAACTGTAAACATCAAATTAGTTATGTTTTCTTCAAACTTGTAATTTAATAACCCTCACATTCTGCAAGACGGTTTATTCCACGTGCATCAAGAGCTTCATAGCAGACAATCAATAACATTATATTTATACATCGAAGGAGAAAGGAAACGTGCAGTGTCTTACCATTAACACACAATAACGCAGCACCTATAATAATTTACAATGACAACACCGTATTGTATTATATTTATACTATACAACACAAAAATTCTATTACAGACGAACAGAACACAGATTAATACCAACCACAAATAATACCAACATACCAATTGTACAGGACAACGGCTGCCTTCTAAACATCGTACTCTTTGGTAGCAAGGATAAAAAAAGATGTGCGTACGCATTACCAAAATACTGCCACCATAATTAACCCAACATCTGTAATTGTTAAGCAATGACTAATGTGTATGTTTTCTTCTCCATATATGGTCAATGATTATTAGTCCGAAAAACCAAACTAATCACATTATGGTCTGAAGTTCTAACAGTCGAAAACATCCCAACTCCCTCACAAACATAGGAAATTACAAAATAAACTAAACAATATCTAAAATAACCTATTTGAACGGCTACAACGAACTTCACTGATGGTCATTTTTGAGGTCTTGTACCCTATCGTGTATATTACAATAAGGTACACATTATTTGTAATTAATACTTGTAAATAAATGGAGACAACTGAAGTTAATGCTCAATAAGATATATTTAAACTATGGGTATTCTTCATGAATTCGATATCTGGCACTCCTTATTCATAATTAACAGATGTCCATTTTGACGTTGGAGGTATGGAATTACAATCCACAGATCCTTCATAGACCAAAGCCAAGAATGTAGAACACGTCATAGGAAAATAGGTGTTTGTAATACAAATCACATAATTGTGACAATGATTGGATGGAAAGTAAATAATTTCTTTTATACTCCAATCTTGTTAATACTACAAACATCGGGCACATGGCATTAATACAATTCTGAATAGACTGTAATGTCACACCAACAGAGAACTTGCAAGATAGAAATGAGGAAATCATCTGAAGCTATTAATATAACCATATACTAAATAACCACAAACAAATCAGTGAATTACTCTTCTGTATTAACAAGTTGATGCCAGTATTTTATATGTAAGAAATAGAAATGGAATTAGTGCATTGGTTAGTTACCAGCAAGAGTTTGCAATGAAACTTACATAAACTGAAATGTTTTAATGTTTGATTTTAAAGGTAGGAAAATGTTTTTGAATTTGCTCATAGGGTACAAAAGAAAGAGGATGTCAAGCTGTGGTTAAAAAAAGAGAGAGAGAGAGAGGCAAAACTGCATATTTCTAGAAAATGAAAAGCCAAACACAAAAAATATGACAGAGAGAAAAAATAACAAAACTAAATTATGTTACAGGGACTTGCATACAATAGTCGAGGTCCCCATTTCTAACAAATTACCTTTAATTTCATCTATGAAAATTCTGTTGAAATAAATACAATTTATTCTTGTACTCATAAAAATCACTTTACAAATTCAATTTTATGTTACAAGCAGTTGATTGGAATATTTAAGATTCAACAAACCATCATCTACTGTACCTTAACACAGATCAGTACTCCTCCAGAACTATTCACTGTGGAAATTTTAGACACACTTCAGCAATTCTGGTTTTCAACGAAACCCAGATCTAGGGTGACTAAAATCTAATATGCTGACTTGTTTCAATGAGAAACACTAGGTAAACTCCCACCTGTCTGCCAAAAAATGGTGGGAAAACTGTACACGCACATTACCAACGTTTTTACCAGTTCAGTTCTCCAGATATTAAATTTATATTATCAATATTCTTGTAAGGTAAATACATTTTATATCTTATTGTTTGTATGACACTCAACCAAGAGTGTAATTAAGGGATAACAAATTAAATCGTTGTCAATCATAAGAATTTCAACCACATTAATTTACTACTTATTCATTCTAACCATATTTTGGGGTAACTAGTTTTGAACACATTTGAGGCAAGTTGGCACCAGAATCATAAGAGTACAACTACAAATATCACTGACCATGGATACATACAAAAAATAGCAAAGGACTGTAATTTTGTCCTAGTGGCAGGTAGCGCTTGGCTCACTGGCTTCTTTCACGTGTAGTAAACAGTTTCCCTATCTTGAATAATTAATGCTCACAGTTAAACTATGAAAGTATAGTGAAATACAACAGGTGTTGACAAATCCCAGGTGCAAGATCAGATGGTACCTAGAAATGTTGATGTGGAACCTAGTATTTTTAAAATGACTTTTAGAGCATGTCTGTTTTAAATTTCTGCTCAATAATGATTGTGCCACAGAACTCAGGCAGCAAAAATCTGAACATCAAAATCTTTGTTGCCTGGTATATTGTGGCTTTTTACTGTTGTGAATGGGCAATGCTGTTAGGCTGTGAAGTTTGGCTTTAATCTGATTAGAAGACACACACCAATATGCATGTGTTAAACAGAAAATCTGCAGAGGACTTGATTATGTTACTAGTCTAGTTTGATACATTAAGAAATCACAGCTAGAGGAAGTAAAAATTCTTGGATAAATGTATGTTTCTAAGTTCCCACAAGATATGGCTTTCAAATGGGAATTAACCCGTCATGCTCAGGAAGAAAATAAGTCTCCAAACCCTTCCAAATTATGCATCTTGATGTTAGTTTATTGACTAATTCAAACCAAGTGTCCAAGACTTTTATAAAAACATTAAACATCTTTTATATATATCTGCATCTACTTTAGAAGCAGATGCAAAGACAAGCTGGGCATTTTCCAAATTTACTTCATGAATTTACAGAATACGGAAGGAAATAAATTAAAATATCTTAACCCATTTCTTCTGGAATTCTATGAATTTTAACTCCACCCAAACAATTCCTTTCTGCTTCACACACAAGTATGAATGAATGCACGCGCACACAGCACTGTTTGGAATTACATAAAATATGTAAGCAAATATTTTAAAAAAAAATCGAACATTCCAAATCAAAACTATGGGACAGATTTATAGAATATCTGCAGAATATCAGTGACGAGTACAAAGATGACTGTCTTCTGAATTGTTGTGCCATTACTGTGAAGACCTAAAATTGCACCTAATAAACCTTTACAGGGAGGCTATTCTGATAAACACCAACATCTTAGCAGGCAGCTATGAAAATAGACTATGAAAACGAAGCAGTGTCAGATATTGCATTAATGGGTTGAAAACTGTTCTACTAGCATGTAATTTGTTTAATCCATTAAGGCCTAGTGTTAACTATGTTACACCTGCTTTAACAATGTCTGCATTTTTTATTTATATATTTTGTATGATTCTCTGTGTAAACAAACAATAATTCTGCCTGTTGTTTTGTATGGGTGCAAAACATGGTCTCACACATTGCAGGTGTTTGAGAATAGAGTGTTGAGGATGATATTTGGGCCTAGGAGAGAAGACGACGGAGTCTAGAGAAAACTACATAATGACAAATTCAAAAATTTATACTCCTCCACCAATATTGTCAGGGTGATTAAGTCACGAAAAATGAGATGGGCTGGGCATGTAGCACACATGGATGGGGCAAGACATGTGCACTGGGTATAATGTCAGGTGGGATCTATGGGAGATAGGAGTTGAAGGAGACTGGATTTTGTTGGCCCAGGACAGGGTCCGGTGAAGGGCTTTGGTTAATTCGGTGATGAACCTTCAGGTTCGGTAAGCCATCTAGTTAGTTAATGGTGAAGAGTTATGCTTCCTTTGCAGTACAGACTGAATCATTAAATACTTTGGTAAACTTCAGCTTTAAATGGTTAACCACTGTAATATAATGAAAAATTAGCTGCAAATAATAAATAAAACTATGACCTGGCCTGCAATCAACTTTGTATTTTATAATATGGCTTGCATTCTGAGTATGTTGCACATACCTGTTGTAGATATTAAGAAATCTATATTTTAATTTCATGATATACACACTTTTTAGAAATGTGGCAAGTTCAATTTGGGCTTTGTGTTAACATAGGGGCTGTATTTGACTGGAAAGCACCAAAATTAAGCAAACCACTCATTACAAAATTGAACCAAACTTGTTTTGGAACTGAAACAAGGAAAAAAGACGAAAACAGACACACGACTTTCATATTGAGTAAAGATTTTATGCAATCCGTGCTAGGAGAATACAGAGAATGTGTAGTGTCATGAGGGGATGATTATATATGACACAATGGAACAGACTCGGGAGAAAGCAGTGTCATATTCCAACATTCCCCTGGAAAGACTGAGGAACACCAAAAAAAGTGCCATGGCTAATCAAGGATAGAGCCAGGAACCTCATAAACACAAACCAGTAATTTAACCAACTGAGCTAACCTACTTGATGATGATGTCGTGGAGTTAATGTCCGCTGCCAGTTGAAACACATACATACATTTACATTATGTATATTCCAATGATATATACCTACAGTTAACAGCATCTGCACCAACAGGTCATAACAGGAACTTCATCAGACCAAGCGTACTGGTAATATAAAAGAACGCTATAACAAATACCAACACTTACACATTGTGTAGAGCTCAATGCCTCAGAGTCCATGATAATGTGAGAAATATGTATTTCAACAACAATATTAAGTACATATGACTGGGTAATATATTCAAAAGCTGAGATCAACAGAAAGAAAGGATTGTCCTGAAAACACAAAAGCATTAGCAGAAATCATAAAACATTTGGGATACAGTACAGAAAATGATTATCTAAAGGTCTGTAAAATACATGATTTATTATAAGAATATTATGTTGGAAACTCCATTGTCTGAGGCCTGTTTAAAAAACATGTTTCAGAGTTGTCCCTACACCAATCTTACAGCAATTGGTTGTTATTATGATGACAGATTTTTATAACTTTTTTTTTATTTCTGACAATGGTGGGATGGTCTGCATCAAACTCAAAAACTTCTTAATAATATGCTAGTATGCTAACCATGATGGCCCACAAATGGTTGTCATAACTCTACCAAGAGATAGGAAGTAACAGCAAGTGTGATCGGAATTATATTTATGAGCCATCCCAGAAGCATACTAACCTCATATCCAATAGAGCCCAGGTTCAATCCCAACCACAGCCAGTAATGTAAAAATATAAAAATTACAGAATCTGTCAGTATAATGACGACCTAGCATCTGAAAAAGGGAGTGCGGGCGACTTACAGAATGTCACGTAAATCAAATATAACTCAGACAACGGACAATATCCAACATGTTATTCTTACAACAGAGTAGAAAAAATTAAAATCCCACAACTACAAACCACCAGTGACAGCAATCATGAAATAAATTTGACATGTTTATTTGTAAAAGATGATCTATATTACTATGTGAAACAAATTCTTTTCTGCCCTTGTACAAACATCCTTGAAACAGAAAATGAGATGGATGGTGTGTTCCTTGTTCACTATATAACCCTGATCTCATAGTTTGGAAAGGAGCAACAGAACAGAATACAATTTTTGCTATTGGCTTTTGGCATAGTCCTACTTACTGCACTTTACTTCAAATACTTTATTTGTTTTTATAATTATGAAGAAGCAGAGGTTACTTCACAGTGTAAAGTTCAAATCAATTTTCAAATTTGAAAATGTCTGATAAAAAACCATTAGCATAAAAATATCTCACAGATGAGCAGCAGACTTTGTCATGTTTGTTCCTTTAACAGACGAATACTCTATTTCTTTCAGCACATTTGTAAACATATTGCATGCCTTATTATGAAACAAATTCCCCCTCACAAATGTACCGCTGCCCAGATACAGCACAGAGCAAATTTCCAATCTACGCAGATGTTCTGCCCACTGACTTCGCAAAGCACCTTGCAAAATTTATATACACAAAGCTCTACAACAGTAAGACTTTGCTAAATACACACATATCAAGGCCTGGTTTAAATAAAGTTCAAATAATTAAATTTTTGGAACTTCATAAACAAGTGTGTTAAAATTGAAATTTGTATACATGCATTAAATTGTAAATTTAATTTTTTCCCTGAGTAATATCAGGCTCTTACAACTTGGCAGTCAGTTTGTTACACCACTTCCCAGACACTGCTTATTGCTACCACAAAAATCTATCCAAAAGTCTAAAGAATGCTGGTAAAAATTCAGAGAAGCAAAATAAGAGTTCACCAGCTGATAAAGTTTTGGTATAGAGCAAATTACAGTCCACGAAAAAATTCTAATACTAAATAAAAATAAATATATCTATGACATACTGCACTACATGCATCAAAATATTTGGTGTCACATGGAAAAACATAATTTCATTTACATTTACTAATGTCACAGTGAGCACTATGCATCGTTCTCACATCCGTTATTATGCCAATACCCTGAAATATACTACAGATAATTGTGATTCATATTAAGTACCACTTGTTTAGCCATGCTCAACATGAGCAATAAAGTATGAAAAATGAAGTTTTAATGTCAGCAATCACTGGGCTGGGATCATTAACAGAAAAAGCAGCATTAAAAATACTGAGATGGAAACACGATATATCTGATACTATCAAAGCCATATGGACACCATCTTCGATTCTTGGACGGGCAACAGGAAGCATCGCGGCAGGCACAATATTAGGAGAGGCCTGAGAGATAAGTTGCAAAATTCTTGTTGCTGGCACCACTTTCCCACAGCCCCACACATAACGTACATTTTTTTCTGCAATCCAGACTTTGAAACATATATCCACCCAATGTTAACTTACAGAGAACAAAATGTACCACAATTAAATTACAGTTCATCATCCAGACATCACATATGTGATAAAATTACGCAGTACAGTATGACAAACAAGCTCACAGAATTATTTAAACAACTGTAATTACATTTATTACCTATTGCCTGTCTCCAGAGTCTCCGATATAATGATAATCACACATACACAATCCTTGGAAGGGTATTTTTGTAACCACATCAGTTTTACTTGTTATTATCACAGCACAGATGTGAGGAGCATCTTGTGTTCAGTCAGAGCTGCGAGAGGCACAAGATGGTGGCAAAATGTGTGTTTCTCACCAAGCTCATCACTAGTTGAGCTCCATCTGTTCATCGTAACAGTTACGCCGCATATAAAACAATACGTATGCTGCATTTGACTGGAAATAAAATACATAGCTTAAAACATTAGTTATATTAAAATATATATTATATATATATATATATATATATAATACAGCAATAAACACTGTTTGCTTGTGGTTCTTTACAATTATGCCACATTTCTGTCGTGGTATATAAAAGACCAGTTATTGTACACTAGATAGGAATGAGTGGTCAGCGTCACGCCCCGAGCTCACTTTCTTCCCTTAGAATTAGTGGAAATAATATGTTCAGTTTTATTCAAGTATCAATATAAACAATGACCTCTACATGGTAGCTAAAAAATATTTGGGACAAGGCGCAGGTCTAAAATTTGGTATCATTATGAAACCCTTAAACACAGTTTTCTTAGAAGTACCATTTATCACTAGACAGACACTTCTACTATTAATACAATTATTTTCACACATTTCTGTAAGCCACTGTAATACTTGCAAAGTATTATTTAATTAAACCTTAGCATCATGAAAATACTGAAATTTAAATCCAGCCAGCTGCAAATGCACAGGACCTATAAATTTAGTTTGATGGTTACAAATTCAAAGCAACCTCGAAAAGAACAATGCTTTATGCCTGTAAATAACATGGATAAGAAGAGTACTGGAAACAGTGAGAATAAAGTTGGTAGTTGAGGGGGGGGGGGGGGGGGGGGGGGGGGTTACAGACTTTACTGATGATGCAAACATGAAAAATTATTATAAATCTTAACCCATTTGCACCTGTATACAAGTCTGGATGTTTAGCGGTGATTTGTTCAGACTGCCATATCTGACTTTGATCATACAGCAACACATTGTGAAAAAACAAAATATCTCTTTCAGAATGCACTTTGGGCAGGTAGTTTTATCTTGTCACTGCGTGGTGCATGCCATTATGCAATTCCTTGAACTTATGAAGACTGCCATTCAATTCTTTCCTCATGTAATAACGCTAAATCTAGTGGTTAGCGTACTTGCCACTGGACACAAGGCTCACGGGATCAAATCCATCCAAGGTCAATGGATTTTTAAGGGTAATAAAAACCTGTAGCACAACTTCCTTTGGAGAAGTAAAGCTGGCAGTCCCATGTTGTCGATTTACAGCATATAAAGGAACTTTACGAGCATGAATGAGATGTTTCATAAGCAAAATTCAGCGGCGATTTCTCACCCTTGTCTCTCCTGATTCTCTACTAGATGGCTCTAACAGACAAATTAGAATTCAGTAGAAATTGTGCAGAGGCAGCGGGCTTGTCACTCACTACTCACAGATGCACACTTCAAAGTCTAGGAAACCTCTGAAAAAGGAGGCGGTGAAAACCCACAACTGGGTCGAAGAGCCAGGGAAGAAGGGAAATAATGCTAAATGTTAGAATACTGCTAAAAGCAGATGAGCTGAGATGTATGCCAGAGGCAGAGTACCAGGAAGTGAACATGTTAACTGTTCAAGAAGAAATTTCTTACACTTACCACAACAGCTTGTTCTTTAATTTCAGACACACTGTTGTCATCAAATAAGTACCACTTGTGATCATTATGATTCTGGCAAGATGCAGTATCTGAAAGAAAAAATTATGATATATGATGTGTTAATGTCAGTAAAGATATTATATTCAGTAATGCTGTCATACACATAACATAACTATCACGAAATTTGCCATTGTCCTGCCTCAATTCTAAAAATATTAACGAAATCAGAAACACTTACAATGGCCTCCCCCTAATCCTCCAAAGTGGTTGCATACTCCTATCAGATCATATACAGCTTCTGGGTGACTCTTGTTGATTACATATTCTGACATATTGAGACCTCGTACAGGATACTGGACCATTCGATCAACCTTATCTCGACGATATCTGTCGAACACAAACCTCTTCAAGTGGATGATCAGAATTCGAGGTAACTCCCACAAGTCAAACTTCTTTGTAGCTTGCTGATGCTTCTTGCATGTAGGACAATACCTACACAAGTGAACAAATGACAATGTTGAAACGAAACAATGTTTCCTGCCTAATGGTGCTCCTAAAGAACACAAGATAATATGACATAATGGTAATAATTACAACAAATGTGGTTTGTAGCCTTCTTTACTGAAATGATATCTTTCTTACAAAGCAATCATGAATGTGTGTAAGTTATGATCAACATGCTCATCACACAATAGGTAAAATTCAATGAAATTCTTATTATGGCAGATCACACAAGCTTTTCGCCATATATAACGATCACAGGTGACCAAACAAATTACATATAGAACCATTAAAGCAAAGTCACTTCTTTTAAAATGTAACATCTCATTAAGTATACAGCATAATCATGATGTTCATTGCAAAATATTCAGCAACTCTCCAAATTTTAGTTTGCGCAAGCAAGGCGTTTCACAGTGAGTCATACTTTATGTTCTGTCATTATGATGGCTTCTCCTTAGCAGTAAACACAATATGCTATTATAAATTTCACTCTTACCGTTAAATGTACATCTCCAGCTTGCAAAGTTTATCACTTATTTAATCAATTTAAAGATACAAGAAGTGTTTTTGAGGCAGAAATCATCAGGATCATAAATTTTAGATGAGTACGTGAAATATATCATGCAGCTGTTCATATATAGCCCTATGAAATACAGTGCAACTTGATATACCAAAAACCATGATCGAAAATGCTGAAGATTACAAGCATACAAAATTCAACTGAGATAGTTGTCTTCCTGTTCACTGTGCTTTGAAAGTTACATTCCCTAAATGATAGACTGGAACAACTGGAGTAATAAATAAATAAATAAATTTTAAAAATCAGATCTCATGTAATTGCATTTATTCAGGTACGAAAATTCATTATATGAGACACCTACGACAAACCTGCTTCAGCTGTAGTAAGTCACTCTGGTCATGCTTTATCACACCCATATAGAAAATTAATAAAAAAAGACTTAGGACTAATTACTATTTTTGTTTCATTATAGTCAATTTTATGCTATGCGCAGCCACCAGGTGGGCAAATATAAAGTTACATTCCTAGTACAATTTAAATAAATCAAATAAACACCCATAACCTATTTTCTGTTGCCATGTTTAATTTTCATTCATTCATACTTTAAATTTATACTATTTGAAAAATTAATTCTTTCCAAGTTACACTTAAAGGTCATGTGATCTTACCAGGCATCATCAGCTCCGAGCTTTTCTCGCGTCGTGTAAAGTTCAATGCAGTCTCTTAATTTAAGTGCCTGAAGATTCTTCCTTGTTGACTGGTCATCCTCTGTATCTTCCAATGATTTGTCAAAGAAAAACTGATCACGGGCTTCTCGCGTCCATTTTGCAGCGACGAATGACTGTCCAATATGTTCTAAAGCTCAAGAATTTCACAAATAATTACTAATTTTCTACATTAAAAAAGAAGTTCAACACTGGTACTTCAAGTAGTTTGGACAACATAATGAAACTGAAATTCCTATCACAGAAATATTATTTCAGAAAGTCCTCATTTCTAAACATGTAATAACTACTGCTGTGTCAGAAACACATAAATGATTTAAATACTGGTGATCTTTCCTCACTATACAATGAACAATGAAAACTAGAAAGATGAAGGTGAGAGGCCACATAGGAAATCTACATGTAAATGAGAGGATTACATTGAAACCTCGATGCATCGTTTTCGGCGGGGGTGGGAAATAAAAACGATGAATGCGGGAAAACGATAGATGCGGGAAAGCATTAAAAATTTAAAAAAAACAATGTTTCTCTTTCAAAGTTACTTCTTTTTACCAAAAAAGTCTTTAATGGACAACTGGTTTGTCGAAACTTTACGTTTTAGACCAAACAGAGCACTTTCCACGTTCAAAATGTTTTCTTCGTCACGTTCACTAATATTAAGCGCATAAAAGAACGACTTCACTTTCGCCAATGCTTCGGCAAAACTCGGCAAAGCTTCGGGCTCGCATTCGTCGTCTTCCTCTTCCTTACCGCTCCCACCCTCTTCGCGGACAATAACAGGAAGAATGGAAATACTATTACTGCCAAACTCAACGAAACGTAGCTGTAGAAGACCCTGAACCGCTGGAAACGAGATGAACCAGAAGAATGAAAAGTGCCGCCAGCCTTTGTACTTATAATACGTAAAAGCATTTGTGAAGAAATTCACACTGCACATGCCATCTGGCATCGCTGGAACGAAATATGAGTGCACCCTAATTATAATCGTAAAATTTCTGACAATGAGCACCGCCATTCACTCCAACCATCACCCCTGCACCGCTGACCCTCATTCCAAAAGAATGTGCTGGTTGGGCGACATAACAGGTTACCGCTACTGTGTATTCCAAAAACATTATGCGTCTTTCGGTATTAATTTATCTCTAAACCCAGCATTTTAAATTCTCAGAAACGATCATTGCGGGAAAATTGTGGGACGGGACTAAGATTTTTGAACGATCGATGCGATAAAACGATAGTTCGAGGAACGATAGAAGCGGGAAAATGTAACATTATTTTATATGGGATGTATTCGGGACCGAACAAAACGGACGATGCATCCGGGAAAACGATAGTTCCGGGAACGATGGATAGAGGTTTCACTGTATATTAAAATAGATCATGACGAAATACGGATGTGGCTTGGGTTCATCAGGCTGAGTACAATGATGAATGGGAGGCTCTTAGAAATGTGGTAATGATCCTCTGGGTTTCTTGAAAGTCAGGAAAAGGCTGTTATTTCTCGAGAATGATTCTATTTCATGGAGTAGGACAGTTATTTAGTTAAACCACATGGTAACTTACTTGGGAAGGAAAGTGGGTTTCCATCATTATGGATCTTCACAATATCTTGGCTACAATCTGCACCACTGGTCACCAAATAAAAGCTGAATATGCGTCTTGGAACACGTTCGCCATTGCAGTCGCCATTATCACTGCAACTTTCATCATTTTCATCTCCTGGGGAATCTTCATTTAGGGTCAAATCTGATGTAAAGAAAAAAAAGTAGAAAAACTTTGTGTGTTAATACAATGTCTCTCTTCTATTCTTCTAGCATGTCAATATTTTGATTTAAACAGATCCATTCAAAACTTGTCATTGATAGCATAATGAATATTTTTGATGTAGTCAATGGAAATTTAATTAAAGTTGCAAACCAAATTATATGTAAATAATACTTACCACCATTTGAATAGTTTTTGGTTTTTGTATTCCACCAGGAACTATTGTCATCTGGTATGCAAATGTTCCTTTGCAATTTGTGAAGCACCAACTGATATAATACGTCGTAAGTGCAGTTTTTCCTTGGGGCTGCTATCAACAGAGGATCACCAAATAATTGTTCTCGGGAAAACCCTATTTTCGCGGATGATTCCCAAAGATACACTGGCAAAATCACGTGGGTATCATTCTGAACAGGCATCTCATAGCTGTAAAATATGTCAGATATAAGATGTTGTCATATAACACAAAAAAAGTATATATATATATATATATATATATACACACACACAGGTAACCCTCGATTTTCACCGATTCAGAATAAGGCAAATTTTGAAACCAGCAAGTAAAAAAAATATATTTTACTATTATTTACAACGTTTTACAATGTATCTCGTACTGATTCTTATACTAAATCGTAATTCTTACATCGCTGATTTTGAATAAAAATTATAAATACAGTCATCTCTGCAATTACATATGTTTACTCCAATGAGATCGATGAATCAGTAAAAGCTGTTTGTGAACTGCAAACTATTGCATATGCGAGTTTGCTCTTATGCAATTTCATTCCTGGCGCTTTAAACTTTCAAAGGACTAATTTAATCTCTGCGGAGTTACCGGGGTTATTTTTACGTGATTTTCTATAGGTCGGCGTCTTACATGAATGTAACTATCACATAACAGCAGAGATGACTGTACGCATCAGTCACATGAAAGAATCACAGTCAATCGCGGGGACTAACGAATTGCTGATTGTAAGTGTATAAACATATTTTTTAGATTTCATTTATTTTATTTACGTTATTTCAGAGCTTTAAATTTAATGCCATTATATTACTTGTCAATGTTTGGGTGCTGGGAACACATGTCATTGACTTCCCATTGATTTACATTATAAAAGAGTTTCAATTTACGCCGATTCCATTTACGCCGGTTCATCCAGGAACGCACTCCTGGCGTAAATCGAGAGCTACCTGTACAACCTGTAACATTTCCCAATATGAAGCAGTAAAGGATCCAAGTATAAACTATATGTCGGTACCAATGGTTTATGTAGGATGAGGTTTTCACAGCGGTGAGTCTGAAGATTGCTGTCGTCTGGGTTGTAGCGCCGTGTAGTCTGGTAGACAAGACAGTGCAATAACCCAGAAGACAGCAATCACCAATGGTTTAGTTTACACAATTTTTTTAAATTTGCGTATGTTGAGCAAAAGTTAATTCACTTAATAAAATGTATATTTCCAGAGCGGATGACTCTATTTCAAATATTTTCAGCATGAGGGTCAATAGCTTTAATGAAATCCATTACAAAAATAAAATTAATGGTGTCACTCAAATATTGAGATTCCATGAACATAAAAGTGATGGATAAGACTTGAGGTTCTCACAGCGGTGAATATGAAGATTTCTGTCTTCTGGGTTGTTGCGCTGTGTAGTCTGGTCGATGTTAACCAACGTTTCAGAGGTCATACTGCCTCCGTCATCAGGGCGATGAATATGCCAATAGGGTGTGAGAAGTTGGATTTTATAGGCAGGGAAGTGAAAGGTGTAGCCTGCCCCGAGCCAATGGGAGCAGGTATGGGAGTGGACCAATGGTAGCACGTGGGCGAGGGTGGGAGAGGTTGCTGGCCAGGCACGACATCAAGTCCGTTGGTCTTCCGCCAAAGAAAATTCCCAGTTTTTTCCGGCCGGTAAAGGACGACCTAGGACTGAAGACGCCTGGCGTATACAGAGTTCCCTGCGAGTGCGGAAAAGTCTACATCGGCCAGACAGGCCGTTCCGTGGAGGCCAGGATCAAGGAGCACGAACGCCACATCCGGCTCGGGCAGCCCGAGAAATCTGCGGTTGCTGAACACCGCTTCAACTTGGAGCACAAGATACAGCTAGAGGACACTGCTATCCTCTCCTCAAAAACCGGCTACATGGACCGGTTAATCAGGGAAGCCATCGAGATCGAACTTCATCCTGATAACTTTAACAGGGAAGATGGACTTCACCTGAGCCGGTCCTGGAAGCCTCTGATCCACACACTCCGAGGACTCCGAGAACGAGCAAGAGTGCGCCGCCAGAATCAACCAGACCACTAACTCGGCCCCTTTCAGGGCCTTTATCCATACAACTACACTCACCTTTCTCTCTCTACAATCTCTCCCTCTCCCACCCTCGCCCACGTGCTACCATTGGTCCACTCCCATACCTGCTCCCATTGGCTCGGGGCAGGCTACACCTTTCACTTCCCTGCCTATAAAATCCAACTTCTCACACCCTATTGGCATATTCATCGCCCTGATGACGGAGGCAGTATGACCTCTGAAACGTTGGTTAACATCGACCAGACTACACAGCGCAACAACCCAGAAGACAGAAATCTTCAAGTGATGGATACATTATTTTGTTATATTGGAACCACTGAGAACATGTGAATTACTTTCACAGTTGGGAAATTGTAGAAAACTGCAATCTTAAATCAATACAGCCTTTGTTACTTATTACAGCCAAGTTGTTAGCACTCTGGTTCTTATTTGGGAGGCTTCAAGGACAAGTTACATGCATAATGATTAAGGTTTTATATGATATTCCACAGTCCCTCCAGGCAAATAATGAGGCCACAATCACCATCAACATTTTCATTTACTAATTATTTGTTTCACATATTAATGACCTACCACAATTTTCAATTACGGGCCACAAATAAAAGCACATTTTTTAAATTTCTTATTATGAGTTGCGACAAACTTTCGTCAAAACTGATTTGGCCTATTGGCATGGATAATCAAACAGACTGACAAGACACATAGAACACTTCTACTTCTGAATGGATCTAAGCACATACACACAAAAACATAGACAACCTATGTTAGTATACTTACATGTAAATCTTATCTTTGTCATCAATTTTTTCAAGAGAATCATTGCTTGAAAAGAACTTGTGGAAGTGATTTCTCGTTACTTCAGTTACAATTAAATTATCAGGCTGAATGCCGCTTAACTGCCCAACATTTGTGACCAAGTCTTTGATTAAGCTTCTTTTTGGCACAATTACTGTGTAGTGGGTTGGCTTCTGAGTAGCTTCATAATGGAACAAAAGTACCTATAAAACAAATAAATATGACATTTAATTACACAAAAGAGACTCAGATATGATATAATCAAGTTTCAATAATCTTAGACACATAAGGCCTTTGAGGATCACAAAATTTTCTCGCCCAATCTACAACACATCTGACATGTAACTCTGGTGATTTAGTCAGTGACAATATTCTATTACACTGACTTGATTTAACACACTTTCAAAATCAATTGTATCAGCATGTTAACCGAAACATAATTCAATCCTTCATTAGTAAGTGCAAATATTACATTCACTCACCCTATGGTGCAGGGAATTCTTTAAAAAGTCTACTGTATACTCAACTGGTCAAAGAATAGCCCACTTTCTTCATGGAACCTGAAGGTTCATCACCGTGTTCACAAAAACCTGCCACTGGACTCTATCCTTAGCTAGCTGCATCCAGTTCGCTCCATTGATTCCTATCTCCCCAAGGCCTATCTTAATGTTATCCTCCCACCTATGCCTAGGTCTTCCCAGCGGCCTCTCAACCAAAATCCTGTAAACACTCCTCCCCTCCCCCATGTGTGCCGCATGTCCCACCCACCTCATCCTCCTCGATTTAATCACCATAACATCAGGTGAGGAGTACAGGCCGTGAAGCTCATCATTATGCAATTTTCTCCATGATCCGTCTTCCTCTCTTAGGTCCAAATATCCTCCTCAACACTGTTCTCAAAGACCCTCAATCTATGTTGGTCTCTCACTTTGAGGAGCACAACTGGCAAAATTACACTTCTGTTAGTTTCTTTTTATACGAGATGGGAGGAATATTATATTACTTAGGGGTCCGCAGTGGCCGTGCGGTCTGAGGCATGGGCCTTGTGCCGCTTGGTCACTGGAACCATGGGTTCAAATCCCACTCGAGCCATGGATGTTTGTCTGCGTTTTTCTGTGTTGTGCTGTCCTGTGTACAGGTAGAGGCCTCGCGACGGGCCGATCCCTCGACCAAGGAGTCCTACCAAAATGTCTATAGATCAAGCCAACGAAAAGTTGGGACCCGCAGTGTTCAGGCACTTGAAGAACGGGTCGTTCCCAGTATTATATTACTTGTAAAAAATGATTCATTAATGTTTCTTATACCAGTCACTATCAATAAGAGATGGATGCTTACTTCTAAAGCTCGTTCTCTTTTTGTAGGTAAAGGGAGAGACAAGTAGCAAAATGGATCAAATGTGATCGATACTTTGCTGCAGTCTGGGCACACAACGGTAGACTTTAATAAACCATGGAAGAAGTCGACTATGACAGAATCATTCCTCTTCCTGTAATTGTCCCAAGCTTCTTTGGCCACGTCCTAAAGCAAACATAGGTTCAAATAAGTGTAAGCATATCGCATTTCTCACTTTATCCTTCACCAATACAAAAACAACAAATGTTAATAAGGTATAATAATATACATGGGGCATAAAGCTGTCTCCACATAGAAGTCAAACACACATTTTGCTAACAACAAACTTCAAAAGAGTGTGAACACCCTGTTAAGTAGAGCTAGTGTGATTTTAGGCCAATTACAGCCATCTTGTCTACATTACACATTTAAAATATATATACTGATGAGGCGTCATGCTTCGGACCAGTGATATGGAATGCGTGCTGGTTTGAGTCTCGAGGAAAGAAATTTCTCAAGAGATTTTCAACCGGTGTATGGGACCGGTGCGAACCCAGCATCGTGAGGAAATTGGGGAGCTACAATGGGTAGCGTAATCCGGTCATGAAAACTAGCGATGGCTGGGGGTTCATCATGCTGACCACATGTCACCCTATATCTGGTTGGATCATCGTTCACCTCTGCTTAGGCATGTGAACGTGAGGCCAGCAGCCAGCTAGTCGACTATGGCTCTCAGAGGGCTGTTACGCCACAGATTATTATTATTATAGCAGATACACCTGGTAGGCAATTTGGTGGCTATACTAGGGTATGGCTTTTCTGCTATGCAAGAACATTGCATTGCTTACTGCCTTTCCTACTTGGTTAGGTGCTGAAATAGCAAGACTATAATAACACTGCAGAGTAAAGTATATTGGCCCAATATCTCTGCTTTACACATCTCTCACACATAATTGCTTCTACATGTAACATGAACAACACTCAGGGTGCACCAAACACCAAATTTTACATCATGAAATAGATCTTCATTTTTTTCCTACTCCAATACTTGTTATTTTGAGTGTTTATGTGCCCATTCATACAAAACCAAGCTTTGTCTAAAGAAATCAACTCTGGATGAAGTACAACGTCGTGAAGTTACAGAAATAAAGTTTGGCTGCTGTGCGACATAGCTCAGTCAGTATTGTGAATGGCAACATACTGGACACACGAGGTTCGATCCCTGACAGGGGCAGAGGCTTTTTCTTCTAGCCTCTGCATTCAGACTGGTTCTGGGGCCCACCCAGTCACCTTTCCTGGGGGTAAAGCGCAGCCAGGGCATGATGCAGACCATCTTGTAAGGCTGTAGCTTCAGTATTTAACCATTTTGAAGCTGATTATCTAAATAATATGTGATGTAATTTATACCTTGTCAGGACGACCAGAAGCATCTTGAAGTTCTATATAAGGCTTCTTCTTAATTCTATTAAGATCTTCATGTAGACCATCCAACAAAAATGTGAGCAGTTCTTGTGCATCATGCTGCTGGTAGCCTGAAAACTGTGGGGCAAATCGGCCCACCTGAAGCTGTCAAAAAGTACATAAGATAAAATAATCTTACTCAGTCTTTCAGATTTTCAATAACAATACAATTATAAACATCTTTAAAAGATACACTTAAAATATTCATATTGTTCTAAGGCAGTCATGATTACCGAGACCTGAAATTCTCATGGTGTTCACGTAATACCCTAGGTTAAGAATTCTTCCTCACACATTATCAAAATGTAATTCTTAAGCACAGTGACATTACAATATTTATTGCAGTTTTCAACTAATAGCTTTTATGTAACCCACTTCATTTTGTGTACATTACTGCAATAACATTAAACTGTTCCATTTTTAATGTTTATGCAAAAGATAAGGCTTCAAACATGAAATTGTACAACACACCATCAACATGATAGATGCCAAGCATCAAATGATTACAGAACAGACTTCTGAAAAATGTGTTCAAATTTGTATACACCTAAACCATAAACATGAAGTGACCATGTTATGACAATTTTTATTTTACCAACTGTTATAACAGTAAATTTCAACGGTACATATTTTAAAGAAACGTCCTCGAGTTTTTAACATGCGATCTACTCAAAAGTGTTCTATAACAACAATAATAATAAAAATGAAAATAAAAAATCAAACGCACTTCTTACATACTTACTTTGAAGTTATGCGGCATTGTGTATGAATGTCGACCAGACCACATTGTCTTAATTAACTCCCCAAATGCCTTAGCGATTTCTCCCTTCATGCCCAAAGGATTTTCTTCATTCAGTTCACTGAAGTGCTCTTCATTTAGAAAATATTTAGTAATTGGTGGACAGTTACTCATGCACTGAAAATGAAGGGGTATCCTAATTAAATCCATACAACAAAAAATAGCAACTTGAAGACCACTGCCTATGAATTAAATAATGAAGCAACCACAAAGATGTTTGTCTGCCATGGTAAAAATCATACAAACAAATTCCAGGAGTTAATCCATTTTATACTCCGTGAATTTGTAACAAGATCTCTGGTACTTTTAATTCACCATATAACCACAGGGCAATTGCACACATTTTCTCTACTGCTGTACAAGATTAACAGACCCAGTGGGACACAGGCTTTTTTAAACCCCTACAAGAAATGGACATGTTGCTGAATCTACTCACTGTGTACAAATTTGTCCCATATCAACAGATTTAGTGCCACCTTAAAGTTGAAGATTTCTGTCTTCTGGGTTGTTGCGCTGTGTAGTCTGGTCGAATATGAATATTCATCGCCCTGATGACGGAGGCAGTATGACCTCAGAAACGTTGGCAAACATCGACCAGACTACACAGCGCAATAACCCAGAAGACAGAAATCTTCATACTCACTGCTGTGAAAACCTCAAATCTTACACCTTAAAGTTGTTGGGAATCCATTTCCTCAAGACCTTTCATAGCTAGAGGTACAGATTTCGCATATCAAATATCTTGCCATCAGTGACAGCAATTCATGGCAAGACATGACATCATCAATAACAAATTTCTGACCTTTCCACAAACGCAAAAACTGTAGAAACATTTTGGATGGCAAGAAATATTTATTCTCCTTGTTCACTGTACACGTCAGTGAATTTAAAAACTACAAACTTCCTCAGCAAGGAAATATCTTATTACACTACTTTCCTGGTGCACATCTGATGTTCCATTATCACACTGAATAAACTCAAACTTCTGTCACAAGGTGCTCACAACATGCAATGTGCCAGGTCTCATATCATTCCAAATAAAACAGCATAAAAAATAAAATCCTGTACACTGCTTTTAATCAATCACAACATAGCAAGGAATTTCTTGATGAGTCATGAATCTACAATTAAGTGTAACTAAAACACACATACCTGTAGGACGCTGTTCATGAAGCACGTGTTTCCAAGATTACACAGGCCACAGAGTCCTGGGGCAGAGCGACTTTCGCTGGGGTAGCCATATGGGTTAAACCGTGTTGTCCTGCAATTTCAAAGGCACGCGTCAGAGACATATAACATGTTGTGTCAAAGACTCCTATTCCTCGTAAAAACACTACGTTGGACATTGTCCACCATTATGTTTTGACATTTGGCTCTACTTCTGTCTTCAGGAAATTGGTCGTCATTCTACAGACTTTTTTTATATTACTAATGACAATGATCGGGATCAAATCCAGGACCTTTTCAATGACGCTAGGCTAGCACACTAACAATCCCCAGGAGTAAAACCACTCTGAGAATAAAAGTAACTTACATTATACTACTGGGGCCTGCAGTAGAGCTCTTGTCTGACACGGTCGTTGCAGTTCGGCATGTACCAGGCATTCTGTAAACAAATGCAGATATTTGTCTTCTTCTATTTTAACACAGTCACATCCAAAATCAATATTTTACATCTATTGGATAAGCTTTACTGTAGTTGAAAAATTGTTTATTTTTCTTTGGTGAAAGACAGCAACATTGCAGAAGATAAAAGAATGTCATTGTACAGCTTTTTCAGTGTCCAATGCATGAAAATTCAACAGACACTGATCAGTAGTCTAAGCCATGTATACAACTTTCAATGGATACACAAATTTAATTACACAACATGATAATATGGTTCTCTGTGTGGTGGTCGGAGAATAATAATAGCCCCACTATAGCCCATGAATGTCGTAAGAGGCGACTAAAATGGGTACCTGGTGTCTGGGGGTATAGCTGGACCACCCTGCCTCCGGGGGATATAAATACAGAGGCCTGGTCCTGCAGGTTGGGGGCTGGGCATGGGGATAACACCCCCACTCTGTAAAAATCACTTGTCATAAAAGCTCAAGCAGGCAAAGACCCACCCTGGGTTGTAGCGCCCATGATGATGATGATAATATGGTAAAATAGCTAGACATACAAAGCTTCAGTGACAACAGCAGTCAATGAGACTACCAACTCTGACATGGTACAACTCATAAATATGGATTTCCCACACACAAGTAGCATGTCAGGTGTGACGTTTTAATGATTTTAGTAATCTTATTCTTTGGGTCATTCACATTTCTTGGTACAGGTGGCTTGAACACTGTTTTCAAATGCCCATAAGAAGTCAACTAGTATTAGATCAGGTGACCTTAAGAGGCCATGACGCTGGGTCAACCAATTCACCAACTAGTGAACAGATTGTTCAGATATTTTTTGTGAATCACCAAGAAAATGTGAAGGTGGAAACATTTACAATTACAATTTAACAATAACAACAAAAACGAAGGAAAAATGAACAAACATAAAATTAGTTTTAAACATTGTCTTTTCAAGGATCATACTTCTTGGTTTGGCGGACCCAACTTCCATCTTCAGAACGAGTTTCTATAACCAGTAACTGGTTGTGGTAGAGTCCAGTATCTTGCGCAGTACTTTCTTCTTTAGCAAGTTCATCAATTTCAGTTGAAGAGTGGCAACGCCATATTCTCGTTTCCACTTCATCTGGTATTTCATACAGTTTCCTCATGGTCTTTTTAATATTCCCTGCAAAATCAGACAAAGCATTTTCTCACTCAATCAAATCACAAACCCAGTAATTGCACTGGTCCTTATATAAACAATTCAGTTTCATTTTCATCAAAAAACAGTTGTGACGTGAATAAATATTGATAACATAACAATAATAAAAACACTTTCTTCTTGCTTAAATTTTATATACTCCATTAATACATATACGGTTACCACAAAGAATCCACAGTTCAGTACAGAAACCAAACATGGAATTCAGTAATCCTGAAACTTGAGAAAATTATAAGCAAAAAATCATATAGTACTATCTACGTATGATTAATTACTTATGCAGCTTTACTTTAATTTTTTGATAAGTTCAGTATAAAATGTACACCAACCTTTCCAATACATAGGTAACTGTTAATAGTTTTGTTTTAAAAAATGAGGTACCAGTATATATTTACTGATAAACTGTAAAATCCTTTCTTATTCCTCCCCATTTGCTATTGAATTTGCGATTAACTTTAAATAAGTCTTGAAAATGAAAATAAAAAAACATGCAACAAAAATAAAAATGTTTAACAAGACATCGCTGACAAAGTTTTTTAAACAGTTAAAAAAATTGAATTTAGAGTTTTATACAAAATTAAAAATGTCATCAAGTTCTTCTCCCATCCATAGTCCTTATTCTTGCCATGTGACTGATTTTCTTCCTTTAAGCAATCAGAACCTGTGAGGTCTAAGAATGGAACAAGTTGTCCAACAAATCAGATAAATGAAAGCACAGAAATAGTTCATCATCAATGAAAATCTAGTCAGACTGACCATCAGATACATTTCCAGAAATTCTTCACATTCACACAAAGAAATTTCACATGCAGAAATTCTTCTTGAAACATATTTTCATTCAGATATAAAGCCAATATATTTAATTTAGTTGAAATCTGACCACAATATTTTATTTCCATCTCGCCAAATGTCAAGTGAGCATTAAAATGTTCTCGCCAGTTTTATATCCAGTACGTGAGCCCATATGCTAATCAGAATGTTCACAACCAAACAATATTATTTTAATTGATTCTTGTCGGTTTCTGTAAAAAGTGCTCGATCAATTGGAGGGTTATTTTTGCAATCCTTTTGTGAAGTCAAAGTTCAAGCGCAAGTGGAAAATTTCAGTTACATCAGTGGAAGGGCCTAGGAACACTCATCTTTCTTAACAAATTTTTATTCAAGCATTTATTCTGATTCACCATGTACAGGTCCTTGCAAGTCCACGCTAAATTTGTAGATCTTTTCGACAGCATCAAACATCAATCCTAGGTCTAGTAAGTCTCGCCATATAAATTCAAAACCTAAATATGTTCTAATGAAAAATGAAATATTACACGCACACAACAATTATATAAAAAGTATATCTCTGTCTCTACTCATTACATTCTCTGATGCTACAAAATTAATTCAAACTTACCTATTGTGTCACCTTTGCTAAATTTGTGGAGAATTTCAGTTTCAAGATTGAAATTTTTACAAAGTCTTAATTCCAGAAAATACACTTCAACTCTACACTGCTTTACAAAGAACCCAAACTCAACAACCTGAAAAAAAAAAGATAAAGCAAATTAAAAACTTATTTTCACACGCTGGAACACAAATCAATGTAATGTTTATGGCTCACAGGTGACTCCCATTACACACATGGGTGTGAATCAATGTATGTAATGAAAACATGTAAAATGGGAAATACGGTAAAACCTCTCTAAGTTGGACACTTGGGGTTCCACGAAAATGTGCTTCCTCATCGCAAAAAGAAAAATTCCATTTCTGTTAACGCAGTCTGAACTCAAATGCAAGAACAGTGCTGATGGAGTTAAAACTGTGTCTTCTGCAATACTGAAGTCCAGTTAAGGTTTCAGCAAAAGAATAGTTAAACACTTCAGAAATTCAAAATAACAAAATATGGAACTGAAAAAGTTTCCCTGAAAAGCATCGAAATAAAGTGCACAAACCTGTCCAACTTACAACAAAAGGGGTGTTCAAGTTCCAGGATAAAGCGGTGTCCAAGATATAGGGTATTGTGGACATGTAAAATTATAGGATATTCGCCAGTTCCAATTAAAAGTGTCCAATATAAAGGGGTGGATATAGGGGTGTCCAACTTGAGGGGTTTTACTGTATATAACGAGTAAGAAAACAGGGGTTGTGTTCCTGAATGTGCAAGACTTCAACCTGATATTGAACTGTCATGATTAATTACATATTACAACACATTTCATACATATTTAGATACAAAGAGCAGAATATAATTACACATAATGCATAGTAAACAAGAACAGAGTTTCCAGCAACTCTTATATTACAGTTAAGATGCTCTTTTAGAGTGATTCTACAGTCGTACTAAGACTAACTGGAAGATCCCAGCAAAAGCTAGACTGTTGATGGCCAGTGGTCAGGAAACGACAGAATCGTTCAAATAAGTACACACAAGGTCAACCCAAACATCAGTAACCAAGATAGAGCAACAGAACAACTCACCTGCCTGGGTATGGCAGTGTTCTTGTCCACTGTACCATACCACTGCACTAAGAGGTCCCATGATTCACTTGGAACTAACACGTAGTCCAATTCATCAACTAAATTTTCTTTTATAGTGCCACTTCCATCATCTGTAAACAAAATTGTTGAAATTATTAATGATCTGAGCTAATAATCCACGAATTCAACTGAAGACAACACCAGAATTAGATGGTCAGTTCAAGTTTTTGATCCACAGATGTTTAAATAATAAGCTGGTGTATCTGTCAGTATAGTGACTGGCTACGGACTGGACAACTGGGGTTCGATCCCTGATTTGGGAAGAGGATTTTTCCTCTAGTCTCTGCGTCAATCAGTTCTGGGGTCCACCCGGACTCCTATTCAATGCGTACCAGGGTCCTTTCCCGGGGGTAAAGTGCGGTCAGGGCGTGATACTGACCACTCACCCCCATCTAGTGCTGAGGTCAAGAATGAGTAGGAGCTATACCTCCTCTCCCCCAAAGCGCTTACATGGCGTATAGTGGGACAGCTTAACAAATAACTATAAAACATCATTCAGAAGAAATCATTTCAAAAGTCGGTTCTCAATGGGTATCTATCCAGAACAATGAGTCACTGAATAACAAAATTTTACTGTAATACGCACGACAATGCACCCCAGAACTAAAAAAGTCAGGAATGTTTGTTCTCCTGACAGCTGAACCAAAATTTGTTTCCAATAATTACTTACTGATTGCACTTGACAGCAATATTCATATTACAAAATAAAAAACAGATGGTCAGTAACCAGAGAGTAGAGAATACACAATAAAATCCTCTCGGGGCGATCAGTCACATCATCAGAACCCTGATGATGTGGGTCCCTGAAACATCAGTTTCGTCTTTTAACCATCAGACATGGATGATCGCCCGAGAGGATTTTATTGAGTTATGTCGCCGCAAATGCTTCAAATCACATAAGTAGAGAATACTTGTCAGGGGAATGAAATATTTTTAATTCAAAGAGACAGATGACAGATTTTGAAAAATTCTATGCTTTTGTCTCCATGTAAATTAACAAGTCAATCTAAACTTCATCTTTAGTTTACTATTATCTTAATTATATGTATCAATTAAATAATGTGATTCAGTGCAACAGATAATGCTATATATCTCACGCACAAACATTACATAATAAAGATGAAAATACATACCATTAAACAATGAACTGTTATCAATGGGTCCAGGATCAGCTACACTACCAATTGCGTCTGAAGCATCATCCATGCCGACGCGATGTTTGAAGTTCTTGAACCACTTGCTGTCAATCAAATACCTAAAATGAAAAGAAACATTATTAATGTTGCTAAGTAATGGACAGCAAGCAATCAGTCACAACATGTGGTTAATAACATATGCAACTCATACCTGTAGTCTGGAATCCAAATTAAGGAAAACATTACATTTATAGTGTATAAATATTTACATACCCAATACCTGGAACAGAAGTTTCCTTTTACCTGTCCTAGGTAATCAAAGGGACAAATTTTGTCTGTTAACTTGGACACTGTGACAACATAAACTTCACGATTATACTTTTGAAGACAACAGAATCCATCCTTTACAAAACAATTCCCAATATTTTACATTTCTGCAAAGTTTAAAGACTTATCACAATTCTTGTATTAGGTTTCCTTTCTAGAAGTAGGTTCCAATATATGTTCATAAATTAAAGCAAAACCGTCACATTACACGCCATGTAGGTCATTTGGGGGAGTGGACGTATAACTCCTACACATTCTTGACCTTAGCACTAGATAGGGGTGAGTGGTTAGCATCACGCCCAGGCCGTACTTTACTGCCAGGAAAGAACCCCGGTACCTGTTGGATCGGAGGCTAGGTGGGCCCCAGAGCAGTTCTAGGCGCAGATACTACAGGAAAATTCCTCTGCCCCCATCGGCGATCAAACCCCAGTCGTCCAGCCCGTAGTTAGTCACTGTACTGACTAAGCTATCCCGGGTCCCCAATATATGTTCATGGATTTAATTTCTGTATGTAAACTTACAACAAGTTTCCTTCTGTTCCATGTTATAATTACATTCTAAAGAAAGATTAAATTTGCAGCTAACTACTGTTAGAAATTCAAAGTAATGACAGTTACAGTCAGCAGATTTTAATATATTATATTTACCTATTGATTTTTTTAAATATTTTAATAAATACGGATGAAGGACATCAGAAGACGTTAAAGAAGGGCAAAAAGATTCACTGCCAGGCACACAGATAAACTCAATTATTTTATGTGGGCCAAAAACAAATTCCTAGTCCATAACTAAACACAATTGTTAGCAAGACTATCACAAAACCACACAAAACAAGGATCCAACTTCAGCACCCTCAAGAGACACCTAGAGAAAATGGCTCTTACAAAAATTAATTTTCAAACATTCCACCAAAGATAGTGTCATACACATCAATATAACACCACAAGCACAAGCTACAAAAATATTAAGTGTTTGGTAATCTTCTGAGGCTGCTATCTGATGACCCAGACCTCACTACCACAGAAATTACTTATTTGTGGTCTACTTAATGACACTTTCAGAAATTCAAACTATATAACATCAGATAAATGGATGATTAATATATAACAAATTGTAAAGAATGAGGAATAAACCTGGCACAAATTTAAAAAGTCACACCCACTAAATCAACTTACATTTTCTATATCAGTAATAATTTTTATCATCATAATCACATCAGTCAGTATAATGACTAACTACTGACTGGATGACCGGGGTTCCATCCCTGATAGGGGCAGAAGATTTTTACACTAGCCTCTGCATCTCAAATACTTCTGTGGCCCACCAAGCTTTCTATCCAATGGGTACCAGGGTCCTTTCCCAGGGGTAAAGCAGTCATGAAATGAAGCTAACCACTCACCACCATCCAGTGCCAAGGTTAAGAATGAGTTGGAGCTATACCCCCTCCCCCCACCCAAGCGCCTACATGGCATATAATGGGACAGCTTTACTTTACTTTTAGTTATGAAATTGGCCTGTACATGGTGAGACAAGATTTCTTTCAAATACTTAAGTCATCTTAGAAAGATGTCTTTGGCGAATGACTGATTACACATATAACTTAAGAAACATTAAGACAGTCTGAGCAAGTTCTGAGTAATTTTGTCAACACCACTAATTCATCATAACACTGCAAACTTCCTCTTATGAAAATTATTTTTTTCTTTTAAATTTAAATCACTGCTGTTGCATAAGATTTAGGAATGTTTAATGGATTGTCTTTAGTCATGCACGGTAATTTATTGGCTCTTCTTTTGTTGATCTTTTAGTGCCAATGTACAATTTCTTCGCAATCATTACGAAATATGTATTGAACACGCCTGTTACAACATTATAACATATAACATTATTATGCATCTTTACTGAAGGTTGTTTCAACAGCGATATGTTTAACTGCTTCGCCTTTTACAATTTTCCAAACAGCTTTTACTTTATCAGACTCTAATATATATTTGTTATAATGCATACGTCTGGCCTTTTTCAATGACGAGTTTCGTTACGTATAAATACCTTTTTGTATGTTAGTAAGAAAACTTGCTAACAAGGGGACAAAATTACTTGTACATTAGGCCAAATTTCAAAACTACAACGCAACGGAAACTTCCTCAAAGGGTGGAAATACTAGTACAGCTGGCAAAATTTCAATGCAACGAAAAACTTCTACAAACATGAGAGAAAACACTCTCACAACTAGCGGTTCACGACATTTAATATTACCAACAATTAGGTTAACTAAAATTACGGATCATGGTTACCAAAGAAAATAATATAATGTGATACTATATCAACCAAAACAAGATCTAAAAGAGACGTGTAATAAAAAGCTAAACGTAACATTACCAGGTCTGTCCTTTAACCATTGGCTTCCCCATTTGCGATTGTATTAGTTGCTTTCGTACAGAAATATCGCAGTCACCTTCCACGTCTTCCGCCATTTTCCTGGACTGACAGAACCATGGATGGGACCACAGTTTATACATAAAAACCACGGATCGTCAGTACGACCAGTACGGATGTGACGTCCAAGAACTATTATAGGAAAATTAAAAAAGAAGGTTGCATCATTTCACAAACACCAGTATATACCACATAGATAGCAGGTATACAGACAGAAGATAAGATAGAGAGAGTGATTGTTTTCTGTGCTTCCGTATGAACAGGCTAAATACCCGTATATTTGGATCTACGATAATTCGAACAAAGATTTGATTTTCACTGGAAAATTGTTCAAAATCGAATCATAATCTCAGTTGGTTATTATTTAAACATATGCAGTAATAAACCAACATGCTGGACACCCCGGGGCCAGAAATGTTTTCATTTCGCTGGCAGCGTTGGTCATTATTATATTTGTCGACAGCAGAAAACAGGAAATGAGGTGGGAAGAAGAGTTTGAAACTGAAGTTGTATGAGTACAATAGCCCAACTGAAGTAATCATTTGTTGATAATTCAGAATTGTATAAATAACGAACAATGCTATTTTAACGTAAAAGCTACATCTACAATATTTTTTCCCCAAATGTTTTCTGCGATTGTTTTCCCTCGCGCGTAAGTAACCATGATACCTCAAATAAATATAGTCACCATGTTAGCCAAGGCAACTGTGGGAGCCATGGTAACCAAAATAATCAAGGTCAGGTTAGGTTAGTTTGGGTAAAGTTCTCAAAATATTTGATTGCTGGGTACACTGAGAATTCAAAATCTGCATAGAATGCATGTAGAATCTATGTATTCAAGTACAAATCACATATTTCCACACTTATGTGAGGAATGGCCAGGCGCTGGATCTTACACAACTTCGTAACTAACGCTGTTTTTGCCGAATGACCTTTCGGTATAGACGTATTTATGTCAAAAGAAGACAAGCCTAATTCTCTTACACGAGTTCACAAATGCAGATGAAAACTTTAAAGTTGATGAACAATAATAATAAATAGGAATCCCTTACCTCAAACTTTGTTCAATTGTACGAGACCACGATGTCCACCGGCAAAGATGAATTTAATCAAAACTAAAATGGAGAGAGTGGAGGGCAGTATCACAGATCTCTTAACAATTCTTATATAAGATAAGTACTTGTGATACTCTAAAACGTTTTTAACAGCACAATATTATCTACTCTACGACGCACTTCTTCTACAAGCGATTCACAGCTCAGCTCTTTCCGCAATAATAAAAGCGGATTGTTGACGGCAGTAATGAAACACAACAATTCCAAATAAACAGATGACAGTTTCCTACGTAAAGGAGTGGATTGCAATACGGTTTATTCAGGCAATTATACAGCATGCTCAGCCTCCATATTTACATTGTTGGTATGGAACTTATCTTCGTAACGGTTTTTGCCTTATGGCCCTTCCGTATAGACGTTAAAATAGATTTCAACATATCTTCTGTACTACACCCATTAACCAATACGTTAATTATGATGGTGATTAAATTGAAACAGGTAACATGCTGTGATTAAAATTCCAGATCAGATTTGAACCACCTACATATTCTGACTTTCTAACAGTATTACCTTACACTTGCCAAAATAGACAGTCACCCAAATTAGTCCCACAACAATAAAGATATGATGTTAAGGAGCAAATTATGTTAGTCTGCACATTCATACCATGTCACACTAGTATTGAAATCTGGTACATAAGAAATATATTTTTGTACATAGTGTTACCTGTCCATATAAACTCACTTCTTCTTCTTTATTATACCATCTCCTTTACAGGAGGTTGGCGACATATTATGAACAGGATCCTTCCATCCTTTTCTCGGACTGGGACCTGTTCATATACGTTCTTGGCAGATGATCCAGAAGTGGTTTGCCATTGCCTTCTTCTGTGTGTGAATGCCACGGAGAAACCGGGAAAGCCCCCGGAGGAAAACTCCGTGTTGCCTAGACCATGGCCTTGCCCAACACAAGTTATAAATTCGGGCACCGCCGGGAATCGAACCCAGTACCCCAGGATTACAAGTCCAGCGTTCTAACCGCTAGACCACCGTGGCAGTGTAATAAATTCACTAAGCCAGGAAAAGGAATGATGAGCAAGGTACATAAAAGGAAATAGAAAATCTTGTAGTATACGTTTGTTATGATGTCATTTAAGGGGACAACTCCATTTTTAGAAGGTGCTACAAATAAACAGAAACAGTGTCACATATCCTTTGTGATTGCGAGGCCTTAGCTGAAATACAATGTCGCCATTTGGGAAGGCATTTCCTGAAACCAGGCGATTATCATATCTCGCTTAGTAAGATACTGTGCTTCACTGCCGGCAAGGAGCTACTGGAAGATTAACAGAGGGGGAAAAACAAAATATCAGCAAATGGTTGCAGTGCAAAGGATGCCTTAGTGCCCACTCCATTTTCATGCATACACACGTAACTGTTTGATTTTTATTTCTAATTAGATATTTCTTACTCTGCTAATACTTTCTCAAACAGAAACAATTCACATTAAGCCTTACAAGTGTTTTGGTGAATTATTTCTGATTTTTTTTACAGAAAACTTCTTCAAGGTGACAAAGTGACAGAATGCCTTTTTATTCTACCAGCCTCCGAAACGTCGTGGTTTTTTTTAAAGATTAGACGATGGAAAAAGTCCTGACAATGAATAATTTTAAGTGTAAACTACCGTCGTCAGAACCCTTTAGAATTGAATTACATGTAAAGTCAATCATGTTTCCCTGTTTTGGCTATTTTTAAAATAATAAGTAACTTTTTCTTGCTTCCTTTCAGAAATCATCTAATTCTATATTTCTTTTTTTCCTGCTCTCTTTCCAGACTTCTCTCCAGGCTGTAACGTCACCTTCTCCTTTATAGTATCTCTCATTTCTATTGGTGTTTCTGTACAGATCCATGCAACATCACCATCTTCTTTCTGCAAGAGGTTCATTCTGGTTCACTTCAAATGCACGGTTTATCTCGAATATTAAATCCTTCTAATCATTCTCTCTGTAATGTTCAACAAATATAATTGTATTATTCAAAGAATCTTTGAACATCACATAAATATTTTATTCTGCTTTAAGAGATTCGTGTCAAATAAATTTAATTATAGAAATTACTTCAGAACAAATGCAATGGCATCCAAAATTATGTTGGTCTAAACTCCAGTTTTCTAATATCTTCAAATGAAACCTTGAAGCTGTGATTCCTGTTAACTGATACAATTCCTGTACTATTTCTTTCTTTGCCCTGGTAATTTCTTACATAATTACAATAGCTCACAACCACTTCCTCCACAATTCATAATTCATCACTGTTCTGCTCATATGCTTCATATAAAATAGCGCAGAAAATTCTGCGCTGTAAAATTTTAATTCACAGTAAATTTGGTGTAGTGTTAAATAGTCTGAGCTGCTGACAGCATCATTAAATACATAAAAATAAAATAAATTAAAACAACATAAAATTATACATTGGGTATGATTTGAGGTTCTCACAGCGGTGAGTATGAAGATCTGTCTTCTGGGTTGTTGCCCTGTGTAGTATGGTAGATGAATCACCCTGATGACGGAGGCAGCATGACCTCAGAAACATTGGTAAACATCGATCAGACTACACAGCGCAACCCAGAAGACGGAAATCTTCATACATTGGGTGCTGATGTTTAATCTATTTAATGATTTGTTAATTAATATTCTGCTATAAAATATGTAAGATTTGAGGATTTCACGGCTGTGAGTCTCAAGACGGCCATACTTATGTTTGAAGATGCTTTTCTGTCGGTATCATGGGCCTTTCTTGTAATAAGCTGTCTCCATGCTATATGAATCATATCAGGAAGAGCAAAGTGCCACAGTCAGTCTATAAAATTAGAGTTTAAAACTGTTTTGGCAGTTATAAAGTATAATTTTGCCCTGACAATGAACATGGAATTTGATGTGGTTGATGAAAATGTATATGAATTGCTAAAATTTCATTCCAGAAGCTCAAGAAATAGGATTTAACAACAACATCAGTTATTGAAAACAAATAGCGAAGATGAAAATGAAAAAGGCGTCCCAGGAGAAAATTTGCCCCACAAAATCTATGGAAAACGTCAATTTTACTGATGAAGAATCCGTTTTCTTGGATTGTGATTTGAGAACATTCCAACAAACGTTACGGCACTGCTTAATGTCATAGTTTCCTACAGAGACATTTACAGTGCAAAACCTAAAACAATAAGCAAAGGTTGTGTGACTTCTTTTTCAAAAACCATTTCCCTATGCTCAACCTTTGCTGATGAATAGCCGCACAAAAACCATCCGCACACATAAGAAGAATTAAAAAAAATACTGAGCTATACGTTTCAAATGTGACTGCAGAAACACGAGGAAAAGAGCGAATACATTCATTGCTGAATGTGGTGAACATTTGCAACATTTAATATTAGCTCTTTATGATTTTATTGTAATTTATTTTTTGACATAAAGAATATGTGTCAAAAATGAGTTGCGTGACTTTATTATTAACCTACATTAATTAAGGCAAAAATTGCTTCACTATGTCATTATGCCATCATTTACACTTTTACAGAATGCAACCTTGACATTAACTGGGGTATAGCGGCATCTTAAGTTAAAAGGCCGGATTATTTAATCTAAGAGGATCTGTTAAATGAAGTTCTTCATAGTGGGCCAATTTTCTACACAAGATGGCGACAGAGCCTTCCTTCAAAAGAAAAATATATTTTTTATCCAGACAACAGAAAATGTGTAAAGGCAATTATCCTGTAACTATAATAGATCAATGTCACAAAAACAAACCTTTTCCATTTTATGTGACTTATAACTTACTTTGACCATTTCTGGAAACAGCGTGGATACTCTCTCGGCCAATTTATTTTTCTGCTTCATTTTACCCTGCTTTAATCTCTTTTGTCTCTCCTCCTCTTTGAGCTGGTCAATTGGCACCTTCTCATTCAGCAAAGCTGATTCATCCAACTTCTTTTTCTCCAACAAAACACCAATCAGGTACTTCTCTTGTTCTGATTCAAAGTGCTTTCTTACATTTTCTTCTTTCCTGTAATCTTTACTTTCTTTTTCTTTCCTCCTTTGTAGTTCTTCCTCCTCCTGTCTCCTTTTCTCCCTTTCAAGTCTCTCCTTTGCCCTTTTCTCGGCTTCCCTTTTTTTCATTTCTGTTTGTGCCGCCTCCTTCTTTGCCTGTAGCGCATCAGCATTCTTTGCCATCCACCTGTCCTGCCTCTCACGTGCAAATTTCCTATGTTCTGTCTCTCGATCGAAGAATTTATCCACTGCTTCCTTCTGTTTAAATAAATATGAAATTAATCGCTCTCCGTTTATATTAGTGTAAGTACAATAAAATTTAAAGAACATGTTAGAAAATATAACTCCGCCTCTAGGGAGTACTTTCGTACTTCCTAGTGCCAGTCCCAAGCCCGGATAAAGGAGGAGAGTGAATGGACGGTAATATAGTCCTATGAGATGCAATGACCAATAACACACAAGATATGCTTCAGCTGGTGGACCATCTACCAGTGATACCAACAAATCCAACCCCTGATAGGGATGGGTGAAGGCCTTAAAACTGGGACACCTCGGCTAAGGTGGCAACCCTAACAGAAGACTCCCTAGTCCTCTGGGTGGGCGTTGGGTGTGGGGTTATCAACCCCACCCTGTAAAACCTATTTGTTTCGCAACCTCAATCGGGAGGTCATGGCCCGAAGCACCATAGATGATGATGAAGTTAATAAATATTTTTCTTTGATATATACTGATATCTTTCAGCTCTCAGTGTTGTGGAAGTAAACATATCAGATACGTACATGTCTGTCAGCATAAAACAAAATTTGGTACTCAAACCATATTTTACTTTTAGTACACAATGAAACCCCAAATTTGCATTACTTACATTTCTTGGATCACTTATCACATGTTCCTGGGGCATTAAGAAAACACGGAAATTACCACCGATGTCAGTAAAGCCTATGACGTTCTGCATGGGTCCAAGTCTGCTGGGATATATACCTAACAACAAAACAAGAGTACGATACTTCCAGTTTGCCTTTATGATGCCAGAATCATCTTTACTGGAAACAGTGAGAAGACCAATGTTCACATCTTGGTATGATTAAATTAGTTCCATAATAAACTACTTTAATAATCCGATTCTGAGCCAGCTTAGTGAACTGCATTATAAAAAAGCAATCAGACATCTTCCTTGGTCGGGGAACGTAAAGAACTACTGAAGAACACAGTATTGTGTCAGAAATAGCTACTTAAGTCACTTCATGTGAAGTAAATTTTGTATTAATAATGTCAAGATTCATATATTCTTCTTCCTCCTGTGGCTCTTCAACCCAGTGTGGGTCTTGGCTGCCTCTTTTTGGAGGTTTTCCTAGTCTTCGAAGCGTGCATTTGTGAGCAGTGAGTGACCAGCCCACTGCCTCTGCACAATTTCTACTCAATCTTGATTTTGTCTGCTAGAGCCATCTAGTCGAGAATCAGGAGACATGGGTGAAAAATGACCGCTGAATTTTGCTTACGAAACACCTCGTTCATGCTCATAAGGTTCTTTTTCATGTCGTAAATCTATGATGTGGGACCACTGGCTTTACTTCCCCTCCGAAAAAGGTGTGCTACAGATTTCTATCACACTTAAAAATCTATCGACCTTGACCGGATTTGAACCCGCGAACGTAAAGATTCACATGGAGTGTTCAATTTCAAACTTTCAGGTTTACTTCTTTGATTTTATTTTGGATGAAAAGTGAAGTAGTAATTTTAATGTTTTTAACATAAAAGTATTTCTTATACACCTGTGAGTGCACTTCCTGAGATGCTTTGGACCAGTATTGGCTTGTCACTCCGTACAAGAAAATTCCAAACTTCAAAGACACCGTCTACACGAGCAATGAAGAACATACTGGGACAAAACAAAGACCAAGCCCCGCTGGTCAGCATGACACACGACCTTCTCCACAAGACTGGTTCATCCTGAAGCAGATACTTATATGACAGTAATATATTAGCAATTGGTTTTACATAAAATAAGCAAACAAACAAACTATTAACACTATAAATAGACACTAGTGCCAAACGCGTTTCAACCTCAAGATGTCATCATCAGTGGCAACAGGGAAATTAATTCATTTAATCAAAATGGTTTAGAAAACAAATCATGAAGTAGAGTATTTTTTTTAAAAAAAATTCGTTTTACAATTAATGTACAGTAAACAAACTGTAAATTGTGATGGTCTCTACCATTATAAACTTCATGCACAAATACAAGCATGAGGAAAGAGGATTCCATACCTTAATACTCTCTCTCCAGACAGCAATAATGTGTCCTCCAACACTAAGGATCAAGTCCTTATTAAATAAAGAAAGGGATATTGCTGATACTGGACCATCATGTTCGTCACCCCATGATTTGAATTTGAGTGCTACAACAAAACTCATTGTTAATAACTTCTGAGTTCTGAATTAATTTTGATTAAAGAAATTCACCTCAAATATTCATCTGTGTGGAACACATCTCTCTCTTTTTAATAAAATGATCATGATGCTGTATGAGAATATGGTAACACAAAGCGCTGATAAAACACAATAATAATAAAAGTAAAACATTACAAATACAAAAACAAACAAACAAATGAAACTAAATATATAATTTACCTTATTGAATAATATTTCACAAGTAAATGGGCTAAATATGATACCTAAGTAATATAATTCAATAATTCTAAATAAAAACATTAAACAATAAAAAATTGACAGTGAAACCACGGTTCCGGAGAATCTGACGTAAATATGTCTCTGTATTTAAATTATATTTAAGCAATAAATACAATGAAAGGAAGGTAGCTGAATGTAATGTCAAAATTATCTAGTCTACAAAATGAAATTAAGATAATTCTAGGATTCCAAAACACAAAATTAGGAAAGTTCAGAATCCCAAATTGGGTAATACCATACAGACATGACAGTATAATTTGTAATTCGTTACACAGTGTTACCAGTTTTAAGTGTAATCAATAAATGAATACTCTAAGTCCTTTAGAGTAATGGTATTTCATTTATGTATAGACAATAAATATTACCACTCACCCTCCACATGAATATTCTCTCCAGAGTTAAATTCATAACCTTCCCATGCAGCTTGTACCACCTGACCTTCCATAGACCCAAAGTACATTTTCATTTCTGGGTACCATTTTACTTTCTGAAATTCTGGAAAATGTGACATTATATTATCTGTAGGAAGTAATAATCAGTGTTTCATAAATTCTATATGAAAACTCCACTAGTCAATTGAAATCACACCTTCCATTAACCTCACTTTAGAAGAATTAAATCTGTGCCCAACTGCGCGTCTACCTATTCTATGTATTTATTGCAGAAGGGTAGAGAGGTCTCTGCCGAAATAATGTCGGACCAAAATGGTAATACCTTAGCTCAATGTTTCTCAAGTGAGGTATTTTTAACTATTTAACAATAATTCACAAAATACCTAATAGCGGTGAAAATTTGTTCAGCACTGCTTTGTGATTATCTCAATATGTTCTACTGAATAACTATTTTAAACCTTTATCGTGGGAAGAGCAGATGTAAATCCCCATATTATGGGTCTGGTGCCAATTTCCAAGTTAATAGCTTAGTCATTTATTAGTGTGATGCATGGCCAGAGGGACCACAGATATGACACAACACACAGACAATAAAGATTAATCTAAATGTTTTCTCTGTCACACCTATGATTTATTTATTCATTTACAGTTCATATCACGATGCTTTCAGTATCTCAGACAGTGTCAAAAGAGACGGTTGTGACCTAATTTAAGGTACTATCCTAGTCAGACTAAGACAGGTACCCTGGTCCTCCAGGTTGGGGATTGGTCACAAGGCTAACAACCTTGCACCGTAAAAAGGAAGATGTTTTGAAACCTCAATCAAAACCTCGGACAGACGGACCTAACAGAGGACCGAATGGAAGAGGAGAATTGAGGAGGCCATAGACCGAATACGGACCGGAGAGCCATAGAAGAAGAAGAAGATCCTGACACCCTCACTCACACTCTCTCTCTCTCTCTCACACACACATATACGTGTATACATTGTTACAATGACTTCATATTAAATGCTATCAAATAACTATACTAGTACATTTACCTGGTTTGTAACAAAGCCTTTCTGTCATACTGAGCTTCCCAGTAAAGTCAGTTTCTGTCTGAAGCATGTACCTTAATGGAAATGCTTCAACTGCAATCACTGAAAGGGACATGCGTCGTTTCGATACAGGGATTTCAGCAACAAACTGAAATATGGTTATAATTATTCAGTGCTTGTGTTTCACAATTCACTTTGTTTCACAAACAGATTTTATTTCTCGTGTGCTAACCGAAAGAATTATTGAACATTTTTTAACCGTCTATATGAACAAAATTAATAGCAATAAAAACTAGACTCTTAGTTCCAACAAAGAATTTAAATAAACGGCACATTTCAATTTTTACACAGCCATCTCCAGGATTTAAAGTTTACACCAAATATCAAATGTTGAGTTATCAGAACTGGGGATACTGGGACGACCCATTCTTCAAGTGTCTGAGCACTGTGGGTCCCAACTTTTTGTTGGCTTGATCTATAGACATTCGGTAGGACTCCTTGGATGAGGGATCGGCCCGTCGCAAGCCCTCTACCTGTACACAGGACAGCACAACAGAGAAAAACTCGGACAAACATCCATGGCTTGAGTGGGATTCGAACCCACAGTCCCAGTGACCAAACAGCAAAAGGCCCACGCGGCCACTGCAGACCCTGTTATCAGAACTAATTCCCTTTATTTTGAAATTCACTGGCTGAAAATCTTAGGCAAGAGATCATATTTCATCATTATCATCTGTCCCTTCAAGAACATGTTGGTACAGTACTACAAAAGGGGCAATACATATTATATGCCTTGCTCATCTCATTATCCTTGATATGATAATGCTAATAACATTTGGTGAGGCGTATAAATTATGAAGCTCTTTACTGTGTAACTTTCTCCACCCTCTTAACACTTTATCCCATTTAGTCAAAATATTATCATCAATCAATCTCTCTTCTTCCTTTAATGTGAGAAACCAAGTTTAAGCATATATTGCACAAAGACTTCCTAAAGTGTACAAAGAAAAATGTGAGCATTTCAAAAGTATCATGATCATAGTTCGGGGCACTAATGATGATGAGACCAATTTAGACTTCAGTGAAGTACACCAGTCTATGTAAGCATAATATTATACTTTTATGAATTTTTCATGCTTTTGTGGTTTCACCGGTGATCATACATGATTACGTAGCTTTCTAGAGTAGAAAAGGCCACAATACTATTATGTATTACTTTCTTATCTTTAACAGTATTTTTACTCAAAAATATAGTTTTTTTCCTTAAAACTGATATAAACCTGGGGTGTATATCTTATTTAGGGGATCATGGTATTTGGATAAATATGAGCCGATGTAGCTCAGTCATTATAGCAACTGGGGTTCGATCGCCAACAGGGGCAGAGGATCTTTCCTCTAGCCTATGCATCCAGACCGGCTCGGAGGCCCACCCAGCCTCCTGTACAAAGGGTACCGGGGCCCTTTCCCAGGGGTAAAACGTAGCCGGGGCGTGACGCTAACCACTCCCCCCACTCTAGTGCCAAGGTTAAGAATGAGTAGGAGCTATACCTCCTCTGCCACCAAGCACCCACATGGCATATAGTGGGACAACTTTGCTTTACTTTTTATGGTTTTTGGTATTTCAGACTTTTATACAAAATTTTGTCAACCCACATGTGTCATTACAGCCAACCAACTACATGTAGCAAAGTCCTTCAAAATCTAATATAATATTGATCAAAAAAAATTCTGTTTTATAGAATTTACTGGTTCATTACAATTTTCAAAATAGCCCATCACTAGTTCCTATTCTGAGTTTCTGAGTCACAGAAATTCAGTCAACACAGTATCATTATGCAAGATTAATCTTAAAACTCTTTATATCTGAGTTAACAAATTACCTTGTAATGTGGTTTGAAAATTGCCAAAACATCGCTCTCACAAGCTATAAATTTATAGTGTCTCTTTTTGGGTTTATTCTCTGGAGGCTTTCTATTCCATTGGGCATTAAGGTCCCAGACACATATTGAGCCATCTTCTGAGCAAGTAAGGAACTGCAGTACTGTTGGCTGGTTTGGTTTATGTTCTTCGTATCTTCCAAGATGAGATATCTGAGAAAAATTAAAGTATGAAATTTGAGCTTCACATGGTGGTGAAGACATTCTCGTTCTTTTGGGTTCCAATGCAATATAGATTTTTAGGTAAATCCACACAGTGTTGCAACCGAGAAGACCAACATCGACAACTAAAAGTATGTTTAACTCCTGAAAAGAATGCTGTCTCTATCTTATTTTGTTTTAAAAGTGGCAAATATTCAAAACCTTTCTTTTATCCACCAAGATCCAGTATTTCAAACCTCAAAAAAGTATACGTACAAAATAAAGAGAAAAGTTAACATTTTCAGAACCCCCGTAATGGTATGTTGTACTCAAATTCACTTCACAGAAGTAAACTATGACACAAATTTTGTTATCCTCTATCATATTTTAGGGCTTTAAATGCCCAAACTACTGGAGTCGTGGCCATAATTTAACTTGTGGATTTAACTAGTGATGAATGGTATTACATTAATATTGAGAAAATGTGTATATCTGTCTATAACTTTCAAACACATAATGTATGTCAGTTTCTACATTAAAATTTTTTAACAGTGCTGTGACACTCCCTCCCTCCCCAACGGGATCATCTGCCATCTCATTCAAAACCATCAGCAGAATCCAAACACTAGATGTAGCAAACAACAAACACATGATTTAGGTCAGTTTCCATATCCCCCCCAACCCACCCACCCCATAAGCCCTCACCACCAGAAAAGTACAATCACATGAATGACGCATTATTTATTTCAGCAACTTTTAGTATTCCTTCTATGTCATGACCATGCGACTACAACTTGACAATTTCTCAGTAAAAATAGCCTTCATATGGTCAATAATGATCCATAAATCACAGAAAGAAAAACTTAAAATTTTATACACAAGTGAACAAAATTACAGTATCACAACTGTTATTGAATGACTTTATAGACGGTTACTTTAGCAGTACGCTTGGGTGATTCAAGTCCAGATGGAGCACACCTAACAGTGCAATACACAGATAGGCTACGTAGCAGTCACTCTCTTAACTGTCCCGTAATAATTTCATAGGACCGTCACCCAACGTTAAGCATGACGAATAATCCAAGAGCTATGCATTGATTTGTATTACCTCATAATATGGAGACAACCATTTGATGTCCTTTATACAGCTAATGGGGGAGAATTGAAGTGAGGATATTAACACTGGACTCACAAATCGATCACTGGCTGTGGGCCTCATCCAACCCATCAGATCACGCTGGAATAACAAAATCATAAGTTACTGATGAACTGACCATATAAAAATATTAATATACAAAGTATAAAATAATTTTGATATTCAACCAAATATTAAATGTGTTTATTCTATTTAGTAACACAAGTCTCCAGGTTTCTTTTCCATTCAGAGGAATCAATGTTCAAATCCAGCAATGGATATGATGCCCACATTCCTTTCCAACCGCAAGACATTGCACTGTGTTATATGTCGGCATATTTTCTATGATGGTCACCCGAAAACTAAATTAAAGAAGCAATGGCACAAATGTCTTAAACTGTGTTAGCAGTAAAAATGTCTCTATGGAATGCTGTTCCAAAATAAAATATGGAATGCATCCTTAACTTTTCAGAGAAACCTTGAACCTCTGCAGAGAGCCAGTTGGGTGTTGAAACTACCTCGACAACTGCAGACAGAAGACTTAAAGTACTCATTAAAAATTCTCTTCTTCTTCTTTATTACGCCGTCTCCTTTACAGGAGGTTGGTGACATATTATGAACAGGATCCTTCCATCTTTTTCTCGGACTGGGACCTGTTCATATATGTTTTTTAGGCAGGTGATACAGAAGTGGTTTGCCATTGCCTTCTTCAGTGTGTATGGAGTAATTGTTGGGATGCCACGGAGAAACCGGGGAAGCCCCCGGAGGAAAACTCTGAGTTGCCTAGACCACGGCCTTGCCCAACACAAGTTATAAATTCAGGCACCAAAAATTCTCTATGGGGTTGAAAACTTAATAAATCTATATTTGAAACAAATAACCAAGCAGGGAATATTTTTATATTAGTATTTCCTATTCATTACAGATAACATTTTTACTGCACTTAACATGACTGTAACAGGTACAACTTAATATCACATCAAGAAGGATGCTACCAAGATGGCAGCAGAAAGGTCAAGGTGATGACTCACGATAAGGTCTAATCTAGAGAAAGTGTCAGGGAACAAATACCAATAAGGTCTGTTACATTCACCAGTGCAAGATGATACTTTAACTTCGTTGATGAGAGCGAAACCTCTTCTTCAACTTTCTTCAGTCTATCACAGAGGTCCCATACCACAACCTGACCATTATTACAGCCACCAACCAGCAAGTTCTCATTATACGGACAGAACTGTAGTGCGTGAACTTTACGTGGACTTCCGAGTACTAGCTACAACATAAACAAAATCATCAGTTAACTTATAGAACCTTACAATGCAGAGATGGCAATTGATGGAATTTACATATCTTATAATCATACTTGAAATAAAGTAAGACAAATTGTATTTGTGTCTAAGCATCATGCCATGATGGAATAGTGGAGTTGAGAAAAAGCTCAACAGATCCTTAAAACTTTGCACTTAAATGAGCAATACTTAACAACAGTACAGCAAAAACTAAATATGTGATAGTAAATTAATTAACTACTTTCGACATCTTATTTTCTCGTTGTTCTTTCTTTCTTTCTCTATATCCTCTTTTACCAGTAGGTGTCGAAGTTTATTTATTCATTTAATTGATCTGTTTGGACAATGGTAGGACTCCTTGGATGAGTGATCAGCCTGACACAATTTTCTTGTTGTTTTGTTATTAAAATGCCCAAAAAAATCTAGATTACATAAAGTTCTCTTATGTGTACTTACTCTAGGATTCAGTGTATCCATAAAGCTCCAGATCAGTACTGGGTTCATAGAAAACACATCCTGCAGGCTTACATCATCATTCTCTTGATGATTATCAATGTATGAGCAAGCCACAACACCTACCAAAAATCATCCATGTATCCCTATGGTGTCATACACAAATGCATAGAAAGCAACATCAATATATAAAATCACTCATTCAAACAAAACTGTTTACACTTGAGAAGACACTTACTGCCAAACGCGTTTCAACCTGAAGAGTTCTTTAGAATTTTAGTCCGTAGGTTTGTGCAGCTGGAGTTCAATGTGTAACTTCGGCTTCCTGGGACGAATCACGTCAAATGTTGAGAATTATCCAACACTGGATAATTCTCAACATTTGATGCAAATCACCACCAAAAGCTGAAGTTACACATCTTTAGAATGTTCAGTAAAAGCAGTCCCGCTACACGCCATGTAGGTCGTTTTGGGGGAGTGGAGGTATAGCTCCTATTCATTCTTGACTTCGGCACTAGATATGGGTGAGTGGACAGCATCATGCCCCGGCTGCGCTTTACCCCCGGGAAAGGACCCTGGTACCCATTGGATAGGGGGCTGGGTGGGCCCCAAATCTGGTCTGTATGCAGAGACTAGAAGAAATATCCTCTGTCCCCATCGGGGATTGAACCCTAGTCATCCAGTGTGTAGCTAGACACTATACTGATTGAGATATCCCGACTTGTTTATGACTAGGTTTAAATATCAATGAATATAATTTTTCTGTAGAAACTAGTTGAAGCAGACAATATGTGCCTGAGTGGAGGACTTAGACCATGAGAGATGATAATGAGCATGAGTGGGATTCAAACTGATGGTCATTTGGTATCAGTGTGATGATGATTTACCTGTCCACATTGGATGCCATGCTGCAGCAGAGATTACCTTTCCTCTGCAAATTTTTACATCGATAAATGACTGGTATTCAGTGTACATAATCTTTTTAGGAGCTTGTACATCCTCTTCAGCCGTGACCAGATTAGGATAATCATCTCTGTGCAGATCAAATACACTATTATATCTAACAACGTCTGCCATCCTGGAAATTAAGAGAAATGGGATATAAGCCCTTCAACATTAAGATTTGTAATAAACATTTTTATATCGGTATTTTGTATCGTATCTTTTCCATCAAATTCAGGATTGGGTCATTATATTACTATGACCTTATGAGAAAAATGCACTGGATTTGAATATAAAACACTGTTACTTTGACCAAAATGTTGCATGAAATAAAGTTAAAAATTGTGTTTATTTTATGTATTATCTTCTTAAATGTGATGCTTCAGAATAAAATTCAACGCTACAGTGACTAAGTGATATTTGATTATAATCTGAAGCTTTCATGGCGAGACTAAGTATAATAAATTCTTCTGAAGCTACGGGCCGTGTCTCGTGGTTTAAATGAGAAAACACCAATGTCAGCTTCAATGCCCTGAGGACGACGACAAAGATGGTTCTCGAAACATTGGTGTTTTCTCAATTAAACCAACTGACACGGCTGGTGACCCGAGAATAATTCATTATGATATTTGATTAATCTGTTTACTCATTGTTAAAACAGCTGCTACATATATTCACGATTCAGCTTTACAGAGTTGGCATTTGTTTTGTCATGAGGCGATGAACTCGGCTGGAATCCATTAAAACTAGAATCTTTTAGCTGCTGACCTGTGAAAAGTTCTAGTCAATAAAACAGGTAGTTCTTTATCTATAATTTTTTAACATAAGAATAATACCGTTACTACCATAACCATCTTGGCAAAGTGACTTAGGCAGTAAAACTACCACCACTGGATTGGAACTGTTAATGCCATCTGAGAGCCTCTAAGGATTGTTATACCGCCATTTAATCTGTTACGTTATAACCGGCAGGAAATGGGCTGTAGCTCTTTACGATGATAACTCAATTGTTTACCTTATGAGACTCAGGAATAATTATAAAAAAAAAAAATCAGTCAGTAGTCCTAAACAAAGCAAAACACTCTACTTATGAACATACTGTGGTGATTTCTCATGTAAGAACTGTTTCATGCTCCTGTTTAAATCTTCATCTTCAATACACTTTTGAATTTCCACATGAAACTCGTACTGGGTCCACATATTTGTTGGAAGCGACAGAACTGTCTGTGCTATGGAAAATTCCTCCTCAGGAACTGCCTGAAACAGGTTGTAATAACAAAATTTACATCTAACATGAATATGAAAATGGAAAGAACATGTTGAACAAATGCCTGAAGAAAGACTTCCTAAAGCTGAGTTCAGTTACAAACCTAGCGAAAAAGAGATCGAGGTCAACCACGAAGAAGATGGAAAGATCAATTTGAAGCCGGAACAGGCATTAGTGCCTAATCCCTGACGATGATGATGACATCTAACATACATTCACGATTTATTAATTTAAATTAAAGAGAAAATCAGTTGTTCAAAGAACAATTTATTCCTGGAATTTTAATAATATTCCTGCTACAGTTCAAACAAGACATGAAAATGTCCAACATCTGGAAATAGATGTTTATGGTTTATTTTAAGGTGCCATCCTTGCACTTGCAAAGGAAAAGAGCTATAAAAAACTACAGATTAATAAATAAATATTTTAAAATATTCACTGATAGAATGAACTCTTTTTGTTAACCTGGGTGATTAAGCAATATTTTCCAATTGACAGGCTAACTAGATGGCTTAGGAAACCCAAAGGTTCATCATCAAACTAACCAAAGCCCTCCATCAGTCACTGTCCTAGTCCAGCAAAATCTGACCACCTTCAACTCTTATCTCCCATAGATACTGCCTGATATCCCCCCATCTACATCTAGGTCTCCCCAGCGGTCTTCTACCTTCAGGCATCCCAATCAATTGGCAGACTAGTAACAATAAATCAAACAATGTTGGATAGAGAGTAGGTGTGGAGTGGTACCACAATGGTACCATTTTCTGGTAAAGACTCTACCTGATAGCCCCTTACTCTTCCTAACATGAATATCCAGAGGGCACTGATAGTTCTTGAATAAAAATTCTACTTTAAACTGAAAATGCCTTACACTGCAATGGAAACATGATTTTATTGAACTGTTCATTTTGAGGACTACACAAAAATAAATTAGGGGCTGTATGCATATCACTGCACGATAATCAAGGGATTTAATCACTTTCTAAGATATTAATTAATTACTCTGCCTGAGACAGCAAATAAAGGCATTACCTGAATTGCCACATCAGTTCTTTTTCTCATCACAGTCACATACTTGTGATGCAAAGAGTCAAAGTTTACATAGCCGTCCCGCATATCATCCACATCGCGATCCTGGAACGCTACTGGCTGTTTCAAGCGATCAACCGCAATCCATGTTTGAATTTCAAACTGAAACGAACAAAATTCCAAATTACTAAATGTACATTTCTGGCACTAATAAAGAAATTTACCTTCCCACATTTTGCATATATTCCAGTTTCTACATTTTAAAAGTGTGGTAATGCTCTTGACAGGAAAGGAGATGATTACATCAGGCTGCGGAAATTAAGAGGCGTAAACAATCCTAGCAAGCACCTTGTAATAGACGAAGTGATTGCAAAATCAAGCCAAGTTGGTTACTGCCAGTTTATTCTGAAGAAAAGGAAACAGTTTGGTATAAAGTTATATAAATTTTGACTCACTGGGATACACATACAACACGAAAGTTTACTCGGCAAAGCAACGTGACAACACCTTCTGTTTCTTGGACAAGAAACAGAAACTTTTTAAAAACTTATGTAATTCCAAACATGTAAAATAGCATGCAAAACTTTGGGCTGCCAGCCCACATGATGTCTGTAGCTACAAATGTAGTCGACATTATTTTCAGTGACGACTAGACTAGAGCTGTCGCTGGGCCTGAAAAGGGTAATTGTTCACACTTAATACCCTCATAGACTGAAGCTTTTAGAGCAGGGGTTCTCACCCATTTTCGCTGGCATACCACTAATTCTAGTTTAACACATTAAATGTATGACTTATTCTACATCCTATTGTCATCTGACTAACTTATGGATCCATGGAATGTAATAAAGATGTATGATGTATGTACCACCAACCAAATGCGTTCAGGGAAAACTTATTTATGTTAATATTATCTTTTGATTTTCTTACTTAGTTCGCGTACCACCAGTGGTACGTGTACCAAAGGTTGAGAAACGCTCTTTTAGAGGATTCAGACCAAACTCTAATAACCAGAATTACTTTATACCAATAATATTCTTAAATAAAATTAGCATTCTGAAATTATAAACCACAAATACTCACTAAGGGTCGTGCATGCTTGGGTTGGCTATCCTCAATTTCCTTTTCACTGCCCAATGAAATCCATTCCCGGCTACTTCTGTAGATACAATTGTGCACTCGCCTTTCTCTTTCAGCTCTATTCCTTACAATCATCTGAACGACAGATTTTCTGGCATCTTCTGTAGTACAGATGTAGAACTGATTTGGTTTCTCAGCACAGAATATGTAGCCTACTAAAATTTCTGTACCTGAAAATTTCTAACAAAAATAAAATAAAATTGTAATAACACAAAATTATAATTCATAAGTTGCTTAATATTTTTAATGTGCATTGGTATAAAATAAACAAACTATTTTTATTATTGTAAATTACCATTAGTGATTCCTTAATTGCAAAGAGCTCAGATTTGTCATTCTCTGAAATTAGATTTTCTTGTACTTGTTTCATTTTTACGGCGGTCCAAGGCATTTCGGATGAAACGTGTTGACCAATCACGCATCCCAGAAGATTTTGCATCTCCACAGACAAAGTAAGACGCACCACTCCTTCTATATTTATATCCTTGTCCTCAACAGTTGTGCTCTGCCGCCGTATGGTATCCCACTGTTCAATTTGTGCTTCAGCTTATCAGACACACAATATAACATGACTTATAGTTCAAATTTGCCACAAACAAAATACACACTTCAATCTAAGATGTTCGGAATATTAAAATGTTACTGTAGTAGATTACAATGTACCATCACATCATTCTAACTTGTAGTTGGGAATTTTGAGGAAAAGATTTGAGTTTTTTTCAGAATCAGTAATCTAACCACATTCATCACAAACACACACAAAGAAAATGACTGGTAATTTGTACTCTTCGGACTACACTAAAATTGAAAATGTGTTCTTTATGCCACATCAGATGCACAGTGACATCACTACGGGTAATGTGATGTCATTATGCATGCAGAGAGGATGATGGGTAATGGTGTCATTATCCTACCTTACAACTCTAAACATCTATTATCAATTGTAGGAAGTTAAGCACTACTACAGGCTAGCATCTAATGGTATAACCACATACCAAATTTCATGAAATTCTGATCAGCAATCCTTGTGTTATTATATAGCAGAACATGTAGCTCCTAGGACCACCAATAGATCGGATCGTGCAAAGCCGAAAATGACATCTTAAAATATATGATTAAAAATGAGAAACTACATTTAAAGTTGAAAAATGCTGGTAGTTGACAGTTGAATTATTCTGTCAGTTAATTTCATATGGACAAACTTCAGAATATTCATTAATGAAGTCTCATAGATACTTACATCTCTTCCTTTTCTTTACTTTTGAGTTGGTTTGTTCTGATGTGACTACAGATTTAAATTTAAATTCCTTATCCATTATAAAATGATTCCTAAAAGTGAAAAAAGAAATTACATTTGTTAGCATGGTTGGAGACAATCACACATCCATTCATTTTTTTTTTTTTGCAGTTTATAATGAGCCTGTCTAATTACAATGGAAAACAAAATTGTTTCTTGTTGATAACATAGATTAAATATGCTTTCTTAAACTGGGCACGCTGATCTTGAAAATGACAATAATAAATCTGTAATATATACAGCTTTCTTGTTCTTCTCACTTCTTCCAACAATTCCAACAATTTTAAATACATACAAAGTAAGTTGACTCTGTACAGCAAAATTAGTTTGAAATTTTTCTCAGGCTGCCAGTAGTGTCAGGAGGTTGAAAGTACTGAAGTGACTTCAGTAACCTAAGATAAGGATGAAGAAACGTTGGATTTTCGCCTTTGAACCACCTCACACGGCCGGTAGCCTGAGAAGAATTTATTATACTTAGTTACCATCAAAGTTCCATATCACACATGTTCTTGGTTGTAGGATTTGAGGTTTTCACGGTGGAGAGTCTGAAGATCGTTGTCTTCTGGGTTGTTGCGCCGTATAGTATGGTAATAGTTTACCAGACTACAGGGCACAACAACCCAGAAGACAGCAATCTTCATGTTCTTGGTTATTTACAATTGTTCACTCTTTCTAAACTTATTAAGAGTTATAAATTTCATTATATTTGTTTTGCCCATGTCAACTATGAAAGCGGACGGCTATATAATACGACTGAAAAGCAAACAAATTTAATTTCATCACACTAGTCTCAAACATCGCGGGCGGTTACACCTACAGATCGTATCTAGTGCACACATTCAAAATCCAACCTCCTTCCGCCATCATCCTACATACATCTTATTATCAGTGCTACCACAGTAACAACTCCAATTAGAATTATAAAAGCAATGAGTATGGGATCAAATATTATTATGTAATATAAACATTTGTGATCTTCATTGCCATGTAATTGTGACAAAGCATCATAGCATTAAATGTGCCGAAACTGGAAAAGCATACGCAATATGCATTAAGTTACTCAGACATTGACATATAACAACCGATGACAGTCCATTTCGTAGAACACAGTATTATAACTGTATGACAACGCATTCTGTTCTACAAAAAATTGGCAGATATCAATTCTACACATGGCACAATGAAATATTGTCACCACGCTTTCAGACAGAATTTAATGCACGATACGCCCGTTTCTTTAATAACTCGTTTTCACTTTATACTATATAACGCACTTCACACACCACTCGACAAATATCGTAACACATCTCATTCGCTGCTACACAATCCGAGAAAAATCTACCTTAATATAAAGCGAATGTGTAGAATCAATCTTGCAGTTGTGATTAAATGCGCTTGCAATGAAAACTTCTAATACAAATCCATTCTAAAGCTCTGTTACACTATCAAAATTGCTTGTAAATAAATGCTTTACTTTGTATTTATATTCCTTTTACTACAAATAACATATCTAAGTATCCGGCCTTTGGGTTTTATCAGAAATTTGGAACACAACTGACTCGTTGTCATGGAAACAATTTTTCCTGACGATGGATGCTCTTCTTCTGGGTTTCGGAGTCGTGTAGACTTGTCGGCAATGCTGCCGATGAATGTACACGGCACTTGCAGAAGAACAGTATTATAATCCTCACCGCTGTGGAAACTTTAAATCTTTTAAACATTACATCTGTCTGAAAAAGATTTCAAAATTTGACTAATGGTAATGTAATCCACTGGCTGCGTGTGTGGGGAAGTTTACCTCCTACTAAGAGAAGTCCAACGTGGACTGATGACAACACTGAAAGCACAGAGAATGATACATACCATAGATAATACTAATTACTATACAGTAATCCATGTTACAGAAAACCGTGGAGGTTATGTGCACCCAGTAAAATGGGTTTACGACATCAATATTTTATTGCGCGCACAGTTTTGGTTAGAAATGGAAATGTAGAAGAAGCCACTAGACTGTTAAATAGGTAACGTTTAAAACTATGAATACCTATATATTCTTTCCCACTTCCGGCAGAATAAGTTGAATTCATTTTAGGACTATTGAAAAACAGGGAAAATAACATTACCTGTTTTAAGGTATTTTCCCAGGATTTGCGTGGCATCGCTGTTGTTACCATGACCATCCTTTAATGTACAATTTATGTAGTTAATATTCTAAGCAATCCCCGCATAGCCTGATACTAGACAGACTATGAAGTGATAAGGTTACCAGGAGGACTTCACCACTACTGAGAATTGAGCATAAATCTCTGGCTGTTAAGTAACTATTTTTCATAATTCTTCCACCAGTTAATGCTCAGTTTCATTACTACAGGTATAACATATCAAGTACAGATTTTGGTTTTTCTGTTGGAAGTAATATCTATTTCTTTTAACAGGATTTTAGGCAAGGAAGGCATATTCGACCAATATCGGCGAACACGTTACTACGAGAAACCACATCAGGTAATGCAAAAAGAAGCAGGTGAAGGAATCATGATAAACAGAATAAATTCTAATTTTGACTGTGACAATTCTCATACAAATGCATATCTCCCTAAGGTCCATCTTAATGTCATCCTCCTGCCTACACCTTGGTCTTTCCAGTGGTCAGTGGTCTTCTCTCTTCAGGCCTCCCAACCAATAACTTGTAAACACCCCTCCCCCATGCATACTGTATGTCCCACCCACCTCGTCTTCCTCCATTTAATCACCCTGACAATATCAGGTGAGGAGTACAGACCATGAATCTCATCACTATGAAATTTTCTCCATGATCTGTCTTCCTCTCTCTTAGGTCCAAATAACCTTCTCAACACTGTTCTCGAAGACCCTCAATCTATGTTCCTCCCTCGCAAGAGACCAAGTTTGTATATTTTAACCTTTAATTTTTTAATGAGACAAGAAGACAAAAGATTTTGGACTGAATGATAGCAAGCATTCCCTGAATTTAATCTGCCCTTCATTTCTTTGTGAACGTAATTTTGTTACCATCATTCCCAAATACTTTAACTTTGCATAAAGTTAAATTAATTTAGTAATATTAAGATACAAAGTGACTAAATGGTATACCAAAGTGGAAAATTATAATGCAACTTCTCAATTCCAGACACGTCGCAGGGTCAATTTCGAGAAGTGTAAAGCCATCTATAATGAAGATATGGATCGCAAAATACAGTTTGTTTTGAGAAAAAACAGAACAGACCCTTTTCCAGGATGCTCTTAAGAGTAAAACAATTCAATATTATGAAAGACTTGGTTCCTTAAACAGTGTTATATACTTTAGTAATGTATAATTTACATTCATAACAATTAAAAAAAGTAATATGTTCTCTTATTTAAACAGTTTTATTGTTACATTCACTGTAACTACAAGTCCACACTACTCCATTTACACAACTCTGTTCACTCTTCTAATAACTTAAGAATTTAGCAAAGGGGAAAAATAATTTCTCATGAATTATCAAGAAATAGCATAAATATAAACCTGTACAAAATAGCAAGGTTCCTTTGGCCAAAACTCAATTTGATAAATCTGGGTATGTATCAAAACAACTTACAGTACTGAGCTACAATCCAGTGACGTACAATTTACAAGTTAAAGAAATTATTCTGCCCCACACTGATTTGATTTTGTTAAATGTTTCTTCCCAGAATTAAATCAGTTATATTTCTGATGATTATAGTCATCTCCACTGGCATGATATCTGCATGTGATTTGATATACACTGGTACAAACTAAAATACCAAGATTTATGTGGAGTACACATGTTTATTAATGACTGTCTGTAAATGAAGGCACTAGAAACATCTGGAACATAAATAATTGTAGGATCATTCCACCTCAAAAAATATCAGAAAAATAGTTACACTCAATATCACCAAATTCTGTACAACTCTGTATGCAAGACGAGTAGTCTCTTCGGAGTGAACATGCACATTTTGACTCTCAAGAGCGCTGTTGTTAAGTTGTAGGTTCAGGCACTTCACATATAATTGAAGTGAAATAAGATACAGTTTCATTACACAGTGAAAATGGTCCATTTTCATATCTCATCTACCCAGGTATTATTTATACCAAAGATGTATTGATGTACAGAAAATAATACACTCAAAATTTAGCATTGCACTCCTACCTCTACTTTGAAATACTAAAAAAGTATCTCTAATACAAAACGTGAACACATCAGCCTTGTTTTGCAGGATTCCAGGTTGTGGCCCCAAATGTCAGGCACCGGCAACAATGTTGCCAGGGTGCGAAGTTCTGACCACCAATCATTGCTTCCTAAAATAGATTCCAACTTTTCAGACACCCTGTTTATGTCACAGATCAATAACAACACAGTAACTGTGGTAATATAATAAATAAATTTTCTTGGGTGGAGGAATTGATATGTGTGTAAAGCAATGAAAACTGTATGTATGTGTTGGTGCACAAATACTAAAAGAATTATTTCAGAATGAGCTTGATATATATATATGATAGTAGCATACAAAGAGTAGGCAGTGACAGATAGAGCAATTCTCATGACTGGTAAGTAGCCACATGTCAGCTCACACATGCTTGTCATGTAGCAGTAACAAGCATGTGTAAGCTGACAGACCAAATTAAATGAGGTAGGTAAAAGGACTTTTTTGCATTATAACCGAATTATATCCTATTTCACCTCAATTATCTGAGGACTGCCTGAAGCTTTCACAGGGACTAAGTATAATGAATTCTTCTTCGGCTACCAGCCATGTCAGGTGGTTTAACCGCAAGAAACACCTGATATGGCTGGTAGCCTGAGAAGAATTAATTGTACTCTTGAACAGGTTCATAGTTGAATCTTACAAAAATTCTGAGGTATACGATATCATAAATGTCTATTTTTGCTAGCTTATGAAAATGATGTAATTTTGTGGTAACTAAAATACATACTAAAACTGGCTAACAATGGCAATCAAATAAATATGCCCTAAAAGTATTCTCATAAATTTACAAGTTCAGGGTAAAATAATCTAATAAAAGGTTCCAGAATTACTTCTGTGTAAAAATATCGCGTGACATTTTTATGTATATACTTCTTGAGAACCTATAATACTGTGAAGTTCAGTACTGGCATACTTCATATTAAGTCACACATCAAGACAGTGATGCAACATGCATTTGTTGATTTGACATGGAATGACCCGTTCACAGTAACTGCTGGGTAAATAGTAAATTAATTGAATAAAATAACTGATAAGCACAACAAGTTTCACGTGTTAATCTCACTAGTTTTCCCTTATCATTTTCATATACTTTGGAAACTGCACTTATCACATAAATAGGTAAATATCATAAATCTTCATTTCAGGAGGCACTCGATAATATATTACTAACAACAGACTGTAATGTATATATGTTACTGTAAAAGCCTGAATATTGGTGAGACCTAGGATTTACCAGACAAACCTAGGTTTTGTTGGTAAAAGGCCGAAAAAATAACTATTCGAATCTTATTTTGGGGTCATACCAATGGGTGTTGGTAAATGCTAGGATTTACCATAAGCAGGTAGTAAAAAGGTTAGGTTAGGTTAGCAAAAAAGTGCTTGTGAAAATTGTCTGTTGTGTTATGAAATTTCAAATGTCATAATAGCTAACCTTGTTGCAACAGGTAAGTCTTGAAACAGCAGTGAAAAAAAAAAAAAAAAATACTTTGATGATTGAAACGTCTCATTTTTTATTTCACAATTTTTCTATTTCTTGCAATGTTTTTATCTATTATTTTTATTTCTGTTTAACTTTTTAAAAATGCAACGAAGATAAGGAATGTATGTTTCTAAACCCCAAAAATGGGGTTTTACCAACAGTGAATGGTAAAACCCCGAAATAAGACGTGAATAGTTCTTTTTTCAGACTTTTACCTACACTGTTTGGTAAAACCTAGGTTTGTCTGGTAAATCCTAGGTTTCACCAACATTCGGGCTTTTATGATAACATATACACATTACATTCAAGTTACATTTTGTATACAATACTGGGAAGCAAGTAAATCTACTATGAATCATTCAAACACACATTAGTTGCATCATTTCGTCATGCACTTGTCACTGGTGGATTTGCTGCCATTATACACACTTCCAATTCTGAGTAGTCAGGTTATATGTATTTTTCAACTAAGTTTTGATAACAGAAGAATTTAAACGTTCATTCACTGATCTCTGCACTTTGTCATCAGCACTGATCTTTCTGTTTTTTCGATAAATTTGTGCAAAAATACAGTAATATATTAATAACAACTGTAAGAACACAGAACCAATTAAGCAATCAAACGTAATATCCTGTATGTACACGCAATATATATTTTGTGAGCAAAAGTACAAATATTATATTCTTACTCACTCCATTACATTAAAAATAGATTATGTTCTGCATCATGCATGTTATGTTTCATGCACAAAACAAGTATATATTTTATTATAGTCAGTTTGTACAGTTTCACTATTATATTTTTGGAGAGGAACAAGAGATAAATACTTCAAATGTTGAAGCTCTTACATATGTAACTTCATGACAGGCACTAAGTAAAACAAATGATCAGAATGCCAACAACTTACCCTTTGAAGCAAAAACAATAATTCCTCATAATTCATGATGACAAATATTACATCCTAGAAGGTAGCTTGCACAATGGGAAAATCTGTTTTTCATCAATATTACAATCATCATTGTTTTAATCGTATCATTAGGTATGTCTTGATGAATCAATCACAGTTAATTCTTTGCCAATATGTTCCTTCATTAATCAGTACAGTATGGATTCAAAACCCAGTTTATAATATTACACTCATTTGTTAATATTGCTGTTTATGTGATATGATTATTTCTTATTGTCATTTATTAAAATTAGGATTTGAACCTAAAGTCTGATATTAATGTCAGCTCTGTTGCAATTTATAGAAATGATTTGAAAGCTTCAGACTTCAAATGTCATATGTCATTTGTTTAATAATATTATATTATTTTGAATGTCAAAATATGTTTCTGTTATTCAAATAATTTGCAGCTTCACTGATTAACAGTAAGAATTAATTTAAATTACTAACAGATTAATGGCCCTAAATATCAGTTGCTGCAAGCTGTCTGAATATCATTTAATTTGACTTTTAAAACAAATATGGATCAAGAAACAAAGTAAAAATTCCCTGTTAGTTTAGGAGCTAAAGTATCATAAGATGCATGCACTTACAGTAATTTGTTGCTATTAACACTACAATAAAATGTTGTTTAAATTATAGAAGTGTGTTCAGTGTCATTTAAAAAAAATGAAATTACGCAAATGAAATCTGTTCCATGCACCAATTAAAAGAAAAGAAATGTACTACGTAGTGTAGTTCTAAGTTTGTAAATTATGTTAATGTCGAATACTGTTTGGTAGCATTACTGGTAATTATGGTATGCATAATTTAATAGTATGTGTTGCGGGACATATGCATAGGGGTGCTGGAAGTTAATGCAAAATATGGAATTTTTTCATGAAAGCTGGTAAAGGGCAGTGCATGTGATCTGGTAAACCCATGTGATACAGTTGTGGCAGCCATGTTGGCTGGGGTATAACAGCTACGTGAGCTATTAGGGCCCGAAGCTAAGCTGCCGTTTTGCAACGTCTATCCATTGCGTAATGCATGTCTTCAGGAATGAGTGAAGAGGGTTGGCAGGATCGTGACGCTGTTGGGGACATAACCTTTGGTTAAAGCATGACTCTTAAGAGGTTTTCCAAGATGTTTCAAGTATTGAAAGAGTTGCTCCCTTGTTTGGTAATCCTTATTTTTGTAGAAATGGGTAAGGCAGTGCATGTATACACCTCCAGGGAGAAGAGGGAGATTTCAATTTTGGTTTTATCATCGGCAATTTGTAATGACATGCCATGCTATTCCAATTTATCATCTGTGCACAGGAATACTGTTATCCATATTTTATTTCTGTATCTTGATCACATTTGCATTCTTTGCACATACAATGTGACTATCCTGACAGCATGCTGAATTGAAACTTCTATAGACGCAGTACTAACAAAATTTAATATTATTCCAGTCCGAGTTGTGGCCTTTCAGGCACATACTGTATTTCTGAATCTTAGCTTGTTCTAATTTAATTGGAAGTTTGCTTGATCTTCTATATTATGTTCTTTGCATGAAGTGTATAATGAGACCACACGGGCCGGTAATGTCCACATAGTTGACTAAACTCAAGAACCACTGGATGATTTGGATGAAATTTGATGTGGAAGTTGTGCTATTCTGCATGATATAAAAATTGTACTTTTGAATGTCCTACGAGCAGTGATAACAAAATGATGGATGAGGAAAGTCATGATATAGATAGATATTGAGGTGGTCAGATGAGGTGCACAATGCAGTCGCCAGATGGTTTACAAACAACTGAATGTTGTGACACACAGAGACAGGCACAATTCTGGATAACCATAAGGCGATGCAGTCCGTTGAGCCAATTCCTTCTAAAACAACAATAATGCTGATATGAAAGAACTAAAACAACATAAAACTTGTTTACAAATACATCCCTATGAATCAATTAATTTTGGATACCTAAAATATATTTATTAAAAATTCTTAAAAATTTTTCCAAAAAGATAAAATACTTGTATACAACATACTTACAGTTAAGCTACTTAAGTAAATATAAGTAGAGAAACAAATGGGGTAAGAGAAAAATTTAAACACAACCATCTCATTCTCACTGCTAAAATCACACAAACATACTCTTGTCCAATGAAAATAAATACTGTAAATCTATGTAAAATACTGTACATAATTATAAAATGTTTTATATGTTTGAGTGCAACAAGATCATGTAAACGACAAATGTAACTGAGAGTGAATCAACCTGATCGCCTTGAAATATTAATACAAGCAGATGCCTACAAATTAATCACTAAATTAATATTGGTGCATTTGGCAGCAAATGTTCGATTAGGAAATTCTATCACAATAAAAATGTGACAACATATTGCTTGAGGAATTAAAGCATATCTCATAGCGCTCATGAGTTGTTCTCAGGATTCCATTTGTTCAACGCAGAATGTATTCTTCCAATATGGCACAAGATCTGAATCTCACCATGTTTAGTGCTGACCTACTACAGAATTAAAATTTCTGTTGCACTACATTACATAACAAACATACCCTATGTTCATAGGATGTCTGGTAACTGACAAAATACTGTACATAATATAGTGATTTCTACAATTTAATGGCTGTACTCATCAACATTATGTGCAATATTAAGTGATCTAGAAACCAGCATAATACCAAATAGACACATTCGCAATTAGTTCTTTAGAATGGTTTAAATGCTACCTGTGCTCCCAGCATGGGACAATCTGGCATACTGTTGTCTGGCTTTCAAGTAAGTTCTTGTGATTGCACTCAATGACAACACGAAATGCTTCAGTCAACCAATACGTTGTAGTGTCGATCATCTTCTGCGATAAGAAAAACCTGAGGCCAGTTCCCTTCATTCAAATCAGGGTATGAGCACATGAATTCCTCAGTCCCAAAGGCCGCGGGTCGTATGACTCGTAGTGTCACTCCCAGTGTGTGTCCCAGGAGAAACATCTCTATCTGCAAATACATTGGCTTTTACCTCTACTGGTTTCAATAATTTACCACTGTAACGCTAGGCATTGCCTACAGACCTGTCATCCTGATAGGTTTTTTTGTGGTTTTCCTTAGTCTCTCCAGGTAAATGTTGGGTTAGTATTTCAAATTAAACAATAACTGCTTCCTTTCATATCCCTTCCAATTCATCATGTTTATCATCCTACCATTAAATGCTACATAGTTTGAGCTATTAAACTGCAAAATAAATAAATAAATCTGGTATCATTTACTAATTCCAGTGTCAGTAATGAAAAACTTAATTTGTGAAAGTAATAAAAATATTACTGGTACCATATATTTTGCTAGAATCTCTTGCTACTGTGTAAAATAATTAAATATAACGTATTATTTGGGCATTTAAGTGAGAACTGAAGACCTTAAAAGCTAGTAGTATTAAAACATTGTGTAGAAATACTGAAAGTTTTCTAACCAGCATTTTAAGTCACATTTTCCCATAAGGGTCATGAAGGACATTAAAAGTCTTGTAACTCTTTTATGATTCTAGCACAATTCCATAAGCTTCCCATGTATTCAAAATGGAAAGAACATAAATTAAAAAATGATTACAAAATTCAACTGAGCAACAACAAAACTTCAAAACATCTACTTCAAATTTTATAAAAACTATATATATGTCTACTATGTAAGTAAATACAAAAGGAGTGGGTTCATGCTGTGATGCAAGCAAATGAAATCATTTAACAATTAAAACTGTTTAAATGCAACAAACATGCAAAGATTAGCCTATTCTATGCACCAACCTAAGCATAATGTATATTAAAACTCACTTTTTCCCAATCCTATACATTGGTTTATTGCAAATGGAAAAAAGAAATAATACCCAAAGGTTATTACAGATACACAGAATTGCAGCTATCAAATTAATACTCATGAATGACAAATAAAATTTAACATCTAGACCTGTAAATACATGGCATTTTATTACAAGCACAAACAATGATACTTACAAAAGTAAAACTTAATAGTTACTTCCCTTACTATGACATGCTGGCTCAGTACACTACTCACTTTCATTAGAATACAGGACAATTCCTAGCATCAATCTGTTTATTATGGACTTAAGTAACTCCAAGGAGCAAAACCAAATGTTGTGGCTGGGTAGTTGGCAGTACTGCATCGTATTCAAATCTTGGCCCAGAGACCAGCTATCCTGACTGAGGCATTTCGTAGTTTTCCTCAGTCCTTCCAGGTAAATGTCGGGATTACATATTAAATTTGGACGTGACCACTTCCATCCACATCAATTTATTTTTCACTACCATCCACTCAGTTCATGCTATATAGTCTGAGCTACTGAAAAGTCATCGTTAAATAAACTATAAACGAATAAATAATAGAAAACAGAATCTTACCTGCTCCAAACCACCAGAATTTCCAACCTCACGGAGATGGTTGTTCATGAGATCTTTAGGTGTCTCGGAAGTATCTCGCGCAAACATGAGTATTGCAAAGAGAGGCACATTGTCAGATCCACTACTGTTCTCTTTATGAAGTTCCATAGCACAATGCAGCATGTGAAGTTTCACAGCCTCCATGACATGCAGATCTAGCATAGGATCAGAATTGAGCAATGCAGCCAACGTTTCTTCTTGTTCTCCGTTTGTCGACGACAAGAGAGAAGCCTGTACAAATGATGTTATAGATATAAAATGTTACACAATCAGACAGCATTCAGCTTTTCATAACTCTGGTGGATTCTTACCACATTGTCCAAGTTGCGAAGACAACATTTCATGCCATGCAGTACGTTGTTGCCTTGGTACGGCAGGCGACCAGCAAACGTCCAGTCTTGCAACCACCTACAGCCCTCATTGCTAAGGGCTTGGGACAGATACTGGAAAGTTCTTTCACCACTAGGAACATGAAGTCCCTGAGCTAAGATCTGGAAGATGGCAGCACGTACACCGCAGTAGTTGTCCCCTCGGATCCGGCGTAAATGTTGCAGACCCAACAGTGAAGGAATCTCTGAATAGCCCTATATTATACACAAACAACAAATGTTGTTTCTTGTGTTAATCTACATTTAATAACTGAAGACATCTTATTTTTCTGGTGTAATGTCTTTGAAAAGAGGTAATTTACAAAGCTGACATTTATCACATGTCAAGTCTGAATGTTTGAGGCAAGTCTCAACAAAAACACAAATGTGAGTCTTTCAACAACATATAACAGAGATCTAACATGAACGAGCTATATAATTATACTTATATTTTAATATTTTGAAATATAAAATTAAGAAAACACTGGTAAACTGAAGTTATATACATAAAAGTAGTATTATCACCATAAAATGAAAATCAGACATTATGTGAAGACGAGAATGATGCAAAAAAGAATGACAGTATCTTATATTATGCTCTCCCATCACATTCTGAATCCCTTTGGAATATAAATTCACAACCATGAACAAAATAATTTATTGATATGACAATCAATCTAGGTAATTTAATCATACGTTTGAAAGAATCTGTAGCATTTAGTATGGATTTCCAGTCAATGACATGCCAAAAGAATTTGTAAGCTACAAGTATGACACAGGAGTTGATATGAAGCAGTTCTTATATAAGAGTTGAGGAACATTGCATATAAATTTGAAAAATGCATCATAACTTTATAACCAGAGTTTAATACCAAACTGAAACTTTACCCCCAAAATAAATATTATAAAACTAATTTCAACTAGGTTTATCTGTGGGACAGTACATTAGAACAAACTGAGATCACAGAAGTTGAACAGTTAAGAAAGAGAATAGCTTGATCAAGAATACTGAAAGATAATTCATTTCATTTCAAAACTGTGACTTCATTTACAAAATATTTATGTGCATACAATGTTCGTCATATACAATTTCATAAAATAATTTAAGTTTATTATCTCGTATAAATTTTACATAGATATTTCATGCAATAACATTCAATGATGAGTCTCTAAAGACTAGTGACAATGACATATTATAGGAATACTATCTCGGACACTGTCAATTGTTTGAGATATATCTGACATATACATTGCTTGAGTCGGCTTTACTGTCATCTCCAGGTGATTGCTTGTCAATATATGACAGATTTTTATCAAAAGCAGTCATCTAACATGGAAACAGAACCGATTCCCAATTCTCCGAGACCATACTGAGACGAATGATATCTGTGGTTGAAGCCCAGGGATTCTGGACACCTCATTAAAGATGCCTGGTATGGAAAACAACCCTTTTAACGATTAACCTACTAACTGATATCTTGTATAAGTAAATGGTATGTTTCATGTAACAGAAATACTTCTAAAGTATATGTTTTTTGCAAATAAAATTGTTTGTCTACTGTCAGATTTGAACACGGAACTTTCGAATAAGAATGACAATTAAGATGGCTGTCTTCTGGGTTGTAGGGCCGTGTAGTCTGGTGAAGTATGCCAGTATTGAAGAGGTCCTTGCTACCTTCATCATCAGGGCAATCAAAGAACTCTGAAATGTCAGTAAACTTCTATCATACTGAACGGCGTAACAACCCAGAAGATAGCCATCTTCAGACTCACCGCCGTGAATACCTACGAGTATGACAACGAACAACAAATCACGAAAAAATAAATTAAATACCTGCTTCCCTTGCACTTCTAGCCTCGCCAATGCAGCACAAATAATACAGTGATAATATGAATGATAATAATGACGATTACTTTCTGTTTGTTAACAAAATTACTGGACTGTGTATGCTTTACACACAAATAACAATTACATCTTCTCTTTTTTGAATATCGCTATCTACATATTTCGGTATACACTTCAAAAAATTATCGGCATGAGTTCCACATGGAAATTTTTAAACATACAGTTGAACGAATAATATATAACTGCAGAGTTTAAATTATTATTGGTGTGGCTACAACATATGCATTAAAAAAACCTTGGGACTCCAATGTACATGTGTGATCTTTACATAAATTCTACCAAATGGGCTACCAGCGACTACAGACGTCAAAGCAATGTACTGTTTTCACTTTCGTTTCTCTGTTGAACCTAGTCGCGTACATCGGAAAAGCCAATTGCATTAATTCGTGCTTTCCTTCAAATCAGGTATACATATTGATGTCTTTGCTTAACAGACATCTTGTCATAAATAATTTCAATTAATAAAAAGTGTGGAAAAGTCACATGTGGAAAAATCCGACATTCTGAATGACTGGAATTATGTACACTCACATCAGTTTTGGTTTTGGACTTAGAAAATTTTCTGTACTTCATTTTTGTTACACTTCCATCTTAATTCACATTATTAAAAATACACATTAACAAATGTTACAGGGCCCCTACATTTCATCGATGGCAAGGGAATTAAAAGTCATGATGGTTGCAAGGCTCTACTAGATGGCAGTACAAACATTTTTTTAGAAGTAAACACAGAGAAAACGAAGTATATGCACATATTCTGTTACCAAACCACAAGGCAAAATCATCATACAGGTAAACCTTGATTTACGCCGGGGATACGTTCCTGGACGAACCAGCGTAAATTGAAACTCTTTTTATAATGTAAATCAATGGGAAGTCAATGACATGCGTTCCCGGCACCCAAACATTGACGACTTAAGTTCCTCAAAAATTGACTTCGCCTTATCCGTGAGAGCAATTTCAGTCAAGGGAATGTTTTTTCAATTCATGTCATCCACCCATAGCAACAGTAATTTCTCCATTATTTCTGAAAATTTACTTCTGCTATAACTCACTTGCGTTGCACTTACTTATGGTAGTCACAGTGGAAGGAGACAACTTCGTACTTCTGCACACATTACGACGGGTATCACCACCTTCTATTCTATGAATTACGTCCATCTTATCTTCTAACGCAATACACCTACACAACTTTTTAGCAACACATTCACTTCTCTTACCAGACATGGTGGCTCTTCTACAATTTATAAATATAAAACAGTTGCTACTGCAGAACAGTGGTTGAACAACAACACAAACATGTTTAGCACACAGTTTTCAGCACATTCAATGTGTCAACAAGAAGCGAACTGAGCACATTTTTCCTTACTCACTTATCAGGCTGAACACAAATGACTCACCGTGAAGAGTGACCAGTGCTCACGTGACTGTTGTGCAATGTTGGCGGATTTTTAGGAGATCATCTTGCAACTACTTAGCAATGAGTGCAGAGGTGACTGTATTTATAATTTTTATTCAAAATCAGTGATGTAAGAATTACGATTTGGTATAAAAATCAGAACGAGAAACACTGCAAAACATTATAAATATATATTATATATTGTTTTTCACTTTTTGACTAGCTGGTTTCAAAAGTGGCGTTATTCTGAATCGGCGGAAATTGAGGTTTACCTGCATATGGATAGCTAACAAATTCAATGGAAATGTGCTGAAGTTCAAATATTAGGGATAAGTCACTGGTTCTTGTGAACATTGCATCAAAGTTCTGGTTTTCGTAAAAGCCCGGGAATTTTTTGATTAACTTTACAAGAAAAATTCTGCTTCGTGGAGTTAGAAGGCTGAAGGTTTATAATGACATGAGTCATCAAAATCTATCATATTTTCATATAAGAATTTTTACCGCACTTTGGACTGCAATAATTACTTAAAATCTTGCTGTTTAATATTACCTGCAATATTGTTTCTGCTTTCCTCGTGTTTCCCTGCCATTCCTGAATAGCATATTGCAACACATTCACTTTCGGACCAACATTCTCTAATTCAGAGGGTACCGACGCGGAAACTGACTGAGGATTTTCACTGCCTGGTGTCGACAGTTCGCTTGGGCTGCTGCTGCTGCTCTGGGTTGTCACAGCTGCTTCATTCCAACACCTGGAAAATTATTCCTTCCTCTAATTCATGTAATCCAGACATGGAAATTAATTTACTTAAAAAATTCAAAAAAAATTCCTGAATCCAGCCTTAAGGATGTGCATATATGCCAGTAAAAAGCCAACATTATAGACACACTAAAAGCACACTTGTCTTGGTCTGTCCTCCTCACTACCCTACATAAATCAGCCACTTCCTAAGTCTCCTAACTTAACCCTGAAGATGAAGGCAGTATGTTTCTCAATATCTATTAAAGCAGTTAGGACAGAAAGGACTGGAAAGGAGGTAAATTATTGTTCCCTGTAAGATCCTACTGTCACACCATTTGCCTGCAGGCAAACTGAAAGAAAAATGTAATACAACTGTTCCTATAAACAACACATGCATAATACGAGGCGCGTCCACAAAGTAAGTTTCCCACTCGTCCCACAGCTAGCAAACCTTATATTGCGCGAAGCGACTGTGCGTACGTGATAGAGCAATGACGTAGCATGGCGCATGCACTAACGGTACTTCCCGCGTTCTCACAGTAGCATCGTTGCAGGTGTTGAAGATGGAGGTTCTTATTCCAGCTCCCGCCGACTGTGAAGTGCGGTCAGTGATAACGCTAGGCCGCACACGGCTCGACGGACAGCAAGTCTCCTGCAGGAGTTCAGCTGGGAGGTGTTTAATCATCCACCCTACAGCCTGGACCTCGCTCCCAGTGATTTCCATCTTTTCCTACACCTCAAGAAATTCCTGTCCAGTCAGCGTCAGCGTTTTGAGAATGACAGAGAGGCGGAGATGGTTGTCACACAGTGGTTCCAATCCCAGGCGGCAGACTTCTACGACACAGGTATTCAAAAGTTGGTCCCACGGTATGACAAATGTCTCAATTCCGGTGGCGAATATGTTGAAAAATAGCTGGACACTTGCTGTATCTGTTGCAATAAATATTTCCATGAAATTGTGTTTTGTTTCTGTAAACAGCCCCAGGGAAACTAACTTTGTGGACGAGCCTCGTATACTCCTTTCTTCTTGCAAACATAATCTTCATATCAATGCCAGTACCCCACCATGCCAAATGGTCCATGAGGGAACATGACCAACCAACCAAAATATAGCTTTCACCTTTACAGTGCTTCTGGTTTGGGATGTAGTAAAATATCTGCTGCACTGTACTCTTCCACGAGGTTTAAAATAAACCTTTAATTTTTATTTATTATATTTCTCTTAAAAATATGCAATAACAGAACTCACTGTTCAGTAAAATTCTGACCACTTTCTCCACGTACAGTAACAGCTGTCATTGTTGCATCCCAATCCACACAACCCGATTCTTCTGAACTCCAGCATCGCCAGGCTTTCATCTCCAAATCATTTGCCATTTGTGATGTGCATGAGTCCAACATTTTACTGCCACTTTCGAAACCACTACTGCTTTCCAGTTTAGAATACCTGCATATGGAAAGAAGAAATTGTAACCTAACACTTCATCATGTTAGTCCCTCAAGTTGTTAGCCAAACCTCAACTGCTAACACACTACTTGCATGTGTTCTGGTTTTTGATGTAGCGTACTGCAATGTGATTCTCAGAATATTAATTATGTAACATCTGTTGTATGAGTGTGTTGTGAATCATGGAAGATGAAGAATCAGTCATTTTTTTTATGTATCCCACTTCAAACAGGGAAACAACTGACAAAGGCAGGCCAACCCCTTTTTCACAAAAATGACAAAACAATAAAAGAATTGGTTGTCACTTTTCTAACACTTGGTACAGACTACAAGGTTTTGAAAAAAGCTCAAACTTTGGAACTTATATTCTTGGAGGGGGGGGATGCTGCATGGGATGGAAGTGTAATAAAGAAAGGTAAGCTAATCATTTTCCTTAATTTATATTCCCTTCATCTTTCATTCCTTAACTATATTAATTTCTAACTAAAATCTGCACAGCTGTATTTTTATTATGTATATAATATTCAACCAATAAAATTTTCATGAAAACACCCTCTCTGCTTGGGGATTTTCGCAACACTCGAAAAAGTCATGCTACACCACCGTTCTTACCTGAGGAAGGAAACATCCAGTTTCCAAAATGTTGTACTCTATTCAGAATACCAGATGATGGACAAAGTCCAGAATTCACTAACAACAAAAGTTGTAACGGCGTTAGCTTTATAATATGAATGGTAAATTATAAATCAAATATATGTGATCCTGAATAACTCTTAAATTATTATTCACACACCTTTCAGTGTTGGGACTGGCTGTGAAACTGCGGCTTGAGGTCATGCTCTGTGGACCATCGAACATGTCGCAAATAATGGGACCCAACTCTGCCTCCAGGTCCATTTCAAGAGTGTTTTCAACAACCATTGTAATACCACCATCTTCACTTTCAGGATACTTTATCAGGTCCTCTTCATCCCACTCCAAGTTTGCCATCAGTTCATCTTCACTTGGTGTAGGTGCCAGTTTAGATTTATCACCGTTTTGCAACAACAAATTCCTTGCTGGTACCGAGAAACTATCTTCCGAAACAAAACGTCCCAATGTATATTTTGCTGGACTTGATACACTCACCTGTTATTGAATAGAACAATGTTAATTTTCAAGCCTTGGTTAATTCAAGATTCATTTATATTTCATTTCAATTTTGTTTACTGTACACAGATAGCACATATCAATCAGTATAGTGACAGGTTAGGGATTGGATCGCTGGGGGTTCAATTCCTGGCAGGGGTATAAATTTTCCTCTTGACCATTAAGTCCAGATTAACTATGATGTCCACCAACCAACCTATTCAGTGTGTGTACCAGGGCCTCTTTCCCCAGGGGTTAAAACTGCAGGAGTTAGAAGACAGCTGTAGCACCTACATTATAAGTAAATACATCATTGAGCCTACTCATAGTTTCCAATGGACTTGGCCCTTATACCTGCACACTTACACAAAAGCGTCACCACACAGTTAACTAAATACAGCAGCAAAAATTAAGTACATCTTGTAAATAAATTAAAACATATTTTGTAGCAGTTTCTACCAGGCTGTGGAGTCGGTACTAAAACCTCTGACTCCTTCATAAAAGCTCAGTATGTATTAAAAATGGTAAAGCTACTAAAATGGTAAATGGTACCACAAGAGATTTCATCATCACCACGTGAATCATCAGGCTACTTTTTAGACTTATAACCTATATTCAAATATAAGTCTAATGGTTATTGCAGAAATTGATTGATTTGTAGACAGTTTGTATTCTTTAGGTAAAAGAGCCAAAGTTACAAAGCATTATTCCCGCACCATGGGGCTCAACGTGCCATTGAATCTTCCCAAGTGTGAGGCCGGCGGTGGCTGACATGGTAGCGAAAGTGTTAAAACGGTATTTTCTTAAGATTTTATATCGGAGTCGGTACATTTTTACTGACTCAGACTCCACCTAAAATTGCTTCTGACTCAGACTCCACAGTCCTGGTTTCTACAAAATAAAATACAACTCTCTTTAGCATATGATCATATCTGTGGTATATTCGATTCAACAGTAAAAGAAGGTAGGGTATAATAAGTATCTACAGTATGATGTAAAAAAACTGAGCACAGATATACAGAAACGCCTACAGGTCATAAGTTTTCTGCTATATACACTGAAATTTTATTTGTACGGAACAATCATTACATGGCAGTAAATAGTACAGTAGGGCACCGCTTATACGGCAGGTTAGGGACCAGACCCCCGCCGTAAAGCGAAAATCACCGTAAAGCGGATCTTTGCCTTTTTTCACTTGCAAATGCATATCAAAGCCTAATAAGATGTTTACACTATCATATAGTAAGTACACAATAGCGCTAGGCCTAAGAAAACGATATGAAAGTAAAATGAATATCAGTAGTACACACATTGTGGCTCGTTTGATCTTCAATCCACACAACTAAAAGTTTTTCCATGTCAGCAATAAGGCTATCTCTTTTTCTTATGACTTTAGAGTTCATTCGTGTGACACTTTTAATTTAATTTTACACTTTCTCCTTAGCGTTCATGATGGCACTAACAGTTTGGCGATCTAGGCTTAGCTTACGTCCTATCTCGGCCATAGACATGCCTTGTTCACGAAGTTTAATTATATCTAACTTGGCATTTAAAGTATGAGGCTTACGACTCCTCTTTTTATCGCTACTACCCTTAGACGCCATTGTAATTACACTGCAGTAACACAAAAATATTACATAAATATACAGTTTGTAATAACTTTAAAAAATTGCCAGAAATACAGAGAGACGCGGAGCGCACAAAAGCTGTAAACAGACTGAATCAGCGACGAGAAAATGGCGCCGGACGCACTTCTCTGACTCAGCTGTTGAGCGCCGTATTAGCGAATCGCCGAAAAGCGGGGCCCTACTGTATATACTGTGCACCTAATGCACACTGATCATACAGAAACAGACATTTGTAAGACGGGGGATTTAATGTGTAACGCGTTCACCTGTGATTTCTTGGCCGGACTTGCTGCTAACTTTGGGGAATCCCAGACAAGAGATTCCGCAGAGCCGATGCTTCCTTGTCCATCTAAACCTTGCACAGGCGCTGGAAAAGAATCTGAAAGTTCAGATGATGTACTGTTCTTTATGGTAGTAAGGCTGTATAAGCCAGCAAAGCAGGCACGAGCCTTCTCTTGCTTCGACTCTTGATGCCCTGATTCTTCATCTAAGTTGGAGTCTAAAGCACTAGAACCAAAGTTACTGTCGGAAGCGTTTGCTTTCATGAGACTGGACATCCCTGGGAGGTTCCGATTGCATTTGATGGTCTCGAACTCCTCATCCATCATTTGGCAATTGGTTTTGAGCTGGTCAATCTCCTGCTGGAGTTTCTCCAAGCATATCATTGTGCCAGTGTCAACATCTACAGAACTCTCTGGTAAAAAGTCAACACTAAACTCTGAGAACGTGCTGTCAAAGGAACCGTCACGAGGCAGCCGTTTGGAAAATCCAAGGGAATCATAAGATTCATCTCTTATAAGGCTTGTACTAGACGGCAAGTTTTGCGTCAAGGAAATACCATTGCAATCTCGAACAAAGCTGTGATGTTCCTGTTCCGTTTCCGTTTCTGCACCTTCGGGAGCCAAACGTCTAGCCCTACTCAGGTAAAAGTCTTCTCTCCAATCTTGCCCCAACTCAGAACCAAATCTCTTTGTTTCAGCACAATGCAATCTTACAGCCTTGCTTTGAGATGGCGTTAGATTAAGCCGTGCACTTCCAGATAGCTGGAAGAGTCAATTTACCACATTTAAAATTATACACAATTCAGAACTCAACCTTCATTAACCACATTCCTGATTATCTCAAGTTATCTCAGGTTGATGATATTTGCAAAAAGTATTAACTTGAATTAATACGAGACAATATTTTTCTTCTGTCCCATTATTACAAAATGTAGTTAATTAAGGTCGTGAAGAAAATGTATATATCAGACATTAGATATCATTAAATTGACTGATATACTTTCATAAGAGACGTGCATTTATATATTTCTATACTAGATCACCCGCAAATAGGCCTTTACGCTTCTGTACTGCAAGTCATAAGTTTCCCTGCTAGCTGCAGTGTCATTTGCATGCTCTTAGTGAAAATGTTAATTTTTTGAAACAATATGAAGTAATGCAAACAATGGAAGTGACCTGAGATAACTTGGGATAACAATAATTACAATTAAATAAACAACATTTTGTATGGTATGATTAAATATTTTTTATGTAAATGTCATTTTTGTGAGTATATTTCAAATGTGAAAATTAAAAAAAAATTTGTATCACATTTTCAGAAAAAAGTAAGCAGGGAAGGGGTTAATCTGCCTTTACTAAAGCTCAATGTTCTGATATCCATTATTAAATTACAGCGTTTCACTGAGAAGGGGAAAGCAAGGGAAACAGCTACAGAATCGATGACAATAAAACACAAACCTGCAACCTGCCTGGTGTGGACGTCAGGATTCTCCTGATTTTTCCAAAGAGCCAGCCCGAGTCTTTATCTGGTGGCTGCCTAACGAAACCTTTAGTACTTGTGTCCGAAGACAGAGATTTTGACTGCAGTGTTGTGTCTCCACACCTATGCAAATGGCGTTTCTGATGCTGATGTAACACATGTAGATGTTTTGGGGACATCTCCCCTTGACTCCCATCAGAAACATCTGCATCACGTCCTTCATCTTCGCCAGATGTACCACTCTGAAATCATTCACAGCAAACAATCAGATACTGATACAGAAATAAATGACAATGACAAATTTTACTGGAATGTTACTTTCCTAGCTTTCAATAAAATAATAAAATTAAAACTGCATGCCATTCAATGAAACACGGTTAATGCCTGTTATTAAAATTCTAATGTATATACTGTGATTTCAACAAAAATAAAAACAGTAAATCAAATAACCATGTAATATAAAAAATAAAATATATTTCAGATACTAAAGTTTTACCTGGTGTCCTACAAATGTTACTATTGTCAAATTTGAAACAAGTTCGCTTGCAGATCTTATGTCAATGACAAATAATTGCAATTTGTTTTGATCCTTACGGCACTAAATGAAGGGAATTTACCCAATGCCTGCAAACACAAAATTTAAGACAGATGTAACTTATGTAATAAAAATGATTCAAAACATAGCATTTTAGTCATAATTTCTGCTGCTAATATTGATAAACAAAAAGGTAATATTCTGCTACATAATTTCCTTCTGGAGATAAATATGTGATTTTTCTCTATGAAAATATGAAAGGTCTAGCCAACTGTACAATTTCTTCTGAGGCATTTGGTTTCCTAGGATATAAATTTAGCTCAATATTCACAAACAATTTCTTTTAAATGTTCTCTTCACATCATTCTGAACATTTCTTGGGGTCTATGGGTATATTAGGGGTAATATTTGTCAATGTAAAGATGGAATGTTAGCAATTAAATATTAATTAAATGAGAAAAGAATAAAATGACATACTGTTGATTTGTTTGACACACGAGAATCATGAACCGTATCTTGAAACTCATTCTGTCAAGTTAAGTAAGAACATGATGGCAGGTAGTGGTTGACAATGAACACTTGTTGCATTTGTGAAACAGACATCCTTGCATTTCGACTGTCGAGAAACAACTGATGGTGTCAGAAGCAGGTCACAACATGATATGTCCTGCATGGGCTCTCAAATAATCACAGCAATATTATATTTATTAATTCAACCAAACTAAAAAATTGCAACCATCAATAAATACCCTCGTATGGGTTGTGACATGTGCACTGAAAAATTTTCTGTGTGGAAGTAAGTACCTCTGTAAACTGAGTATCTGTATAAAATGGAGAAATGTTCAGGTCTCTATGGATTCCACTATAAGCAGGTTTTATTTCATCTGAACAGACTCAAAATTTAACAACGGTATTTCAAGGCAATTCTATTTGCATATGTCAACAGTCAGTGGCAGAATCCAGTCATAGCAATTACATAATGCTACAAGTTACGCTCTTGTGACACAGATCAATTATATTTTGGAATAAATGAGTAAAGCACTTGGATATTTAGTCCAACACATCTCACCCGCAGCAGTACCCACCCACAGTTCTGCTACGACAGTGAGACAACAGGATTATTATGAAAAATAGAAGGAAACGGGGAAAATATAAAATATGACCAGATAAGTAACGGAGTGGAATAAAATCTCCATTTTCCGAGTAGAAAATGGGTATAACAGAGGGCATGAGTCTTGGCATGGCCAGTACAGGTATGGGCACTATCACGGAAAGGGATTATTTTCTCTCTGAGCAAGTCAGGGTGTTTCATCTGGATGGCTTCATCCATATGCCACAGAGTTACGCAGTAGCAGTGTGTGTTCACTCCTGCACTATGGTCCAGAAACACAAGGAACAGAATGCCCCGTGCTTCTCAAAATGCTGTAACAATGTCTTTCTCTGCGCTTTGTCGGATGTTTATCAGTCATGTACAAACACATAAAAAAAACCTATTCCAGCTGCCTCACATTATGCTATTAATAATCATCAAATAAAAAAGTGATGTGCAAATTCTTATAATATAAACATCTGAAAGGACACAAAGTACCATAAAATGAATAAAATGGATGTGTTGTGTTATGTAATGTTAAGTTATATAATATATTATGACAAAATGAACAACTTATACAAACTTACAAAGTGGTAAATTAAAAAAAAAATTACAATAGACATTTGTCAGCATTAGATTCCCTGCACTACAAGACGAACGGGATTAAAACAGTTTTGCTTCACTGTTCCAAGAATGTTTGACAAATAATTTACACTGTGACTTACATCAGACTGTGAAGTCGAGCTGTTAGGGTATATCGATCCAGATGCTGATCTCGAACATGGGAAACAATTGCTGACTTTTGGATGCTCCCCTTCTTGCGGTACCGGACTCGGTCCAAAATAATGACCCTGAAGGCAGAACGTTGTCTTCAACTCAGTAAAATATCTTAGTAACACGAACAAAACAGACTTTAAATTTACAGGTTAATATCAGACGTATAATTAACAACCAAGGTTCAAGACAGTCCTTAAAACAGTGACAAAGAAAACAATACACTAGAGAAAATTTAAAATACCCAAAAAACCAGTCCAGACCACAAGCTAAATATTCAAGATTTTTGTCTTCTGGGTTGTTGCGCTGTGTAGTCTGGTAGAAGTTTACCAACGTTTCAGAGGTCATACTGCCTCTGTCATCAGGGTGATGACCTTGGCCCTGATGACGGAGGCAGTATGACCTCTGAAACGTTGGTGGACATCTACCAGACTACACGGCGCAAGAAACCAGTGACAGCAATCTTCATACTCACCGCTGTGAAAACATCAAATCTTACAAGCTAAATATTGACTATGAAATTCATATTTGTGAATAAATACATATTTCTTGAAATGTCAAAAATCATTCATATGAGGAAAACATGGCAATGAATGTTCTTATAAACTAAAATCCTGTTGGGTGATCAACCATGCCAAAGCTGGATTAAAAACGGATTTTTCCGAGAACTGCTCCGTCTCTATCACCAGCATCAATGTGAAGTGACCACATGCTATTGATGTAAAATCCAGTCTATCTTAATGCCTCTTCCTGATTGATGTGCTGGTTTATCAGAGCCTGAAGTCAATTTACGCAGTTACTCATCCCACTTTAGATCTCAGACTGTGTATTACTTAACCCACAGAATAATTTTCCATTTGTCAATCAGTTTATGTTACCGCCGAACCTGCTGTTCCTGGGGTTTGTCATCCACTGCGCCAGAGAGCTGTAAGAGTCTGATGATGGGCATTACATTTTATGCTAAATCTGAAACCTTCTTCCCTATTAAATTATTCAGATGTAATCTTATTTCTACTGCCTCCTTAATCAGACAATCAATGTAACCTGATACTTCGGCTGTTACTTTTGTCTCTTGGAATCTGATCCAATGGACTCGTTCATTGTTATGTCTTGGTATTGCAGATTTGTGTGTATTGTGTGTCTATCAACCCAATCAAATTGTATTGAACTGCAACCATCAATAAATGTTTTAATATGAGTTACATGGCTTTTGGATCACTCTATATTTTCAAATCAGATTGTTTCTATATATAACAGGTGCTATTTTTCATTTTTGAAATTATAATGTAGTTCATATAAAGTCCAATGAGCCACGTGGGTTCCATCTCACACATTTAAAATCTAGCCATTGCCATCCAACGACTTCCATCGCTAACCTCAACTTCACTGAGCTCTTCATCGTCCAAATTTTCCAGCAACTGATCTTCAGCGTCTTGAGCACGGCTCACCACGAAAGTACCCTTCGGATGTCTGCGTGGATGAGGAGAAGAGGGAGGGCGAGAACGAGGCCAGTAGTGGTTGCAGATTTTGTAACACACCAAGCTGCCTACTCCCAAAAGGAGAATCACGCCAGTTGCTTTGACTGTAACAAACAGCGATATCAGACTAATAAACAATGTCATGGAAAGCAAACATTTCAGCCATCCACAAAGAAATCCAAGACACAGCTTAGATAAGACTATCTGATATCATCAGCTGTTCAATATGAGTTTTATTTCTTTAAATTCGCAAAGATGAGAATAAAAATGCAGAGGGAAAGTAAGTAACCAATACAAGTGAGAACATTTATTCTATTCTTCACATTTCCATTCTTGTATACAAAAACAAGATTCTTCAGACTGTGGGAAAAATCTGAACTTAATTTCTGCTATTCCTTCCCAAAATCAAGGTCGTTCCAAAAGTAAGGTAAGAACAGGCACAGCACACGACGGACGTTCACAAACGGAAGTGTTTCCTGATAAATGTTGAGGAGATACTGACGCTTCTTTGAAAAAGTAAGAACATCATGCTAGGTCTTCGCATGTGCGCATTTCATATCGACCAAAACGGCAGCAGGACTGGAGAGTTGGACAAATACATAGTTCAGAAGTGTGATTCACTTTCTGCATATAAAGGGCAACACATCAATACAAACTCAAACAAGGGAGAATGCGTTATCATGCTCCATGACAATATGAAACCACATACAACTTGGCAGACCCCAAAATGGTTCCAACAGTATGGTTAAGAGGTGTCGCAACATCTTCCACATAGTCCTGACTCGACACTATTACACTTGAATCTCTTTGGAACCCTCAAACAGCATTTACTGGAGCAGCAGAGATGGTATGATTGCAGTTGGCCAACCTGGACCTGTCTGCGAAGGGCATCAACATAATATACTAAAATAATGTTATGATGTCTGCATATATGCAAGCAGTTATAGTTCTGTAGTAATAAACATAATGTCTACATATGTACCTTACTTTCAGAACATCTGTCATGTTTTCTGTGGTAGTAATAGTGTTCCTCTCACTGTTCATAAGGTGATGATGAAATTAATATACATTCTGAAGGACCTGGTAGCAGGATCAATGATGTTGAGGAATCAGGGCTGAACTGATTGAAAAGGAAAATATGTAAGAAAGAATGTGAGATTTGTGATTATCCCGCAGCGAAGATCTATCCATCTATTTTAATAATTTCTGCTGTATGAACATGGATGCAGTATATTCAATCAAAATGTCGGAAAATGAAATCTTTTATGTATGAAATGTTTCTCCTTACATATTTAATTCCACAATAACTAATACTGATGATTATCTTTCCATTTTAAAATATTTCAAATGCAAATCAGAGTAAATTAAAATCTTCATATTATTTTAATTTGAAAGCCTGAAGGGAAGATAGATCTTGGGAGACTTAGGTGCAGATAAGAGTATATATTAAAATAGATTTTAAATAAAAATGATATATGGACACAGACTTGATGGCTGTGGACACATACCAGTGTCACTTTCTTGACAACATGGTAACAAACCTTCAGATTCCTTAACAGTGGGAGAATTTATTAACCAGTTGAGCAATTATTAGCTTCTAAAGGACACTGTTCTATGGTACTGTGTTGTAAAATAACATGACAATACAGCACTGGACAAATAATATTAAAAGATAACACTTTTTTAAAGGGCAAGTTTTAGAGGAAATCTTATAGAAAACTTTCTGAAGCAACAGTTTACAGATTATTGGCAGAATTTCGTGGAAGGGAACAGAGTTACACAAAAAGAAAACCTGAGAAAAACACGTACTAACCAAAAAATCACTTGAAAATATAGATACTCGATTAGAAAGACTGAAATAGTATAATTACAAAAGGTGAAGGAATCACATATGAGTGGTGTGGGAACAAAATATGTCCTCAACCCACATATTTGATACTTTTAATCACTTTATTTTAACAGACCATCGATTTAGATTCCCATCAGAAAAATGATGTCCTGAGTCAAAAGGCCCTAATACCTTCTTGTAGCCAGAAATCAAGAAGTCACAATTAAACTTTCGTTCTACGTAACGTTGTGATTTCCAACTGGAAAACGCTTAGAAGTATCCAGAGAAACTGCGGGTTAGATATTTAGCAAAGGCGAAATACCTCGGCACGCATGCAGTTCAAATCCTTTTCAACAGTATTCACCCACTAGCACAGGGTTTTAATCGTAGCATATTAAATGAGGTGTTTTTGAATTGGCCTCACTTATAACCACGCGGCGCAGGAGTCGAAAAGAAACAGTGAACATGACCACACTTATGTAACCTCCGCTTTACTAGGTCAGTGTGTCGAATCAGCGAACATGCGCAGAAGACACCACCAGCCAGCAGACCTGCTACGCTTCCCTGTCACTAGGGAGGAGGAATATCCTCCTTCATATCATGCCACAATACGATATATTCTCGTTTAGACATCGATTTCAAGACTTGGAGCATGCAAGTGGGCGTGAAAATCGATGGGGCACTGGACTTGGCATTTCACTTTTCCCCAAAGGCTGCAATGACCTACGTGAACAGCGAGTCTATCCTCGAACCCCATCTGGAGACAGTGATCGATCCACCACTTGCAATTAAAACTCGAAAAACTTGTTCCATAATTTAAAGTACTTGAATTCCTGCAGAAGAAAAAAATCACTATTTTATGCCATCTATCAGTGACAGTTCATAATGTACACAAGTCAAATGCCTGCTTTGAAACACCCTGCAGCCATTTGCAGTGCAAGATATCTCGTCCAAACAGTTTTCAAGGGATAGTCTTATATCGCACGGTCCGATTTTCAATCAACATTTCCCGTAGGCTGATGGCCTGTCTGTATGTTGCGAGTAGTTTCGCACTGAATTTTCCCAACTTAACACTGGCTTCCCATGGAAAATTACAAGAGTCGAGGAAATATTAATTTTTCTCTGCTGTAGGGCCATCATTCTTAAAGAATGTCACAGAAAGAAACAAAATTTACATTTATATCAAAAGAAACCCAAATGCAAGCTACACGAGAAGGCAGACACAAGACAAATTCTCGAAAACCTGAAGATCGATATGAGAATGTGATCGAGAGAAAGTCGATTGCAACGATTCTATGAAAAGACAACCGCTGGGGCGACGTAACTGATGATGCAAACGTAGAATGCATGCGCGGCGCTGTTATTCTCTGATGACAGCGAAGGTCAAAATGGGATACGAACACATTGTGTAAACTACGAAACTAAACAACTTGTGTAGTAACAAAAATTAGTGTTATAAAGTTAAACATGATCAACAAATATCAATTTCTTCTCTATAATCAACATCCCCAAAACTAGAAACAAATGCCTAATATGGTAAAAAACGTTCTACAGATATTAATTAACATGCTTTATTGCGAATTATGTTGTTAATTATGCCATGTGACATAATAAAAGTAACATAATTTATTTAAATGATGTACTGTTTTTTTAAAATTTTTATGTGAGTTTTTAAATTCCCCAAATTAGGCTCCCTTACTCTGCCGAAAGGAATTAAAAATTTAGGTGGAACAAATACACACGTCTACAACATGATGTCAATAAGAATATGGTGCGAATTTATCGCACACATGACATAATAGGAGGACATTTACGAACTGGGGTAATTGAGAATTTTCATATGGAGTCAGAGACGCTAAAAACTTGTAGAAGATAAGAAAATGAATGTGTTCAATTCAGATACAAATCACAGAGGGATACGTTACGTCAGGAAATGAGAGAGTGAGGGCAAGAAGAGAAATGAGTGACGCAACACCCAACAGCTGATGGGATTGGCCGATGCCGGAAGCAAGTATGGGACCTTACTCGACGAAAGGAAGATGGCGTTAGTGTGCTGGAGTCACAGGCGGGACAGTACAGAGTTTACAGAAGACTGACGTCACGTGATGTTCCAACAGGAAGAAAGAGTAAAATTAAAACATAATGGACTAAGGGTTAGAGCGGGCCTGCCCAACCTTTTTTTGTTGTGCGGGCAACATGAAGTTTAATACATAAAATGTGAACTGTGAGCTACTACTTCGATGCTATATTACCATATTTGGAACTTGTTAAAATAATCACTCAGTTATTCTACACTCTGGTTCATTCACACCTCTTAAAATAGAGGACTTGCGCTGATGACGGAGGGTTTATTTCCGTGCCTCGTCTATTGACAACGGCCACTTACATTTTGTCCGACACATGGGTTATAAAAACGGACAATGCCAAGTCCCAAATGTAGTAGACACTACAATTAACGTGACATGAAACGTATCTAAATTCCACTTTCATATATTATTTGAGGGACTGGGAGGTTAAACTGAACAAAAACATAAATCTAATACGGACAAGATAATAATTCTGAAATAAATTAAATATGGTGTATTGTAATAATTTGGGCTAAAATTTTGGACATCGTCCATCGTCTGCTGTTTCTCGTAACACGACGCTTCGGGCACTGGACTGTATGGTACCCCAAAGAGTAGAACCCCTTTTGTCCCCTTTATTTTACCTGATGACGGACAAAGATCCAGTCCCCGAAACGTCGTTTTATGGGAAACAACAGACTATGGATGATGTCCAAAATTTTAGCAAAACTAGTATAATAATTTATAATCTCCCGCCATTGCATGATCAGACTTGTAATAAATAAAATGTGGCTTAAGTCATCAATGTTCTTTGTCTTGTTAAAAATACCTGTATTCAGGGCAATCGGTCTGATGACGGAGGCAGCAAATACCTCTGAAACAGTGAGGGCTGGGAGAACACCTAAAACTATTTATCACTGTAAATACATTATACATTCTCCGGCAGATTTTATGTAACCCGTCCATGTTCCCCCGTACAAAGCAAGAATTATTAACAAAAAGATACGAGGAATTAATTCAAATTTTAACACACGCGAGTTTTAAAAATATTATAAACTAACGTTCCTCTGAAAAACTTTTTGACTGGTCTTAAGGAGGCGTTTTGAAAAGCGTAGACGTAAAAATGCCACTTCCATTTCAATTTACATATTCGTACACAACACCGCCTTTAAATAATCAGTAACAAAAACGAGATATCGAAGTAGGCTTAATGCTGAACATAACGTGACGAAACAGACTTCATAAACTTCAACCCCTTAATGGCCGACAAACAGATCCAGCCGTCGCATTGTCAAACACAAAATAAACTGTTTCGTAAAATATGAGATGGATTTAATTTAACTTTCTGCATATAGCAAATTAGAAATAAGTAATTACTTAATAATACAGCAAATGTATAATCCGTACACTAACTGTTTCAACATGCATCTTGTTACAAATTTTTATATCCAAATGCGCCTAACTTACTGTAACCTAACCTAAACCAGACGGGAACTCCGCCCCAACCGGGGGTCAGAGTCCCATATGCGTGCATCCGCCCTTCTTGGGATTCAGCCCCATCCAAAGGGTTCGCCCCACACGGGAATTTGTTCCCGGCGGTCGACCTGCTACACCCGGATCACGTACGACGCACAACCATGGATTTTGAATCAAAGAATTATTAAAAACTAATTTACTGTTAATATGTGTTGGGCAAGGCCGTGGTCTAGGCAACACGGAGTTTTCCTCCGTGGCATCCCAACAATTACTCCATTCACACACAGAAGAAGGCAATGGCAAACCACTTCTGGATCATCTGCCAAGAACGTATATGAACAGGTCCCAGTCCGAGAAAAGGATGGAAGGATCCTGTTCATATGGACCTGTCGTCAGACAGAACACTAAATAAATAAATATCACACTAACCGTAACTGAGTACGTTTTAAAAATTTGTTAAAGCATAACAATAAATTTATATTTTAAACTTGGAAGTACAAAATACTGACAATAGTAGCAGGAGTTACTGTTAGTAGTGGTGCTAGAAGGTACCTGTCCCCACTCCTTGCTACAAATTCGTATGGACTCTGTTTGTTGACAGTCTGTCACGAAAAGCAAACATAAACGTTTATTACGTAAGGCATGTGTCGCTTAATTCTTTCACAAGTTGTGATGAATGTAGTGTCTTTTGTCGGAAACAGTTTCCGTTGACAAACAAAAATTCATTAAAAGTAGTGCCCCTAAAAATGAACATACTGGCTACTTGGACGACCCGTTCTTCAAGTGTCTGAGCACTGCGGGTCCCAACTTTTCGTTGGCTTGATCTATAGACTCCTTGGACGAGGGATCAGCCCGTCGAAAGGCCTCTATCTGTACACAGGACAGCACAACACAGAAAAACATCCATGGCTTGAGTGGGATTCGAACCCACGGTCCCAGCGGCACAAGGCCCACGCCTCAGACCGCGCAGCCACTGCGGACACCCCCCCCCCCCCCAAATGAACATATCTGTTGCTATTCCATGTACTGCCCCCCCCCCCCCAAATATGCCGCTTGTAAGAAAAGGCTAAGAACCACCACTTTTAAAGTCTTCAAGTGGTACATCCCAATTAATAAACGAGTTTTAGAAGATTTATTCATTGCAGTATTAGCACAGGTTACTTTTAATTTCCAATTTTAACTGTCGATTGCATGTTTTTGTAATACGCGAATAGTAAATGCTGCTGAGTCTAATTCTTTGTTCAGTGCAAACGTCCTCAATACAAAGCATCATTCTGTGGCGACGTGGGGAGGTGTGTGTATATATACCAGTGCGTGCGTGCGTGCGTTCGTTGTGAGGATGTGCCCGGTAAAATAAAAGTCGAACGACGTGTTACAGTACAAAAATAGGGTAAACATGCTTTGTGTGAGACTGCTGGCCAGTTAGAGATTTAATGTAAACAGTCAAAAAAACTCTTAGATCAGCGTTCCACACTAAAAATAATTACGGACCCCCCCCCCCACTTATTACGCACAAACGTGGCATGACTTAAGTTTCTCCAATTCAATTCGGTGATGCACAGTAAATATTTACAAAATGAGGAGAAACAGAATCAGCCAATGAGGGCACTTGCTGTACCCCGACATCAAAGAAGACTTAAAAAATCCCACTCTAATGAAGAAACACTTTATTCTGTGTAAATGAAAGCGGATTTACCGTCTCAAAAACTTCTTAAGGATTTTGTCTGAAAACAGTAACAGTGACGAACACAAACCAAAAGTCACTATTACTGACGACGAAGTCTGTTTACATCACCTGCGGTCCTATGAAATGCAGATGTCTGTGTTTGTGCCTCACCTGACTCGAAGACGAGAGCCCAAGTTGACGATAAACGACAGATCTCAAAGCCGACACTACCCGTAAATGCTATCCAATCGACATCCAAGGGTGGCCCTGCCAGGGAACAAGTAGCAAATGCGTCAGCCTGGGGGAATCCACCCCCTCCTAATAATGATCCTTTCTCATGGCGACAATATACCGAGAACAGCAAACCACACCACTGAGGGTCCACACTAAATGAAATCATCTCAAACTGATTACTTTCCGTAAAACACTTAGCCTCCACAGGGCTGTCCTTCCACCACGAACTCTGCATTACAACTCCATCTTTAGACACTCATACACCTGTACAGTGCCCTACACCAGACCGAACTGAGTGAAACATCAGCTGGTGCAAAATGGCGTCTCACACCCACAGATCAATATGCTACCCCGGCCGGCCGGCCAATGCCATCAAGCCTAAAAATAAGGCATCGCGCATTCAGGAACCAAGATGCGTTTAATCAAGTGTCCAGAATCATGAAAAACAAACACGAGGGCAATTTAAAAATTCCGTTTCGAAAGTATTTTATATAAATTAATTCAGGCAACTCTCGGTTTACGAACGAGTTCTGTTCCAAGACGCTGTTCGTTATGTGTATCTTGCATTCCTGAGCTTTTACGATACGTATCGTATACGTTAGCAGCCATTTTAAAGCATTAAAACCATGTACTAAAACATCGAATGGGAGACCGCTGGGGAGACCTAGACGTAGATGGGAGGATGTCAGGCGGGATCTATGGGGACTGGATTTTGTTGGCCCAGGACAGGGTCCGGTGGAGGGCTTTGGGTAATTCGGTGATGAACCATCGGGTTCCCTTAGCCATCTATAGTTAGTTAGTTTATGTGTAAAATAATACTGATGACTACGTTTTGCTCATGAAAAAATGTTACAGTATTAAATATGCTTTATAGACAACAACAGCACAGTGTCCAATTGCTTTTGGTAAGTTCCAGACGCAAATTTTGAAACATACTTGAACAAAACGAAGTTTGGGTTTAAATTAATATTTGTGCGAATAAAATTTATGCAATAAAATACGATTGTGCCAAGAGTTGAACTCGCATATCTGACCTCGTCACACGTCTCAGAAAAGTCATCAATCAACATGCAGACAGAGTCGTGAATTTGCTTAACAGGTACCTGGCACCATAATTAACGGAAGACAGGGTAAAGTCACACACATATACAAGCACCAGGAAATTACATCACTTCCGGTTTCGGATTTGTGCGCCTGATTTTTGGCGCAGTGCACTTATTATTCTCAGTTTGTCTTAATGCCGGTAGATGGGCATAATGTCTGCAGTGTTTGAACAGCTGTTATGAAGGTCGTTGCAACACTGCGATGAATCGAGAGTGGTTGCAATCCCTTGTCAATTGTTCTCATTCAAGTAATCGATTCTTCCAAAAAGTAATCTGTATTAAATACTATTAAGTGGAAGTATCAAGAGAATGACCAGACTACAATAAATCTTACGGGTTTGTAAAACTAATATGTTACAACATTAAACCAAGTGAACCGAACTACGGGGAAAAACGTGAGACAAAACTTTCGCGACATAACCTTCAAAGATACTTCGTTGGCTTTTCCTCTAATATTCCCAATTACTCACAGTTCTCAAAACTCTTGCTTTGTTACCTCTGCGTCGCTACATAACCTGACAACCAGCGAACAAACTGAGTTTTCGTGATGTAGCTAAAAACTCATTTTGATTTATTTGTGGTTTCATTAAACTCAGACTTTTCCACAAATATTTCCACACCAAATTACACACACACACACACACACATTATATTGTATAAGAACCCACAGCATTACACCTATACGAATGCACAATGAATCGTTTTCGTAAATAAATTTTAACAGAGAAAAATACCATTTGTGATACAAAACACAAGATCAGAGATAAAACAAGAAAATTAAAATATACTTCTGAACTGCGACAATCCCCAACACCACTGCTTGTTTAATAAATTTTTATTACTTACATTCAGGATTATACTTTCTTAGACGTTTCATTTCACCTACAAGCGTTATCAGTACATCCTTAGATTATCACCATTAGATTGTGTAGTCTACCTTTCTGCTTGCAACGATACAATGAAAGTAATGCTCACAGCTATAACTTATCACTTAACTTTAAAATGGTTAAATAAACAAAGAAAATCCTAGTGCTCCACACTTGGTACTTTCATTGCGTCGCTAAGGATCTGTCAACATGGCCTTGAGCTTGGCGCACACAGTTCTTGCAACGATACACGAAATCTATTTGTTTTAAAACGTATAAAAATTATTATTATTTATACCACTAGTTTCTGTCCGTTCCGTGGACACGCCAAGCACTGAAGACAGCTAGGCCAACACAAAATAAGTATCGGTCAGTTGTCTCAGTAAGGTCCTCTAGCTTCGTAAAAAAACTAATGGCGTGCTAGGAAATGCTTCACAAAGCCCTCAGACTTGGGCTGGATTTTTCTTTAAGGTGGGTACCACCAGCGAACTCTGAACACAATAACAAGCCCTCCATAAAAGGAGAGAAATTTGAATGATGTCTTGGCAAAATGTTACTTAAAAGGATCAATTAATTAAACCCAGAAAATGAGTCAGAAAACCTAAAGGGAAGACACCACTTGGAAGACCTAGTGATAGATGGGACAACATAAATGCATTTTAAATAAGTTGAATGGGAGAATTAATCTGCCTCGGAATAACAATCAGTGGCGGTCTCTTGTGAATGCGGGTGCAGTAAGACTATGAGATTCTCAAGGACTCTATGGAACTAGACGAGTTACTACTGAACAGTTGCAGGACACTGTTAATAGTCTTAGACCTGACTTGGAACGCGAGTGGACAAAGCATGGGACGAGTACTTTCACAATTTAAGCAAGGGGATCCTTAGCACTATGCCACACTAGTGTCTTTAAAAGGGGACAAAAGGGTCTATTTACGAAATCTTTTGTCCAACTGAACCAATATGTAACTTCATGTGAGAATGTTCACAAAAGCTACTGACTCATACAAAACTTTTTTTTAAAAAAACTGATTTAATCCTATTAAGTAAACACCTATATAAATATAAACCAGTGGGGTTATGGCAATATTTACCAAAACACAGTGACCCTCCAGATTAAGGATGCATGGAGCTCCATTCCTACGTCTTCAAGGAGCGGTACTTAATTGAGCACCATTTCATTTGTGGGGTCCGGAGGGGTTCTACAGAAATTCGTCCTCTCCCCACCACAAAGTAAACATGGACACATGAAAGCAACAAAATAAATCTGAGGTGTTACGGGAACGGATGTGTCACTGGGCTAACATAACCTATCTCGAGACGAAGGGACACTAATATTTCGACGTGTCACTGAGAATGTGATCGCTTATGTCTTTTTTACCACTTTTTAAATTAATCGTCTTTTCTGTAATATGATAGGTACAAAGATAGCAAAACATTCATGATGCTGAGGCCAAAACATGTTGACAAATGCGGAAACATTGGAAATCGTCGTGGGTTTACATGACCGAAGTCACACTACGCACATTTAATTATTTATCGATAGTTGAAATTTAATACAATTCGATTAGATTAATAAACACATGATATCGTTGTGACTATACAAGAGCCCACGCAGATCACCTCTTGTAATCGCTCGCGACAGTCAGTTGTCTCAATGGTCGAAGTGCAAGGACGACTTTTTCACAAGTGCAACAAGTGTTCATTATCGAACAATACCCGACACCTCGATCTTAATTGACTTGCTTGAACGAGTTTCGAGCTATAGCTCGTGCGAGTAGTCGTGGCTCCTAAATGCGCGATGTGTAAGCCGCGAGAGGGGAGTTCAGTAGTATGGGGTCGCACAGCCTCAGTGGAGGCCACGTACTAACTAGATGGCTTACCGAACCCGATGGTTCATCACCGAATTAAACAAAGCCCTCCACCGGACCCTGTCCTGGGCCAACGAAATCCAGTCTCCTTCAACTCCTATCTCCCATAGATCCCGCCTGAGATTATCCTCCCATCTACGTCTAGGTCTCCCCAGCGGTATCTTCCCCTCAGGCTTCCCAACCAATACCCAGTGCACACCTCTGGCCCCATCCATGCGCGCTACATGCCTCGCCCATCTCATTCTTCTCGACTTAATCACCCTGACAATATTGAGGGAGGAGTACAGATTTTTAAGCTGATCATTATGTAGTTTTCTCCATGCCCCATCATCTTCTCTCCTAGGCCCAAATATCCTCCTCAACACCCGATTCTCAAACACCTGCAATCTGTGTTCCTCCCTCTGAGTGAGAGACCATGTTTCACACCCATACAAAACAATAGGCAAAATTATTGTTTTGTATACTTTAATTTTCAGGTTCTTAGAAATCAGGCGGGAAGACAAAATATTTTGAACCGAGAAGTAGCAACCATTTCTGAATTTAGTCTCCTCCTAATTTCGTAGTGAATATCATTTTGATTTGTTATTGTTGTTCCCAAATATTTGAACTTTGTAACCCTTTCAAAGGACTTTTTAGCTACCCTAAGATAATTTTGCCCGCCTGTCTGCTGATGACAAGATACTAACATGTACTTAGTTTTTTTCTGAATTTACTTCTAGCCCCACCTGTCTAGTAGCCTCTAGTAAAACTTCTGTGCTCCTCTTTATTGTATTTATATCGTCCCCCAATAAATTAACATCATCAGCATATGCCAATAGCTGATGTGTCCCATTCAACTGCAAACCCTCCTGCCTGTCTTGGACTTTCCTGATGGCATATTCTAGCGCAAAGTTAAAGAACAAGGGAGACAAAGCATCTCCTTGTTTTAGACCATTCTTGATGAAGAATGACTCAGATACATATTTACCTACTCGATTTCATTTAAGCACATTTTTATTAGACTCACTAGCTTCTTTGATATACCAAATTCGATAAGAATATTATATAGCACTTCTCTCTTCACAGAGTCATAGGCTTTTTTGGAATCTATAAATAACTGATGTACGGTCCCACTGAACTCCCATTTTTTCTCCAGTATCTGACAAATGCAAAAAAATCTGATCAATCGTTGATCTGTTTCGTCTGAACCCACACTGATGATCCCCAATAATTTCATTTGGAGGCCACGTACTAGAGCTACAACCCAACCAAAGCTAACACCTCTCTAGCACGTGACAGTTGTAGCGTTAGACTTGTCTGGATCCAATATGATTCAATCTCTAAGAATAAGTCATACGAGTTTCTCATGGCATGGGAGCAAACATGTCAATTATGGTCTTTCTGGGTTGTGACATCACATGGACTTTTTGATGGGCACTGACATTTCAGAGGTAGATACCGCTTATTGAGGCAAAGATCAGCAAGAGAAAATATTGGCTGGATTAGAACCTCAGACCTTTGGCAAAGTAATGCATACAATGATGTCCTAAAATATCTGGAGAATCTAAGACCACAATAAATATGGTACTGTTACTGCCAAATCCTTTTATTGTGGATAAATTCTGGCTTATCTCCATAAAACCACAGCATTGCAGCAAGTACATTCCTCCAGCAATGTCTGAGCTCTGTGACTGGTCTCTTCAACATGCAACCACAGGACATCATCTACTGCCTTCTTTCATATAAACAAAATCTATTTGTTAGAGAAATAAAATAAAAGTTAAGAATAGATTGTAATCTTCCTAACTTTGTTAGTAAAACTACAAACCTTTGTAAGGTAAAAAGTATGATTATACCAAATCATAGTGTGAGATGAAGATACATACTGGACAATAAAATGGAGACACATAAATACAAAATGTCTATAAAATTTGAGAAACAAAATGAACAAAACTAATAACAATTTTTCTGCATTACAAAGCTACCTTGCAAGATTGTATTTAGTTATGCCCGTATACAAAGGATAAATATAAAAATTATTTCAAATTCCTGCCATCATTCATGAATGGCAAACAGACTGCTTCATATGTGACCAAACTATCACACATATTCTTAAGACATTTAACATTATTTCAACAGCAAAGGATTTACTGTGTTAAATACAAGCAAATGGCGATCGTGAAAGGTGAAATGTCAAGAATTTGGAGGAAACTGGCCCTGATTTATTTGATGGTAAAATTATAGCATGTGCCTGAGGAGACTGCAGAAAATTACACAACTCCTAAGTCAGGATAACCACAATCCAGTCAAAATTTGAAACATGTACCTCCCATTCTTCCTCAAGAATGGAATGTTAGGTGAATCTGTGTTGGACAAGGGTCTGCAGGATCTACACAAACCTTCTCAACCCTTATAAACCATAAGTATGTGTGTGTATGATGTGTTTCCAGAATAGGGACAGGCAATAATTGGGGGGGGGGGGGGGGCACAAATACTACTGAATTCTGGAAAAACATCCATCTTTTGCTGTCATGTCACTGTGTCAATTTCGCCGTAATTTTTAATGGTAATAACATAATCATTCTAGGCAAAAGATTCCAACACTTAATATTGGAAACCCATGATATGCACAAACTTTTTCCTCTTTACATTATTCCACTTTTTGCTAAATAATCCAATTCTCCTATGGTCCAGGATTACGAAACAACTCTTATATGGTCTTACAGTGCGGCTGTTCATATACATAATACAGGAAGGACAAGAACTTCTATTGTGTGTGCATGCTCTGTAGTTTCCTCTACATTCGTACCAGACTTGTAGCCGACTAAAGGGACAGGGCTTTCAGAAAACCACTTACCCAAAAGCTTTAGGTCACATTCAAAATAGAATGAATATTCCCAAGATCTTTCAAGACGTCTCCCATATCTGACGATGATAATCCATTCTTCACCACCTTGACCCTGACAACACACAGCCATTAAAACATAATGTTTACATGTGCTAATTGTTCAAAATCACTTGCTGGATCTATAACGCGGATTACCTACATAGCTAACACACGTAACATACTACAAGATTACAACTATACATCACTCTGGCTTGCAGTCCTAACACCAACCATAATACTATTTGGAAATTCGCCTTAACCTTTTCGTTTGTTTATAGAGCCAAATTTCCCTGTGCACTGCCAACGTTACAAACAAGTTGTCAGAAACATTTGGACAGTTACATATATGTAATTGTGAAATTACAATTTATTTTACGTTTTATAGTGCCCTAGAGGGCTGAGATGTGGGGAGCTCTATCAATTCCAGTTAAATTACATTATGAAATACTGCATGTTTGAAACAAGATAATTTTAGTAATATCTTACAATCAAATAGACCAACTCCACATAAACCATATTATAATGGGCAAAAATTAATCCAAATAATGAGGAATGATATAAGCTGCAACAATTGCACACATTGTAAACAAATCCTTAATCAGAAACCTATTACAGTGAAACAGAATCGAGGATGAGGTGTAAACTTTCTAGTCAAAATATTTGTACTTAAAGATATGTAAATAGAAGCAGGGCATTGCTTTAAACCATGTATATTGATTTTAAATCAGTGCACTTGAGTTTTTTATATTCCATGGACAGGTTGTATGTTGTCTTACTAATCAGTTACATGTGTGACAAAATTGGAATGGACATTCACCTATTACCCTGGCTGCTATGCTGTAACCTGTCATCACATTCGAATAGTTGAAAGTCATCATATCACTTGTAATTTTATGGCATTGCTGTCTCTAAGATTGTACAAACTTTATGGAAAAAATTACTGAAGTCGAATGAATTTGTGTACAAAAAGAGTCATCTGACATGTTTCAATTTTGACAGGAATCAAATAAACAAGACTTTGAATAAAAGTGATGTCTGCATAGTCTTTACATATCACAGTCCAACAATGAGAAATGTCCTACAAATTTTATGTATTTTCAGGAATGATACATTTTAATTTCATAATTTGTTCAACAATGTTACACTGATCGTGTGCAAAACATGTATAAAGGTGTATAAATGTTGCATGCCGATGTTAGCAAAACTCACTTTGGCCTTCAGTACACAGTAAAAAGTAGTTTTATATATTTGATAGTGCTGTCAATATTCTAGTCTTTAATTCAGAAATATATAATTAATGAATACAAATTAACATGGTTTAACTGACCATTCAGAAAATCAGTCAGTCAGAATGTGCTTTGTCGCAAAATAACCGCAGTTTACCATGAGACTTGGTTCACACTTTCCCTACAAGCCTGTCAATGGAAGCTATACAAAATGAGTAATAAATATGTTATCTGAATGCCCCTAATGGAACTGTACCACATTTGAATTCCTTATACTTAGCTATCATCTTCTTTGCTTCAAACATAACATTTCAAAAGTTATATGTTCATTTTTAGGTATGAGAGACTAGATTAGATTCCCCCATGCATGAATATAGAAACAAAATAAATTTCTGAAACAGTACATTTTAAGAAAAATCACGATGGGCAAAACTGCTTGGGGTGCTTCATGATGAGGAAAAACGAGACAGCGATACTGACAGTAAGACAGGCCCCGTTTATTTATGTAGTTATTTTATGATGCTATATTAACTGCAGAAGTTGTGTAGTGCTGGAAGAGAAATAACAGGATGACGATGAATGATAAATAGGAAAGATCATGCGAGGAAATGACCAACTTTATTTACACATATTATTCTGGTCCTCGCCTACAGGAACTGAGGAAAACAAAATCCTCAGTCAGGATAGCCAATCATTGGTTGAAATTCAATATGATTTAAGAGATTACCTCTTAAATACAAATCAGCTGCATCTGAGTCAATTAACACTTGGTAAATTCAGAATTATTTTTTAAAATAAGGGTGGAGGAAGTAATATCAACAAATGCAAATAATATTTTGGACTAAATTTTACATTTTGATCTGCACAAACAAAATAAGGGCAACTTCGTATTTTTAGGGCTCTGAAATGGTGAGATAATTAATCATGTTGTAGTTGCTTGCTGCAGTCAGCTTTGAATTGAAAATTCAGGATGTAGAAGGCCCATAATGTAGACATTTTTCATAACTGTTTTCAGACATTCCAGGAAATTCCTTACTGAACATGCCCTGGAGACTCCATTACAATTTCCATTGAAGAGGTTGGACCTGGGTTCAGAAACTGTGCATTTCAATTTAATTTCACTGTGAATCAAAATAGCATATTTCAAAGCCAGCATTTTCTATTAGTGAAATACATGAATATGTACAAACCATGAAAATTATTCCACTTAATTATATTTTACTTTTCCATTCCTGTTTGCTTTAATGATGTGCCAATTTGAAGTAGGCAATGTTAGTTCCAACTATGAACTCAATTCTTAAAAGGGGATGAATATACAAAATTCTATTGTGGATTGCTTATTCAATTAAGAAATTAAAATCATTTCAGAAAATGATTAAATTTACATTGAATTACATTAATTTTTGCATACTGATCAGTTTTAACATTAAAAATATTACAATTAGGAGTTTTATCAGGTTTTCTTATTCTGCAGAAAAACATGAATCAAAACTGTCCAAGTGGTACTTTTAAATATTTTTACTAATGGGAACCTGCAATATACTATGTGATAATAAACTAAAAATTATCAAAATATTATACAATTTTAGATAAATAACACAGATTTTAATATGTTTCTAATCAAATTTCTTCAACTTGTAGGCAGGTTATTGAGTCATAAGGTTCCACTACGTTCGGAATCTTCAATGCAGTACAGACAGGTAAATTTATATTTTTGCAGGTAGTGTTCCCACATGAAAAAATACAAATTGTCTTGTTCTTGCAAATAAAACAGGAAGGAAGTGGAAATGTTGAACAAGTGGTACACCTTGGGAATGGAGGAATAATGTAGAATTTCCTCTCTTCTTCTTGTCTTGACATCCAACTTTCTCATCATTCATTTTATTTTCCTAATATGAATATGTTTTTACATAAGAAATAATACTCACTCCATCACTTTAAAACTTGCCACTGCGCCTTCATTAGGTTCGTTGCTCGCCATTTCACACTCTTACCGAGGACGGAATGCAGCTGTTGCAATTTCAATAAGGGTGATTTTTTTTTAGAACCCTGAGATTAGATCAAGCTCACTTTTAATCAGTCAAAATTACAATTTCAACAAAGAAAGCATAGACATAAGGCACATAATATGCTCAACATCTGCAGGTTTTACAGAAATAATTTTAACAGCATACAATGAATAATTAGTGACTTTCGACACTAGTGCAAACAATCTTCTTCTTATAAAGACCAAGCACATGTATCTACAACTGATGCAACAGCTTCTTCCAGAGAACAAACCGAGATCAAAAATATTGATGCAGTCCTAAGATCTAACGGGTTTCAAGGGTACCATTCAAATAAAGAATGCACACCATTTTTTCAACAAGGTATTGAGACATTAAAAATTTATTTTGTAAAAATGATTAATTAATAGCCATTAACAATGGATGGAAATAAAACCTTTAAGAAAACATAATACTCATGTGACTGGAGTAGAAAAAATTAAGGATGTTGCCTGCCAAATCCCTGTCTAGAGCTAAATTAAAGGTTATGAGTTGCGCAACTCTCTTTAAGTTTGGTATTAACACAGAGAACAGGCATCATCTAGAATATTAAGGTCTTTGATTCGTTTATTTTTTTAGAAGTTTATATGATCCAAGACTTGCCTTTGGTTGGTTTGACTCTACGTAAGCTTGTAAACACAACAGGCAATGTCACCATTGTCCTATAACTCAAGAAATCTTGAGCGTCATCTCACATCTCTCGGAGCATGTGACCAGAGCGAAGTGGGGTGCTAACCTTTGTCACTGTAGGGGCTTCAAGAGTACAGTCATCATGATAGCGGTCATGGGTACTGCTGTCACAGTTGCGTTACATCAGCAATTGTCATGTTAAAAAGTAGTAGTGGTTGTCACACTGGCAAGTCTATGGGGAGCGAAAAGGACAAAACCAGTGGCATGGCTTGTATCCTAAGTGAATTCTACAGTACATCTGGTGAGACTAGTTTCTTATTTTATCCCTACATACAGATGCAAACCTCTATCAGTCAATGAGTTGATACTTTAATTTACTCTTAACAGCCCATGGAAAGTTCTTATAAACTAATGCATATTTGCAACATCTAGAATTTGTTTCTCTTTATACAGACAGAAAATTGCAGTCACACAACAGATTTACAGAGTGAACTAGAGCACAAAGGGGAAGGGGGGAGTTTCTTCTTGAAAGAAGAGAAATGACGACCCTGACACTGGGCCATCACTTCCTGACAAACAACTGACAGTGCGGCTCGGCATCCATGCTTGTCGGGCAGGACTGAATGCAAGCTTTGCAGCAACTTCACTACATTATGTAACTACACATTGCTCAACAACCCAGTCTAACAAAATGGCTTGCTCAGAGGAGTATTTTCAGATTTAAATATTGATAGTAAAGAACATTCAACAACTTGGTAAACTTTCTTCTTCAGAGCAGAAAATAGTAACAGTAACCACGGGCACCGTGTGACGTTTGGTATTGCTCACAATTCCACTTCCTCCCTCAATGCGTTTCTGTATCTGAAGCTCTGCCATCTTGATCTGGACTGGAAGGGAGGTAGCATCTTCCTTTTCACTACTGCCGTGGTTACAAACATAATATTAACAGTGTCAACTTCAACATGATGATCCTAGTTGCTAGCAGGAACAAGAATTACACCAAGAAAAAGTCAATAACAAATCCTCTCATTTCAAAGATGAGAGGAGTTAGGAGGCCTGGGCAGGTTCCATGCACTGTGCAGAGCCATTAGCATTCAGTTTACTCCTTACTTGCTTCCAAAGAAGATTTGACATGAACTCTACAACTACTGCTTCGAATCCCGGCACTGACTTTTAAACAAGGGGAGGCAAACAAAAAAAAAATATTTTCCACACTGTTCAACATCGCATTCAAACAAGGCTTTGGCCTCCCCTTTTAAAAGACACTTGGCATAATGTCTTAATATTTTTCATCTTGAAGTTACGAGCTAAATTATCTTACAATAATTACATGCATATAGACCTCAACTCTTGTTGCGTTGTCCAGCTTAACACCACGCCCATTGCAACTACCTTATCTAATTTGTCTTTTGGAAAATCAATGAATTACACTGTCAGTTAAGTTCAACACCACATGAACTTGCACCACGTGGGTGACCAGATGGTGTAATGGATGACGCCAGATGGGCGGAGGAATAAAGACGTCGGGATGACAACAGCCATGAACCTGGATAGATTTAAAAATAAAAGAAACTGAAGACATTGTTGGGATAAGACAATGTAAGAGGAAAATTGGAAAAATCTACTATCAATTTGTTTACATCATAGAGTTCCTTTTTTGGAGAAAGCTGTTCTTACATTTTGTAGTCTGTTTTCAGTAGGCTGTAATGAACTTCACAGGTGGTGCATTTAACTGAATAATAAGTATATAAGAACAGTGATGAATGCAAGGCGTGATTTTTAGTTTGTTCCATTCCTCTTGGCTGCTGTAACATCACCATCACAATCATCACCATTACCAACAACACTGCCACAATCACCACCACAATTTCTGGCATGCCTGATGCCAGGGCAGGGGACAGGTGTGTGTGGCATCAGCTCGACAGGACAGAAGAATTAAACTGCAGTTTCGGTGTGACTATGAGATGATAAACGTTCCACATCGATCTCGGGGATCGTTAACTCATCCATGACATTATCTGCATACTCAATGGAAGAAGTCTGGGAAAATCGCTTAGCAAGAGAAGACTGCTTTCGGAGAGCCTCGGCCAAGGCGGCGCTGTCACCGTACCGAGTATCTAGACCCTGACGGAAAGCATTAACTACTCGTATCTGGAACCAACAAAAAAACAAGAAAAACAAGGAAGTTACAAACAGTCTCTCTTATATGAGTATCCTTATGGAATAACAAAACATCAACATGCCTGAAATTTTGATTCACACAGAACAATTGTCATTACCCTACCAGCCATGCCAATGTGACCATCCAACATAGAGATCCATGCACTTTATTGCCGGGCCATATAGTGATCAATTAGTTAAAATACTTGTGAAAGTACTGTAATGAAGTATATGGTTCCATATCTCACAATATACACCACAGCAGAATATACAATGCAACTGAAAAATATGGGAGAACGGTGGAAATGCTGCAAACAATTATTTTACAACACAGATTCTTACAGATTTTTTGAGCCCTTGTTACATTACTGACTATATTATAAATTTTAATTAGAATACACATCTTTGACATTTGACTGCCATGCAGGGAACAGTTTCCCCACACGAGTTGTACACTGAATATTAAATTGAAGATTGCTACAATACATTCAGTCTTGTACCATATTTTGGGATATCACTGAAAGAATAGGGCACATTCTGTGCACAGAACACTTGCCCTCTCAGAATTTAATTTTAAATTAATTACTTTCGGTCAAATTTTAATAATGTTGATATATGACTTTCATTAATTGTGAATTGATATAAATTAACTGGAAATTTTCAAAATTAAAAACCATTTACAAGAAATTCAGACTGTTGAAGCAAATAGGACTTTTACTTCGGTATATATTAACTGACAATAATTCTACATTCATAATGTATATAAAAATACTTTTATGTATACAGACCTGGAAAAAAAAACAGTAGCATAAAAACATGAAGTTGGTAAAAGCTCCAAAGTGAGTTATCTTTTTCCTTATTTTAAAATGAGCCCAAGTATTTTCTCCTTACAAATTCATGATTTTATTTATTTATACAATTTTTTCCAATCTATTAATGCAAAGCATAATGAATTTGCTAACGACTGTCCAAAACACAATTAAACCTTCACAACATTTAATTTATATGTTGTGGCTATTATGAATACAAAATGGAGTAAAGAAAATTAATAAACAACAGAAGTGTGTAGCCCTCAGGCTGTTCACTGTTAAGATTTTCTGTATATACGATACAACATGAAAAATTAACTGAGATAAAAATTTAAAATATGTAAAGGTTAAAATGCTGTATGTCCTTGGCCAAACAAAAGTGTAGATATTCAATGGAAATCCTTTAAGAACCAGTAAGAACACAACTATCATGTACTGCACTGATCACTATGTAATATTTTGCACCTTGATCTTGTTATCTATATGAACTCTCTCTCCCAATCTCAAGTGTTGTAAAATGAGATAAAATTTATTTAACTTTCAATAGGAGTTAACACTGAATGCTCTATAAATATATTTTGTTCAAGAAGAGTGCACCAACCTAACCTAAATCAGAGCTCATCATTCACCTTTTGTTCTTAATATAGTAACTATTGGCACAGAAGAGAAACAAAATTAAACATTGTAAGGGACTTGAAGTTCTCATATCAGTGAAGATGTTCATGACAGTTTTTGGGTTGTAATGCCATGCAGACTTGTAAGTGAGTACCAAGGTTTGGACCTTGTCCATTGTCTTGATTATAAAAATAAGCTCATGCTAACTCAATAACAATCCCAATAGATGGGGTTTATATCCTCTTACCCTCCTTTTTTAACTGAAGGCAGAAAACAGAATCTTCTAAAATGCTATATTTTTGTTATTTAGATGATGGAAAAGTCCAAAAATAACAATTGTACAATCATATTATAATGTACCATCATCAGAAACCTTCAAACTTCAAAAACACATGATGAAGTTAATGTCCATGAAATTTTTATTCCATCTGGTTTTATATTTTTTAAAATATTATGTGCCACATTATCACATAATTTTTTTAATTCTCATGTTGAATCTCACTAGTAAGATTTATAAATAGATTAACAATACATGCTAAACAGAAACAAACTGCACATGTACACAAATTACTTGACAACACTTTGTTACAAAACACATTTATTCTGGATACAGCATTGTAAGTTCCATTTCAATTCACATTTACACTTGTACACTTCATGCACACATGGCAGACATGCACATCAACATTCTGCAACATATCCTGTGACTATTACAAGAATGAAACACATGCAGTTAAAGTCTGGTCTTAGCCATTCTATAAAGTCTATTTGCATATCAGCAATATATTTTGTCACTTCCATATACACTCCCACAGAACATAACTGTATCACCAAGATCCACAAAAAACAATTTTCCATCAACCAATAAGTATTCTTCAAAAAAGTAAACACAGCAAACATAAAGTAACAATGACTAATATAAAATTTTCTATACTATTTCAATTTCTCGTTAGTAGAACAATCTCCAACACTTAATGGGCACATACATTTTTAAACGTAAAAAAGTATATAAAAAGAGCTGACTCATATAATGCATATTTATATTACTATCGTAGAATGGTTCTGAATTTAATAAATAAATACTCAAAAATATGCTTTTACATAAAAGTTGACATATACCACCCACTTTTAAACCCACATAAAGCTGTTCACACTTCTAAGTTCCTAATAAATGTGGACTAGCTACAAGAGAGTCTAAACAATATATTTTGCACCATTAACTGTGTCTTGATGCACCAGGTCATAAATGAATTTATGTGGAGTGGAGACAGTAACATTAATATACTACAGAGGTGAACAGTTTAATGTTTCCACTTGGAACTGACACATGAAACTGACCACTCATCCCCACATTTACTGAACAGAATATGTAAGCCCCATAACCATCTTGGATTCATCAAAAGGTCCATGCATCGTAGGATTTGAGGTTTTCACGGCGATCCCTGATGATGGAGGCAGCAAGGACCTCTAAAACGTTGGTAAAGATCTACCAGACTACATGGCGCAACAACCCAGAAGACAGCCATCTTCAGATCCCAGGAACGTTGACACCTGACCACGCAATTTTTAGCCAGTCACTTAACTGAGCAATGACAGCTTTCATGATTATGTATTATTACCCTAAATCTTGTTCATTTTTCAATATTTTGATCCATATGCTGCTAACATACACATGCAAAACCATCAATTTGAAAAACTTTAAAATATTACAACATAAGTTATGTAACAATTCACTTATACAAAGAGCACATTGTGAACTAAGAATTTCCATAAAATGGCTGTCATACAGATCATTGCCACGTTCTTTGAATATGATTTTGTGCAATAGAGGCTGTTGTTTATATAGCTCTCAGAATAGTACAAAATTTTGTTAATATACCTCTGTAATGAAACAAAAATTGTAAGTGCACTGCTTAGAATTATAGATCAAATCATTTTCATGAAGTAAGCAAAGTCTTATAAATAAGATTTTAGGTTATGATGGTGGCAAATATGGAGATGGCCGTCTTCTGAATTGTTGCGAGTAGTCTGGCAGAAGCTTACCGGCACTTCAGATGTGCTTTCTACTCCAAAACAAGGATTCACTGCCCAAATGTTAAAGGCGCTAAGCATCTCTGAAACTCCGGTAAACTTCTACTAGACTTTTTGGTGCATCAATCAAGAAGACAGCCATCTTCAACCAACCACACTTTCCTTTTGACCTGTAAACCACAGAAGCTCTTAGAAATTTGTTTTGCTTACTATATTTACCATTTTTCTTCACACAATATTATTCTGTCTGAATGTATGTACATAAGAAATCTTAGCACATATTTCTCTTCTTTAATTTCATGGCTGTAATAAAAGAAGGTGTTGTTGCTGCACATAACATAATGTTCTTCACATATGACAAAACTGACCCTAAAATCTTGCAATAAATGCGAGCCATCAGAAATATACATTACTATCTTAATAATACTAAAAAATGGATTTATAAAGCAAAACATTCAAATGGTATCTGGTCACATAATTTTTGTAGTTTTCTTGTGAATATTGCTGTACTTTTATGAAAGTGATAGGGGTCACAGAATATCCTATGTGCTCCTTTCATTTCAGGGCACATGCCTAAAAATATGATAAATAAAGTCAAACTGTGCTTTTGACAAGTGTACAGAAGTGTTGGTTGAAAGGTGCATGATTTGGTGTTAATCCCTTACTAGGCAAACAGTATTTTCATAACTGTAAAATTTTATTCACATTTGTTTTCCAAGACAAGCTTTTCGATATGCCTAATTTATCTGAAATGACGCCCCTCACTCTCTCAAAAGAAGGGAAAAAAGCTGATGTATGTATTAAAAATGTTAAACTCTTTACACATCACCACATATTTAATTCAATTAATTTAATAGCAGTTGTCTTAATTATTAACCCTCTGAAGGCAAAGCTCGTCTGAATAACATTTAAGAATTCAGTCCATACCTCAAAGAAAACACAACATTTCATCATTACAAAGATCAACTGCTTAATGCTGTTTAAGTAAATAATCCTTTTTTATGATGGAAATCATGAAAAATCCAAAATGTACGTTACTCACCATTATAACAGCTAGCTGCATATATGGCTACCACTCCGCATTAAAGGGTTAATATTCCATTCAAAGAAAACTATGAATTAAAGAAATTACAAATTCCCAATATTACTAGGAGAATAAAATTCCAGAACTATCTCGTACCCTGTACATTTGCTGTAAGTTTTGACAGTTCAATTTCTCTACCTTCCAATGCCACATTATCACTTTTATCATTGCTCTGTAAACCTAGCTGTATCATCTTTTAAAGTTTCTGCAAAAAAATTACAGACATGATGCTGTACCTGTTCATCATGTTGAAACTTCCTGCCTCCTATTCATTCCTTCAGTGGGCCAAAATGTTAGGATCTATGCATGGAGTTCATGAGGGCTGTTGAAGCACTTCATACCGAACTTCCTCAAGAGCTTTCATTTATTTTTGGATATATGCAGCCATGTATTATCTTCCTGAATAACAAGTGCCCTACACAGTAAAATTTATTTCTTATTTTGAACATGTTCTTGTACACATTATATTAAAAGACATAAACCATGGTTCACCATTCCAAGATCATCTCTTTAAAACATTTGCTGTAGGCAAATTTATCTGTTTCTATTTCTGTGATGTTCTCTTACATTATGGGATGTAATGGTGTACACAAATCTCAGAAAATGTTCTTATCCCTTCATTAAAACCACTTTTCTCTTCCCATTAGCACTATAGATGCACATAATGTGGCTTTCTGGCACTTATTCAGCATTTTTTTAGAAAAAAACTGATGATCATGAATGTTTATTTCCATAGATCAATTAGGTCTTCTAAACTGGTCAGCATTTCACATGTCTGTCAGCCTATGATACAGGGTTCATCACAATGAATTATTTTACCAGTAATAGCTCAGCAGTTCTGCCATCATCAGGAACAGACTTCTGACATTTCCAAAACAAACAAATCCTTCTAACATCCTGGATTACGTTACAGGATGTGGACGGAATACTGCACACAGCCATTGATGAAAACCCTTTCGGCAATGAAAAACTTTATGAACCAGTGCTTTCCCACTGCATATCTGTTTTCTTCAAATATTAACATTAAATCTTCTATTGCTGATATCAGATACATATAATATATAGATGGCTGTTTTCTGGGTTGTTGCGCCATGCAGTCTGGTAGAAGTGTACTGACGTTCCAGAGGTCCTTGCTGCCTCCATTATCAGGGTGATCAAAGTACACAGTGCAACAATCCAGAAGACAGCCATCTTCAAACTCACTGCCGTGAAAACCTCAAAACCTAAACATATAGTACATACTTGGTAAACTCTCGTTTAATACAAAGGGGGGAAAAAATCTTTGAAAATTGTAAACTTCTGATAAAAATAACTTATTACTAAATGTCAGTGCAGTAATTATGTATTTTTCGTATTAACTTCAAAGTGCAAATATCAGCATCTCATTTATATCAACATTCTAAATACCAAGTGAGATTTTAGGTTCTCATGGTGATGAGAATGTGGATAGCTGTCTTCTAGAACATAGCATGTTATAGTCTGGTAGATATTAATTTATGGTTCAGAGAAGTTTACTGCCTCCATCATCAGGGTGATAAATAAACCATGTGTGGAAAGGCTATGTTAGATACATGAGAAGGATGGACAAGGCAGAACTCTGGCCTTTCTGTGCACACATATTATTTGTCACCCTGATGAAGGAGGCAATAAGTTCTTCTGAAACATAGACCAATTATCTATCACTATGCAGCACTACATCTCAGAAGACAGCCATCTTCTACACATCACTTTTGTGCTTTGATTATCTGCATATATACAGTGCAATGTGCACGCACGATTCCATATGAAAATAATATAATGAATCTTTAAGAAATCCATACTCCACATTTTAGATATTTTAAAATTGCTTCACAAATGTCTTAATACACTATACATTTTAACAGGTATGCACGAGACATTCACTAAATTTCATACAATCAAACATTGTTTCATACATACATAAATACATGCTTTCATGGCTTCCAACCATAACTTTGTATACTTTTCTCTACATTTATGAAATCAATTTACTACCTGATATCCAGTATTTGGCACGCATCGATTCAGTCAAGTAAAAGATTATTAGCTAAGCACCTCAAAAACAAAATCATGTGAAAAAAGTAACAAATACTTTTCTTATTAAATGATAAACCTTCAATGTAATCAGTGTGTATTTATGGTCGTTTGAAACAATATTAAAATTTATTAATTTCAGTTAGCACTGATGATATCAACTTTCATACAAATCTGTTAATCTAGAGGACTAAATTAAATGCAGAGGCAACTGGAAATGTGCAACTTCGGTTTTCGGAGATAAGATGCATTGACGTGGCCTATCTCAAAAACTGATGTTACACACTGAACTCTGGCTGTGAAAACTTATGGACAAAAATGGACACATCTAATATATGCTTCTAGATTACTGTTAAATTTGTCCAGAAAATATGTGAACAATGTATGAAATTTATGTCTTTACAGGCTCAACTTTTAAAGATTTTTATAGATAGTATTCTTCATTTCTGTCATATCTACACAAGCAGACATACATGCATAAGCGACGAGGATGGAAATTAAATATAAAACAATGTCTGTATAAAGTACTCACTATGCTGCTCAGTAGAAACTCATAAAGCAAATTTTGCAAATAACATTTCCTATGAAAATAAATTAATATGCACGTCAAGTCCAGTTCCAAATTAAAATGATCCCAAATTTGAGGAATGAACAAAATAATTGGTTAACACGAGACTGACAACAATGCACTGGTAGCATGATTTGTGCAAAACAACAGAAACTAAACAAAGACAAAATCACAGAATTTTAAATTAATAGTACGAACAAAACTACCAAGAGTATGTACAAAAGCACGTGTAAATTTAAGATGAAATACTAAACCAGAACAAATATGGGAAAGGTTCAAAATGGTAATCTACTTACTGTTTCCCTTAATATCTTGAACAGGCAGAGAATGGAAGAATGGACAGAATTAATAATATTCACATTCATTATGGCATGTCACACTTAAAAGACAATGTAAGTAAGAAAACTGATGTCACACAATGTTAGGAAGATGATTTATCTTACTACGTGGTAAACGACTTCAAACTGATCAGCTTTTAGGTAAAACACAATCTACATACTTGTGCAGGTTTCACTGTAAAGCTATATTAAATTCATTTCAAGGCTGTCAAATGTCCACAGAACCTAATATAAATAATACAAATTTCTAGTTGCTGTTAATAATAATTAGAAGTAAACAATTTGGTAACAGACAGGCTGATTAAGCAATCCATAATTCAGATCCAGAGGCAATAAAAAATATCAATATAGGATGTATTCTTACTTATCTATGAACAAATAAAATCGATCTCTACAAACAATAATACCTGTCAGGGTGTTTAGTTATTGTTAAATGTTGATTGTGATAATAATGCTAAAACAGCTCATAAACAAAGAGAGAGACAGAAAACTGGCTGGACAAAATTTAAATTATGCAATGCACAACAATCTATTAGTTTCATCATGTAAAATGAGTTTGGATAGCAGGTTCAATACATTTTCGAAAATAAAACAATTTTTCTTGCTTCTAAGTCACTCTGTACTTCCATAACCTTACGCTCTAATGGTTCAAAAGTTCAACGCAGAGCGATGGCAGTATGCTTGAACACAAAAATTTATACTCTTCAATTTTTCTTTACGTTTTGTTTCCAGTCCATATGCACAACTGTATTTATCACTAAAGCACACAAAAGTTTAGTCTTTATCTGACACTTGTAGGCAACAATGAAAAATTTATATTTCCAACTGATTCAAATTGGAGGGTTTATAATGAGAAAATAAACATATGTTTTTGACACCTGTTTGTTACATTCACACTATTTCAGCTAATTAAATGTGCTATTTTATTTACAGGCTCATATATTTATGCAAACTCTTGCTTTGTTTTAAATACCTTCATTCTAACAATAATATAATTATAGATTATTTTAAGAAATTTGCTGCAAGTGTTAGCATTCATATTTAAGAATGTAGGATTTGGGGTTTCCACAGTGGCGAGTCTCAAGACTGCTGTCTTCTAGGTTGTTGCACCGTGTAGTCTGGTAGATGTCCACCAAAGTTGCAGAGGTCCTTGCTGCATCCATCATCAGGGCGATGATGGAGGTAGAAAGGACCTCTGAAACATCAGTAAACTTCTACCATATTACATGGTGCAACAACCCAGAAGACAGCCATCTTAATATTTAAGAACATTCTGACACCAACAAACAACTCTTTAATCTCTAAGTTACCACTACTAGGAGCACAGGAAAACACGAGGCCCATCTTTCTGTTGTACCTGCTTCTAGTCAGGGAGAAAATGATTGGTGGGAAACATTTTGAAATATACATCTGATTAGAAACACAAGGAGGCAGTGATTTTCAAAAACCTACCAGCTGCTTTGTCAAGCATAATTTGACTTACACACATCACAAAAACACAAAATAAATTACTAATGCCACAATACAGTTACATGCATTCTTTTACCCCTACTACTGTGCATGTCATAATAATATATATCTGTAAAACACTTACAGGGTTCTCTGTAGCATAAGCTTTCATGGAAACACTGACCAGTACAATAAAATCTAAAAATATGATGCAGCATATAAACCTATAATTCACGATGTTTACAGAAGTAATCACTCACTAAATGTGCTGAAACTCAGTCATGCATACTAAAAAATACAAGACAATCTCTTCAGTTAAAAAGTGATCATACAAACAATGTTCTGATTAAACTTGGAATATATAATCACATTACAAGAAATGGTCCATATGGACTACAATTTTAAATGTCACGAAGCTTATTGATATCTGACGAAATACTTCCGGTATGGGAGACCACGTATGCAAGCAAATGCACAGAACTTATCAACAGAGCAAATAATATTTTAGTATGCAGACGAAATTATTCACGACTTCAACATTCCTCAACAAGAACCATATTTACCATGTATGTACAGTATTTTTTATATAATATTAATGGCTATTTATATTCTTGGCACCTAGCCCAATTTCCTCCAAGATCACATATGTGCACGCTTCCACTTAAAGATTAAAGTTCTGTTTTAGCTACATCTGTGCCAATAAAAAAATATCCTCTTCTGGAGACTGGAAAACACATTCTACATACAAAGCTTGCAAATTCCACACATAAAAACTAGATACATTAACTTCATCTAGGCGACATGATAAGTTGAGAACTTTGTTCTACAAATAAATAAGGATCCAAGTGTTACAAATTTTTGACCTTAAGAAGTCTGTTCCTGGATTTATTTCGGGCACTTTTATGTGTTCCATTTAAAACACAACCACAACTACAGCAGTATCTATGCTTTGGTGACATCACAACAACAGGAAAAGTTATTTTTTAGTTTTTGTCAGGAAGAAAATACATAACAGCATTACAGTAGCTGCTGAAAATGTCCACCGCCATCTCAAAAAGAAGCAATCACCCCTTATCAGTGTGTCTGGGTCAATGTTGGCAAGTTTCTTCAGAATCATGTTTCCGCTCTTCTGAGCTTTGCGAGTTATTCAAACAGAATTTCTTCGACAGATACATACACAATGTTTGTATCAGCACAAAATGGTAAGCAAGCAGGGTGACCTTGAACTGAGGGTCACAAAAGCGGGTGGGAGAGACCATTACATGGGGGTGGACCTTTCCAATTTCATTTTTGTACTGCAGTACACGACTGTTGTTGAATTGTATTTAAAAATGGCACATTCTGTATAATCTGCAACACTAAAGGCAATATAAGAAAAACTCTGTGGTCCTCAAAGCTTTTCATGAAATTCATACAACTACTAAAATATTTTCCAATGTGAAAAACAATTTCCTAACCCATCTTTACATCAAGTGTAATGAAAATGTCAAATATTTTTTAGCACTTTAAGAATGAGAATGGACAAACCTAATATATGGCTTGCACACCAATTTTCATACCGTATCTTTGGAATAAAACACATAACCTATGTACATGATATGGTATCATTTTCCACTCTAAAGAAATAGGGATTTCATTGCCTATATTAGTACAGTCTGCTGGTAGTTTGGAAAATTCTCACATAGCTCAAGTACACAACAGATGGCAATGCGATGTAAGACACTCCACAGTAAATTATTAAAGAACTACTATACAATAAAACAATTGAAGGTGGATGCAACATGCGGTACACAGATACTTGGAGCAATGTTTTCATCCTTAATGTCTTACATTCTTATTTTACAGATCGTGATATGAGACAATTTTTCCTGCTGTGTATGTGCCCACTACGTGTTCCTAATAACCCTATTTCCAGACAAAATTACACTTTTACTGTTTCTATACAAATAATTTAACTACCAAAGGAGTTTACATTTACTACAATTAAAATATTACAAAAGTTGTAGAGGCACGTTGAAGTAAATTTATAACAATAAGCTTACTGATCTTTACACATATTTATCACCACAAACCTTCCCTCTAGAAACTTTCTGCAAAGGCCCAGTATGCTTCAGGCAAGAAGCTGAGTGAGTCCTCAAGCCATTCTGGACCTGATTATGAAAATAAATAACAAACCTCCCACTCGATTTTGTGGATGAGTAATTAGTACTCTTTCTTCATAACCAGGAGGTACCAGGTACAAATCTCAGACTAGAGACTGGTTATCCTGACATATTTTCTTGTTTTCATCAGTTCCTGCAGGAAAATGCTAGGACAATACCTTAAATTAGACCATGACTATGTCCTTCCACATACTTTCCAATCCATCATTCAGTGCTACGAATTTTGAACTTTTGACATCATTATAAAATAAACTACAAATAAATAAATAAAAATTCCCATCAGAAATTGATTGCCTATCATCTTGTTAATGCCCAGACACTTTACTAACCAAGCTACAGAAGAGAAATGTTTTAAAGTGTGGCTGAATGATTAAAGTATCATAAAGTTAATGGAATGGTCCCCAGACCTGCGGAAAACACAATGACGGTAGCAAAGGCACTTTGAAAATATTTGCTCGTTTTCAATGACCTGAAATATGTCTGACCTAATAATGCAGCAAGGAGTCCTGTATGAAAGATCAACTTACAAAACAAAAAATATGGAACATGTTAATATATTATCAAAATACAGCAAACAAATAAACCAACCAACCAACATTGTATGAAATCATTAACACAACCTGCCGTACCTTTCACTTCCCTGTGTTGTGCATTCACTCAATTTTAATGCTCTTTTAGCATTTAAATATAGCAATAATATTATATCAAAATATGCATATGCCTCATTCATATGTAACTTCATTTAATGGGAATGGGGATTTAAACGTGGCAGCCAGCTAGACTTATCACATCAAATAATGGTTAACGAATAGTTTAACTAGAGTAATAAAAATGCTGAAGGTCTGTTAATAATGCACCAATGTCAAAGTAAATTTTCAATACCTGCACCCAAACCTTCCATTTTAAATTTCTCCACATTGTGTGCACATGAACATCTGTGTTTGTATGTACAAGAGCAAATTTAATCAATATTTGAAATATCGGAATATTTTTGTTATATAACTGGCAACACTTGTCACTTGTATATATGCAGAAATTTCCATATTGATTAAACTACTCCAACCAGTTCACAAGTAGCAAGTGTGCTTCAATTTACTCAATAAATAGAGTTACTTAATAGTTATGGTAAAAGAAATTAAAAGAAAAATGTTCCATATAATTTCACAAGCAGCAAATTTAATTTTGAAGCAAACTGGTTACAAAACGAAAGATAAAAATTAATATAGTTCTTGAATTCAGGAACCATCCTTAATAAATTTTTGTTTATAAGTTATCAAATAAAAAATAAAACAGAATTGCAGCCTTCAGCTTTTATATACTGACAAAAGTACACACTGATATTTACCTTCCATTATACAGGTAGAACTCAAAATAAGCTTTGCATAAGATGCGAGATCTCTCACTTTTTCATACATTTCCCTCTGTATTTATGTAGCACAACGCCCGCCAAGAAACCAACAAAATATGCAACTGATGAGAGGTCCATCTGGTAGCTTGTAAGATTTGAGTCTCTTCTAGACAACAGATTTTCACCACGCTATCATCATGCACGTAACGGCTCCGTTATAAAGACAGATAATTTAAACAAAACAGTGTTCAAAGAGCTCTGGACATGTATTTTCTTATTATTATTCTGCATCTTTTGAAACACAACTTTTAAGGCAAATTAATTACGACAAACCATTTTGTAATATTACTTAATACTCACACCACCAACCCTGATTAAGTGCATGTTTGGCATCTTACATCATGAGCCATTCAATTATCATGTATTTAAATTTTAACTGACATCAGAAACACTGCAGTCACTGATATAAATGATGGAGTACCAGCTGAAGTATAATATCTACATCACCCAGTACCAGACATTAAGAAAATATATGTGTTTTATGCTATGGGCCAAGATGATACAGTGGTCATTAATCATATAAATGTAATTGTTTAACATCTTAGTTACAAAACAAAAAAATTCATACCACAGCACATCAATAACACCAGTCATACATAGATAGAACAATTACTACGATATTTATTAAATAAAATCTCAGTGAAACATGGTAAAGATGTGTTAAAAAATTTTAAATCAAGAATCCTTTTATCAAGAGTTAACCAAAACGTTCTTCATTTCTCAAACTGCAATTCATTTAAAATATTGCAGTGTATCAGTAACATTTTGAACAAATAAACAGAAACTTTATGCCCATCTGAAAATATTTTGTACTGAAATTCTGAATAGTACAACACAATTTTAAGGTAAGAAACTAACCACGAGCTTTAATTGTGGTAATGCTAGCCAGGTAACATTTTTAAAGTTGTCATATTATCACAGTTTTCTTCTTATAAAATGGATAAAAATAATATGAAATTAATATGTAACTGAATTACTATCATTTTAAAAATATTAAAATGTTTACCAAATAAATATAATCACAAAAGCCAAGCTTAGCTGCTTCAATATATTACATTCTTTATTTGTAAGAGATGTACAAAGTCAACAGTAACTTCATAAAATTCCTTGGCCTTCGCACAATATTATCAAGTTAAAGCTCTAATTCAATCCTGATGTAAAATCTGGCTAAATTACCGAAACCATCCAAGGTTAATTGCATATGAGACTTTAAAAGCTGGGAAGAATGTAACTTATTTCTGGTCTCTGGTGGTGCATCTTCATTATATCACACTACACTTGGGCTCAGTCACTGTAAAGTTCCTCGTCTATCAGATCACGTGTCAGTACTTCATGAATGCTACTTACAATCACGGCTTCCGTTATACTGACATATAATGTTATTAAGAATATTAATTTGTAGCCAACCATTATATAAAGAACGTGTTCTTTGTAAGTGAGCACATTCTATAAAACTGCTGCAAATGGTAAACTATATTAATTGAGCAACAGAATAAGCATGTATATAATTTATTTTCAACAAAAGTAAACAAGACAGAATTTTATATGAAATCAATTAATGTGAAAATAACAAAAAAAATAAAGACTACATTAAGAAGTATTGTCTTATTAAACTTCCAGCTACAGCTGAAGATCCATACATGCATTTCACCATCTCCCTACGCCTTAATCGAAGCAAACAGTCAAATTATGGACTAGGAGATTAAATAAACTTCAAGAAAACAAGAGAAAAATTCATAATATTTTCAATGGTGACCAGATGGTTACACAGTGAATATATTCCCATTGGGAAAAGTGTAAATATAAAAAATATATATACTTGTCTTCTGAACTTGCACCCTGCTACTGCAGACAAATCTTAACTTCAGTTTCGCAAAACAATAAATGACAGTGCAAAAAGACTCACTGTATGATATCCAGACATATTTTTAAGCCTTTTATAGTATTTACAGCTGAAACAAACATATGAGCTTTAAAAATTCCTCATCAGAAATTATGGGCATAATATTACTATTGGATTATTTAAAAGGGCATAAAGATGCAAAATATTATTTGTACTATTCTAAATATATATATATGAAAAATATAATAAAATGAAATATTTTCTTGCAAATGTGTTTATATGGGAAAACCACCAGATTATGAAAATTCAAACAAAATAAACCTGCCCGAAGCCAATCAATCTACTTAATATGTCGCAACTAGGGTTTCTCTACCAGTTGAATAAAACCAGCAAAAACTGGTACACTGGACAAATTTTCAAATTTGTTTCAGGTGTTTTTTCAAACTGTTTAGAACTAGAACTACGAAGTCTTCATGGCTCTTGCACGTCAGCAGATGTTACATGAGCTCATGTGACACTGCCACTATCTTGTGACAGAAGTTGTTAGTTCTTTACTTGATATCAGCTGATATCTGACCACATGCCATTACACCATGTATTTTATATTACATATATGTAGTGTTGATCATAATAAAACAATAACTAGGTTTGTCATAAAGGTAATTAAGAGTTCTTATACTTTCAGAAGAACCCTATGTTTTTCAATGTCTCTCATACATTTCCTTATTTTACTGAAAATGAAATAATGATTTCAATATAGTGGTAATCTACAAACTGTGCCACATTCAAATTCCATCAAATACTGCCTGATTAACTATTGAAACAAGCGGTTGTTGAGGACCTTTGCAAAATGAGAACATTATCTGCCATCTGCACAAAGAACTCTCAGTGACAATAATTCCCAGTCCCAGCCAGAAGCAGTACGGCTGATTCACTAAGAGTTTATGGTAATAACTTCAGCAATGGTGGATGTTACGGAACTGAAAGAAGATAAAAACTCTAAAATGCTATAGTTGGACTTCAATTTATCTGAAACAGCTGACAAATTTACAAAAACAAACAAACAAAACCTACAGCTCTTTCCTCTATAACACACTGCAAACAGTGAAACGAACACCTACTGGAAGTGAATATGTATTTTCCATTGCCGAGAATTTCATTACAAGAATTCAATGTCACCTGAATGATGATTCAGTTTTTCCAAATCTTATTTTTAAAACAAACAAAATATATTAATTTCAGACACACTGTGCTTGCTTGTGTTTTATACAGAATAACATTTATTTTTCGAACATTCTAAAACTATGTTACAAAATTAGTTACAAAAATTTAACAATCACCACTAAAAAATATCAACCGGTTTTTACTGGTTACTTCAATATTTTTATAATAGATAACTGGTTGAACAAAAATTCTGTCCTAGAGAAACCCTAGTCTCAACCCGAAATAAACTGTCCACATAAATATCTGGGTCCTACCTGAACATAATTAGGCTCGGCATCCTATTAATGACGTTCAAACTTACCACCACTCAACTATTAAGCATGTAAAACATCCAGTCTTCAAACTGGTGATAGAGTATTTTAATGTTTCTTCAACTTACATCGGATGATTGCGCCACTGAATATCTCCAGGGTACTGGATTACAGATCTCAATTTGTTTCTCAATTTCTAGCAATTGTATAAGAATTTCTTTGAAACTTAACAGAATTTTTACACATTTTTTTTTTTTACATAAAGTGACCCATTACAGCTAAGCACCATTTGTGTTGCGTATCAACAGCTACCAAAAACAAGTTTCTTCATGCATTGTTCTTTGCAAGTAGCGTTAATAAATTACCTATTTCCAGAATATACATATCTTACACTTCGTTACAAGTACTTCTCAGACTCGCTCACAATACTTATAATTCTTAATTGATGACATGAATCACTCCTTTGTGAGCACAAAATTATTATTATTATTTATTGTTAATACTACGATTACTACTACTGCTGCTGCTACTACTACTACTACTACTACTACTACTACTACTATGATCGCTACTATCACTACCACCACCACTACTGCCGCTATTACTAATATTATTATACTATTAACCACCTTTAAATAATACTTTTCCACATGCCATAAACACTGAGTATGTTTCACTGTTGTATGATACATAAGAAAATGGGCAAAAAAATTGTTTTTTCTTAAAATGCTTTAACCAGTACATAATAATTAAATGCCCATTCGAAGGAAAGTTTGTAATACTACAGCACAATTGCACACGCACACATACTGTTAATATCTATGAGATTAAGATATAACTATTATTTACAACTAATAGGCAAGTGCTGTTCAATCCAATCTTCAGAAGAACACACAACGCAATGGTTTTACTCCTTTACTTCCAAGTTATCATGAGTCATTGACGTAATGGAGCTACGGCCATTAATAATTATATTGCGTACTGTATTTCTACAGTATCTGTTGGATGGTCACTGCAGCTGGTGGTAAATACATTGATTATATGACAGGCAGCTGTATAGTACTGGCAGTGAATGACAATAAGCAAATGATACACAGAACAAAACATTATTTTCTTTAGTTCCTTGACAAAATATCAAACAAATGAAATAAGACAATAAATGCAGAAGTGAACAAAATACATGAAGTGGGACTTGGTCACACCACAACCTGTTTACCAAATTTTAACTTTCCTTTATATTATAAATGGAATACATTTATCAAATATAAAATTGAAATGGCCACCACCAAACTGGGGGAGGGGGGGGGGGGTAAAAAGAAACATAATTGCGTGCAGTTAGGAGTTTCTCATCTTAAATCCTGGATATAGCATTAGAAATTTACCAAAAACGTTGATCAAGCACATCCACACGCCGCTGGAACGTAGAATTGAGCCAAGAAATGGAACTGAAAAAGTATGAGTCACCATGCCAACACTAACAGATTAAACTGTCTGACTCATGCCACAAACACCAACTCAAAAGACGGATGTGTTGCCTTGCCGCCCATCAAAAATCACACCCATGTTGCAAACTGCAAGCCAATCCTCTGTGCAATATGAAGCCTTAAAAAGTGGCTACTTCTTAAAAAAAAACTTTACATTCAGAGGCAAAAAAATCCACCCCCCCAAAAGAAAAATTAAGCAGAGGGTTCATGAGCCTGGCCCTCAAGTCAATCAAATCACCACTTGAGTTCAAGCTTTAAAAAATTAAAACACGTTATAAATCAAAAGTGATAGAAAAAATTTGTGAAACTAGTAAAGCAACCATGGGTTAAAGCAGCACTGCACACCTCTCTTTGAAGGTCATATAAAAATGAAAACTTCTAAGTTGAACAGACAGTACGATACGAGCACTCGCCGACAAGATGGAACCTTCGTCAAAGCACGCACCTTGGTCTGCCCAGCCAGAATTTCACTCTCGCTTGTAACAGTGGAACTCCTTCTGGGTCGTTCAAAAACCATGCAGTTATTCTTGAGTCAAGTCGGACTGATCATTTTAATGAGAGCGCTGGCGTACCTCAATAGGCACTTGCTCGCTTGTTTAATTTCCACATGCAGCATGGGATGGGGGTACCTGCAACATTGCTGATTAGGAACAGGAAAGAGGTGGTAAAGGGTCTGAGAGGATGGGGCGAACCTGGAGGAGGGAACAACAAGATATAAGAGTCAAGTAGGGGAGTGCACAAGTAGGGAAATTCGCTAGTAGAATGTTACAACTGCAAAGCAAGCATTAGCAAGACCAACTGAAGTGGTAGCAAGATATGATACAAGTGGTGCATATGTTGACCATGAGAAACCATGCACTAAGGCTAACCACCTACCTGGAGTTTTCAAAATATCCTATTTGAAGAACAGTTACAAATACTACAAAATGGAATGGAAAACATGGATGAGTAGTAATATAAAAAACAGAATTTCATATCACTACTAACTACATGTCAATAATCTACAGGGCTACACATACACACAATAAGACACCAAAAGCATTTCACCACATGGTGTTACAGATCCCTGGTGAAGCCCATAGGATGACCAACCCAATCTAAAATGACCAATCAACCAACCAATCAGTTGCAGACCAACAGATTTTTAATAGAGTACAGGTTCAAAAAAAAAAAAAAAAAGAAGAAAGAGGACTGGCATCCATTCAGTGCAGGTGCACATGGCTGCAGAGGTGGCGTAACATGCTCTGTTGAGGCATTGGATATATCTCACCTGCTGCCAACTAAAAAGTGCAGGGCGAAAGGTTGCAAGTAACAGAGAAAGAGAAACAGAGACAGAGACAGAGACAGAATCTCAAACAAAGGATTAAAATTAAGTTTCATGCTAGTGGCGTGGACTGAACCTGTCATCGTGTGGGCTCCACTAGGTATCTAAAGTAACACGAGCGATCAATCGAGCGGACAAGAATGAAAGTAGGAAAGCGGCTTACAGCTTGGTCAGTGGAGCTCTTGCTGTAGGGGACCGGAATCAAACGTTCTTGCAACTCACCACCTATCACCTTCAAGAGTAAAGGGTAACAATGGTCATAAAACAATAGCAAGTGTTTTGAACCGAAAAATGGGGTCAGGTAAGAAGGGTGAAAGGTCAAGTGCTCGATAGATGTAAGTCTACAGCAAACTGTCGAGCAAGGTGGGACGCAAACAGTGCTAAAACCTTCAACAAGAGAGAACCCATGCCAAGCAGTGAAATAACTGCATCTCATTGCATCGTGTGCCACAGCCTGCTCGACCTGACTCTTATTGCTTTGAGCACATCGACCGAGCACGGGAGAGCATAGATGACAACTCAATGCTTAATCCCTAGAACTGAATGTATATAATTTAGTTGCTGGAACTGAGAAAAGAGGCATTAAAACAAAGATGATGAAACAAGTGATTTTTTCTTCAACAAACACTTTGTAGCTACAGAGAAAAAGTGAGAACAAAAAAATTTATGTATGTACAGACACAAATGGTACGGTATCATCGTGAAAGGTGGAAGGAAGAAATGTATGTGTACGTTACAGAGACTACGCACATATATACGTACTGCTGGGCACTATGAGATGCAAGGTAGAAAAGGAAAAGTTTGGCAAGCTCTCACAGTTGACATCCATTCACAATACAACACTCATCTAAGTGAAGAAAACATGGGGAGGGCAATGAGGGGGCGGGCGGTCGGTCAGTCGATCTTGTTGCGGCACACCCATCCCATCCCCAAACCCAAAAGTTTTCCCCCAAGCTACCGTCCCGGTTCCACCCCTTCCTTCCCTTACTCTCCACTTCATGGCCCAGCAAGTCACTTCTGTCTACAAGTCTTTAGCCCAAATTTTGACTATGAGAATTGGGTGGGTGGGCAGGCAAGCCACAAGGCAGGCAGCTATTCTACAGACATGCAGTGCCATGTGCTACACTCTCCCCTTGTATGTGAGGGAACCAGCATCATCGCATCACCACAAACCTGATCAGCCTGCCGCTATCCGGTCGATCGTGGGGGATTCTACAAGCAACATGGAGGGACTGTGATGGTGAATGCAGGTGCACGGTGAGAGACCACACGCAACAACACTAAGGAAACGAAATGAAAAACAATGTATCCGATCAAGCACCTACGTTTCTGAAAATGAACGAAACTAGATGCTAGTCTCGTGTACCAGCTTGGGCAAGTCTGGAACCCCAGGAGGGGCTGGGGTTGGACCGGCTGAAGAATTCAATGTTTGTGGTGATAGATTCTGCAGACGGGCAGGGCTCAGTGGCTGATAGGGAGATATTCGCTGTGTGTGGTTGTTCTTAGCAGGGAGGTGTAGCAAGTGCTGCGGCGCAGAGCGGTGAGGGGCGGGAGCATGGGGCGGTGCCAAGAGACCGGAACCCGAACCACCAGACGTTAGAGGTGGAGGATCAGTACTCTGTGCGTTTCCCCTGCCAGCAGTGACGTCCTTCCCCGCCGTTGCCGCTGGCACCAGGTGGGGATCCTCAGCAGGAGATACCATCTTCGGAAGCATCGAGGAATTATTGGTTTTGTCGCGGTCGTTCAGAAGTGACGGTGTTTTGACAGGGTCCTCGTCAATGTAACTGATGTCGGACAGGGGGCGTGGGCCCGTGTGGCTTCGCGAGCTGCGCAAACTGTGTAAGCTGTGTAAACTATGTACAGAGCGGCGCTCCTCCAGATCTTCCAGTGTTGACTTGAAAGCCCTGATTACTCGCAGCTGCAAACACAGGGAAGGACAGTCATGAGGGTGGGAGGGTTCTGACGCATATACAAATATGTCTGGCATTCATTTTCATCCTCCCTTCTTTCCTTCCTTGCTTCTTTCATTTTTTGCCTTCTTTCTTTCCTTTCAGGCAAAACTAATATCCTGGCACAATAATGAGCTAGGATCCTTGCAGCGATGCTGCTGCAACTTGGACTAGTACCAAGGTACCAAAACTTCTGGTATTAAGGAAGGCTCTTTAATAATTTGCCAAGAAATTGGTTAAAGCAATACAGCAATGACAGACTGTCTATACTCAGTTACCACTGATGCTGTTCATTGATGTTACACCACTTAGCAGTCAAAATTTTATGTATCAAAAATTAAGTATTAGTAAGCGAAAAACACGTAGAAAGCAAGCCAGAGATTTCATGAAACAGAAAAATCTCATGAATCAAAATAGAAATAGCAAATACAATGTAAATAGGAAATAAAATATGTTCAATGTAGCTAGAAAAATGAATACAAATTAGAACTACTACACAAGCAAAGAAACAAATTTACTTTGCATATATTTCATGTGCAGGTCAACCACAAGACCTGAGAACAAAGCAAAACTAGGATCCCCTACAAACATCAATGAACACCACAGTTCTTGCTTCTGAGTATGTCTCAAGATTTGGACGCATGGCAAGGCCAACCAGGGTTACAACAGTAGGATACATGCACACAAAGCTAGTGACCAAGCAAAATTATACGGAATTCACATAATCATGACGATGATAATGATGTAATGCTTAAAAATTACTATTGCCTCCTTGGCCAAAGTGAGTTAACTTGTAAGCTGGCATGCAAAAAATTCAGCACATTTGTTATATTTCGGGGTCATAGGCACCATTTTCATGTCAGCAATGTTAACATCTGCAAGAAGCAAAATAATGAGAGAATGAAAAAACAAAAAACTTCATTTTGAAGAAAACATTATTCTTATTTCAGTTCAAAAGAAAAATAAATATTTCCATTCTTGTGAACTATTTAAAATAAATTAATTAACAAAAATACATTTCATTACAACGGTAGCATGTTGTCAAACATGCAACACAATACAATGTCTGTATTAATTTACTTGAAGTTGTTCAACTATGACACCACCGACAGTGTTTTATTAATAAAGCTGATAGTATATTAATACAGACATTGTGTTGTATTGCAAATTAGATGACACACCACCATTGTATTTAAACGTCGCAGTAGGATACTCTCTTACAAGCAATGTATTTCAATATTTTTTCCAAAAACTGACATTTCCAACTACTAAAAGAACAGGCTTTATAATCCTCATAACTAAAATACTAAATATGACTGCCTTATGTTAATACAGCCAGTTTAAAATAATCTGGCAATAAACGGGTTAAATTCTCATGTACAGTTATAAAGAAGGCACATTTCTAAAGGTTTTGGGTTAGTCAATAAAATTCTACTTTGGCAAGTAGGACATTACGTAATTTTTAAAGACCTGATGATGATGATTATGACAAACAATAAATAAATAAAGCTAAAACTAAATTGCTTCAGTGCAATGGAGTCAATTTCTAAACCAAATAAAAACAGGTTTATATCATATCATGGTGAAGTCAGGCAACAGATGTGACAGACTGCCAACATGCAGCTGCATTCCAAGCAGCAGTGATATCAAATGTTAGGTTAGGTATGCCATCAATTATAACACACACAAATACTTAAAAAGCACAGGTTAATTTTGCATTCAGCAAGGAAATGTAATTAAAAGATGTAACTACCTCTGAACACACAATCTCAAAACCACATTTACTAGAATTAAAACAAAAGCAGCCAGAGGATAAATGGCACACAACCGGATGAATGACTTCTATCACAAACAACACAAGCTTCAAGCTATTGTTGGTACGGACACCTGGCTTGTGACACTCACCAAGCTGCTACATTCCTCACACAGCAATTTGCTTGCATTCCCAGACAACCATTTAAAGACAAGAAATGAAAAAGCTCCCCAATCTTGGCAGTGGGACTGTTCATTTCCCCGATCAATTAATAAAAGACCCAAAATTACCGTCACCGCATTGTCACAGGAATCAAAAAGGTGTCGTTAAACAGGCAAGCTGGGCCCTCAGGTAAAAGCTAGTATGTATCACGCTGCATTGAATCAGAGAAGGGTAGACAGAACAGAGAAGAAGCAGAACATGACACCACTTAATCACGACTGTGGTATTGTTTGTGTGTGCGGTGGAGGACAGAGTCTGAAGAGGAAGCTCCATGGAGATGTTTCATTTAGATATGGACTGGACCCCAGGTATTCTCACAAATGACAGAGACAGAGTGAGTGCGTGTTAGTAAGAGTGCATTCCAATCTGCAGCAGAGAATATTTACCAAATCCAACAAAATGGACACAATCCCTACAAAATATCAGTCTGCAATTTCATTGGAAAGGTGTCTTCCTTACTACTGCAGATCGGGCAAGTAACAAAACCTCGATTCAAACCTTTTCATCACTTTATTATTGTCGTCTAATAATTTAATATTAAGAACTTGTAAGTAAAGAACAGGCAGTGAATAATTTTTACATAAATGTTGTCTAAAGAAAATTCCCTCCCTATAATAACATTTCATCCAGCAGAAAAAGGGTTCACAACTCATATTTTTGGATAATAAATAAATAAATCAATCAATAAAGTAACAAATCAACAATAAAATGGATTATAAATGTGTACAAACATCCACGCAAATACACGATCACCATCACATACACACACACAAGCACACCACACACTCAAAACAATACACCCACCCGAACGTCCTTGAACTAACTATGAAGCACGGATCAACAGGACTGCTAATAACACTGCAACAATCTGATCGTAAATTACATAATTCCGTGCATGGACGGGTGGGTGGCAGTGAGCTATTCTCAGTCGACTCATAACGTCCCTTCTGAGACGTAGGTGTCCCATAAAGTGGTCAACAGTGGCAACAGACAAGACATTGTGCATTCGGTACAAAGCTGGGTAAATACTGAAAGCATAATACATGTTAAGTTGACAAAGGTAACATCATCACACCTTGGGATCGTGAGTGACATACGGACAGTACGGTATCTAAACTAACGGACAGATAGTTAATGGTAGCAACGAAAGCTAATCCTCAAAAGAAATACTGTATCTAGAGTCTAGTCTCTACTGTCCATACACAGCAACAACACGACTGGCAACTACAGTTGGTTTCCGTCAGCAGAGCAGCTATTCGATAGCAAGCAATCGCAAGCATCATCTACAAGCTACCTCACTTGTTCGGTTCACTTGTTTGTACTGCATCTGTAACGTCCCCATCCCTAGACCATAGTCTCTCTTCCCGCCGTGAGGTGCCCCGAGATGGGCCCCGACACAGGCCCCGAGATGGGCCCCCAAACCCTCGAGGGTTCGGTTGTTCGCTTGCAACACGGATTGCTCAGAACTAGCACGGCCACGCCGTCCCCAGCCTCGGGAGATTCAAAGGCTGCCTCGGCCACCTGCTCGCATAGCACACAAACACTTGGGTTAAGAGGCTCTCACGTCAGTCCCCAATTTTGCTTGCTTGCGATCCAATCAATCCGCTGCTTGCAATATCGATTCAAACCAAACCGGACAGCACACGGAAGGAAGATCTACACGGTCAGTCCGGAGAAAAACCTTGACGAGAGAGAGAGAGAAAGATATAGGAAGGCGACAACAACAAACTGACCACAGCGAATTCGACAGATCAAATTTTGTGGGCAGGTGATGGGCACAGCTCATTTACTTGTTCTAGGACTAATGGGATAATTTCCTACATGCAGCAAAGCCTATGGAAAGCACTGGCAAAAATGTGTGAAGTGCTCAGATCGGAAACCTGAGGACATTCTGTTGCTTCTCCTGGAATATCAACAATTCCAGTTCATAAAGTAAAATCCCACAGACACGTTTTGAAACATTTCACAACAGAAAGCCCCGCTCCTATCAGTTCAAAACCGCACACTATGAGTAGTATTTTGTGACTCTCACGGGACGTGTTATGACAGGGACGAAAAAAACTTGCAGCAGTGTATCATGTATTGTGTTGTAATAGTGTACATAAATGTGTGTGTGTAATGTGAATAAAGTCTAAACCTTATGTATAAGAATATTAAAATACTAAAAAACAGTGCATGCCTACCATAATGAACTAGTAATGAATACTATACATACCACAACAGTGCATCATATGTAACATGATACAACTTCTTAATTATTTGTAACTAACCTACTTGGAGAAACCTACTCCCCAAACTTGGTTCACATCAACCACACCAATCATTCACAACTCCTTTAAATTAAAATTCTCACCACTTTTCCATTAGTACCACGATTTGAATCAGTCCGTATACCCAAAACAAGTTCAGTTTTGTCAAGTATAGTCACATTAATTCAACATACTCGGTTCAGTTACGTCAAGACCATTTCTCATGATAAGTACAGTCATGCCTAACTGCCTAATCCAATTTTGCCCAGTCCAGCGACTAAATCCAATGATCAAGCCAAAGTCCAGTGAAATGAGTTACCGAAACCCAATGTCCAGGCAAGTCAATCGGTCATCCTAGCTACTAGTATGCTCTACACCCATCAGTATGTCAACAACCATCAACTAATCAATCAACCTCTGAAATCAATTCAAACAATCACATGCATGTTACTTCACAGCTACATGGATACTGTACTGTACAATACTTCACCAAACAGTTGTCGTTAGCTGCTCTTTTAAAAGTAACATTATGTGATGTGAATGCCACACCACTTTATGGAACACCTATTCTTGTTAAGGACAAATGGTTTATCAAAATCTGCCTGAAAGAAACTGCAACAGTTAAAACATCTAATTGAAAGTTAAGAAAACAAATGTTATGGGAAATGTCATCTTATCACTCTATATCACCTGAAAGGGATTGTCTTCAACATCAGTGGATTCTAGCAGCCATGACAAATAATTATCCAAATAAACTAAAACACATCGATGCTTGTTTGGACGTAACTTTAATTAATATTTCTTTGCATCTTAAATGCCAGATGAGCAGGTATGAGTATCAATCTGTGCCACAATGTGCACTGTTATATAAGACGGCACAGAACTGACCTGTTAAACGACAAAGTACAACCACCACCATGCCCAGCTGGCTGGCCATTCTTTCACTCGTTTGGCCTGAATCGAGGCATTGCGAGTGCTCTGCCTTTAATTCATCAAGTGTTTTCTTACGAAGGAAAAGCAACAGTAACTTAGTAATTTGAATAAAAAGTTTTTTGGGTGTTATCCACCGTCCAATAAAATCATACAATTGCACGAAGTTTCGGAGATGGGACTCTATCTCCGTCTTCAGGTAACCTACTCTGTTGGGCCCAATCGATAGAGCTAATCCCTATCTCCGGAGATAGAGTCCCATCTCCGAAACGTCATTCAATTTTATTAGACGATGGATGACATCCAAAAAACGTTTTATTTAAATAACTCGCCATCGTCACAAACTTTTAGATTTGAGTAACTTAGTAGCCACAAACCATCCCATCATTCAGCCAAATCCCTTTCAAGATTTTACATATACATATATATATAGGTTAGACATGTTACAAATCAGGCAAGGCCATGGGTACAGAACACTCAACTTGAGTAAAGCCTAGAGAAGAACTGGTACAGCACAAGTGACTGGTTGGACTCTTCAGTGAGTCCAAGCAATGGCTGGCATTCCTCCACCACCAAGTCTTGTTCGTTCGATACAGCCGTTTTTGGGGGGGGATGCTCAACTTAAGTCAAGACTCTGGTTAAGAATAACAAACAGCTGTTAGTAAAGCGACCATTACCATTATGTATACATGTAAGATATGGGATGACAGCCGGGTATTCAGCAAATCTGAAACGTAAATATCAGAAATTTCTGACATCATACACAAGATTCAAACCTTATGTACTTCAGCTACATTTTTACTATACATATTATTTAATGCCATATGTTTTAGGTGCCAAACAATTACTGGTAAAATACGGGTTATTTTTAAAAATTCCCGAGAATTGTGAAAACTTCAAATTAATGTCCTGACTTGCATTTAAAACATAAATTAAGTTCAGTGTCAATGTATTCCGAATTTTAAATATTCATATCATTACATAATGAATAATGGCAATCCTAAGTAATAAATAAGCACATGTACGGGTATTTAAAGCATCTTCCTGAGTACAGAATATATAAATAATTATGTGTCTTGTAATACTGTATTGTGAAATTTTACCTGTATGTGTAAATGTCACTTCTTGCTAGAACTGAGAAGAGCTAGAATTACACCAAAAGTTCATAAATGTATCACTAGAAAAAGTTTGCATTTTTAAAGGTGTTCCCAACGCATACAATGATGAGACGAGTGGAAAAAAAAACAACTGAACAAACACAAACACAGAGAACATGACTTCTTGAAAGCAACAAGAAGCAATGGTTATTAAATGCAGTTGTCAACCAACAGAAATAGAAATAAAGCAAGAAACTAAATATTAGTGTTTTATACATCATCGACCATAGCGCAGAATGTATCACTGAAAATAACCATAGCTTCCCACTGCGGTCTGTGGTCGTCAGTTGAGGTGATCTGCCTTCCAATCCCATCTAAGCCATGTGCATCAATATATCCACTTTTAAGAAAAATTTGCAATGACAGTTGAAAATAAAGCATGAGAAATCAATCTAAAGAGAAGAAATTTATCCGGCATAATCAAAGAGGCCCATCAACCGATATAAAATAGAAACGACGCTAGAAGAAGAATCAAAGACGCATCATACCATGCCATATTTTCCTCCAAGAGCACTGTAAAGCACAGAAGCATTCTCAGTTAGAACTAACTCTTCTTGTTTGTTGTTTGTGAGAAACAAAGGTAAGATTTCTCAAAGTCACAACCAGTGACATGCAAGGAATAGAAATAATTTGTGTTTTTCTCCATAAATCAGTACAAATCAAGAAGAATTACTTCTTTCATTAGATTACATTGCTTTAAATTTCTAAGCTAGGCAGTTTGGCAATTTTGCACTCAAATATCAATGTCTTATAACATGGAAAATGTAGTGACCTATAATTTGAGGAAAATGTAAGACCGAACTTTGGCTTAATATTTCACTGACTCAAAAAGATCAATTTCAGATTTTCTCACTAACATTTGAAACGCCAATCCGGAACAGAAAATACGTTATCTATTTATTCATGTTAAGGCATACTGAAGCAAATGTATTCATAAAATTATTAACCTTGCCTGATTTCTTATTGCACTAATCAAAGCAAGAGCATAGCAGTCAGAATGTGACAGAAAAGTGTGAATAGAAATGAAACACATCTGCGACCAACTTATGATTAAGAAATGCAAGGAGATTAGTTATTTCCACTTACCTGTGTCTGAAGTCTTGTTAGGCCACGGATCCATAAGATCTGGCCTGCCCGAGGCTTCTTGCCGTCCTGGGAATCTGGATCATACTTTTCTTCGCCCAAAGTTATGGCTTCTGTATATTCCTCTGGGTGCCCACGACCCCATCTGCCAGACACACACAGATATAATTCTCAAACACTTAAAAAACTGCATATACTTCCATTATAAGTATTAAACATTTATGACATACAGGCATACCTCAGAGATATTACGGTTCCGGTTCCAGACCACAGCAATAAAGCGAGTCACATGAATTTTTTGGTTTCCCAGTGCATATAAAAGTTATGTTTACACTATAATGTAGTCTATTAAGTGTACAATAGCATTATGTCTAAAAAAACAATGCGAGAATTACCGAAATGTGACACACAGACACAAAGTGAGCATATGCTGTTGGAAAAATGGTGCCGATAGACTTTCTCGACGCAGGGTTACTACTAACCTTCAATTAGTAAAAAAAACGCAATATCTGTGAAGCGCAATAAAACGAGGTATGCCTGTATCATTATTAAAATAACAATAGTAATAATAAAAATGTTACACTTTAATCACCGCACATTTTATTATATTCAGACCTTCAGTACCTTAATAGTTATTTATAATGCATAATAAAGCTATTTCTTACATATCACCTCCTCCCAACACACCATAAAACAAAATTATGCATATGCATACATTTTAAACTGTTTTTTGTCACAAGTGTGTCCATTTAACTTCCCTCATTATTTGATGTGGAAAAGCTTCCACGACAAAACATCACTATACAACTGGAAGACAAAGAGATTACATCTTACGTGTGCAGATTACAAAAAAATATTTAAAAAATACAGGTACTTAAAATCTTTAAATCCACAACAGACACTAGAGGAGTAAATGGCCAGGAGTGACAAAGTTTCTATTGGGCCACTCAAGAATCTAAAATAATTAAAGGAAAAGTTGGGTCATGCACCATAAATAATTGTTCACGACACATGCACAGGCAGGGTGTCATAATTGTGCAGTACTCGGTAGCAAAATATGTATTTCTTCCATCTGTAAATAAATAAATATATATATATATATATATATATATATATATAAAAAACTAAACGCATGTCTGGATATAAAATTACAGAAAACCCGGTTGTTTAGTACCATGAATATATTATGTAAATTTAATACCAAATTATCGTAGAAAACCTTCGATGGCTTCCTTGCAGCCAACTCTGCTGTTGTTACTATTTTAATCCAAATAAAAGACATGCATTTAGAAGTTTAAAAAATTGGCTACCTTCTTCTGAGGCAACATAAAGTTTCTATTCAATCACAGATTATTGACAAACATGATAAATCTATATTTCAGGTTCTCACAGCGTGTTGCATGGCGTAATGTCAGATACTAACCAACAAACTGCCCTGATGATGGAAGCACACAGCTTATGAAAGGAAATGGAGCAAAGCCATTACAAATGGAAGAGAGGGAATTGCATCTTGGTATCACAGGTATCTGCATAGGATTTGACGCTTTCACGGCAGTGAGTCTGAAGACGGCTGTCTTCTAGGTTGTTGCGCCGTGTAGTCTGGTAGGATGTTTACTGACGTTTCAGAGGTCCTTGGTGCCTCCATCATCAGGGCGATGATGGAGGCAGCATGACCTCTGAAACGTCAGTAAACATCTACCAGACTACACGGCGCAACAACCCAGAAGACAGCAATCTGTATGACAGTCATAAAGGTACAAAAAATTTGGTAGCTGGTTTGAAAAATATTATGTAGTATGGATAGGAACAGAAAGGTTGGTCTTTCCAGCACATATTAAAGAACTGGGATGAAGGAACAGCATATTCAGAAACAACAGTGTATGTTCAAAATAATGAATACTTACGAAAGTATTTTTGGAATCTTCCTTGTTGGTACTGTCGTCACTAATTGGCCCCACAATAATGTTCCAATCCCAAAGAACAAACACCACATCCATTGTTCCAAACTTAAACTTGCTGTCGAGAATGCCATCCTACCCCACTGAATAATTAGGACCTGAATGTGAAGCACATCAGTTTAAAAACATGTACACACTTGCATGTCTCTCAAAGCTACAATCCAGACAAAAATAAATTCTACCACTGTTAAGTAATACAACATAAAATGTTCACATCTTAAAATATGCAGATGTTGAATGATCCATTGAAAATGACTGTAACATTCATAAAAATAAAATTAAAACAATCTTGAGATGAGGCATTACAAATCTCAGACACCCAGAGTACCAAGGAATAAAGCAGGCGGTAGGCACTAGGTATTTTGTATAGGATCAGATATGGACAAAAATTAACATACAGAAACTCACACATCAAACTGCAACAGATGCTCACAACATGACACACTTACAACTAAAAAAACAAATATGCTCATGGATCTTATATCCACCGGGCTGAACTCTAAATTATGTAAGTGAGGAAAGTTTCCACAAAGATACAACTCTCAAGTTGCATTAGAATACCAGACCCCTTATCCAGAAATCTTCGGACCTAAGGCTTCTCGGATTTCAGATCTTTATGGAGGGGAAATAACAGACAAAATACATAAATAAACATAAACATTTAGGTATGCTTTATCTATAATTCACAATTTATTTTTCATGATAATAGAAAAACCTATAAAATCTGGGGTTGAATCATCTTCATCATCAAAAAATTAATAAATGCCCACAATTTATGCCATCCACTGACTAAACAAGCGCAAGCAAACAAGCTGCCTTTATAAGCAGTAAGAAGACCATCGACAGTAGTACCACTTGTACCAAAAAGCGCCAGTTTTAAACATGACATGCACAGAAAATTGCTTCATAGGAACAAACACGGATTAGAGGTCCTTCATTTTTTTATGCAGGATATAGGACGCAACATGGTATTGAATCTACACAATAACGTAATACATCCCAAAATGAACAGAAAATTTTCTTAAGTTTATATTTTTCCAAACATGGACACTACTTAACCAAAATAAAATTAGAATACAATTAACAAAATCACTGAACCATGTCCTTAAGCTTGGTAAACACAATCCGAAAGCCGTGTAACATTTCAGAAACATTTAGTGCTCTTAAATATTTTTAAAAGAAGCAAAAGTCCTCAACAACACATACACGTGCATATGCTTGCAGGGAAATATAATAAAAATGAAATATGTTGTTCCGAAATGCTTACCTGCGCTAAACATGTGCAAACCCAAATGGTATAAAATATGGGGTTTGTAAAAATGCCTTCAAATACATTCCTTTGGCCATGTATTTTTCTGGCATTGATTTCATTGAACAACGTCATCATAACAAATGTGTTAAATATAATGGTGAAATGTTGACTGGGTTTGGCACCATATTCAGCTCCTCTTCCAGTAGGAATGTCCAGCATTTTGTCTCCTGGAAAAGATAACTGCATCACTAAAACATCACTATCTACCCTAACTCTTAGACATGCCTCACATCTTGCTACAATCTGGGTGGATAAACTGAGGTCACAGACAATTATTTTAAGGGAAACTGACCAATGACAGCATTCCAGTCGTAAGGGACTGCCATCAGATGAATTAAGCAGTAACAGAAAGTGTTTGGCAAAGAAGAAACAATTTTCTACATCAGTGCATGATGTTCCACTACAGCAAGAGTAAAATACATCGAACAAAAACAATTTATACAGAAATTCACAAAAATTATAATTCAAGGGAAATTTGGACATGCGTCATGTACATCAGTAAACGTGACGAAAACAAAATGATATCACTTGGAACATATATATTAAAAGCACTTGTAAATAACAGTTTACTTTGGGGTTCGAAATGATTAGAGTTCATATATTATAATTATGAAAGGCTGTACTACTTCATGCAAGATGTTTCCTCCTCACCACAGAAGTCAACAACAGCTACTTACGTGGCCTACGCAACTTATGACCAAATTCACAATGTGACCATCACGATGTTCCATCATTTGCGTTAACACAGGCGTAATCTTCCCACCGACTTTTTAAATGTCAATTATATACGCTCAATAATCAGAGAGACACAACCGTTTCAAAACCCTGACCTCATCTGGAGCACCGACCCATTTCTGTCTTGTTCCAAGTTTTCTTCAAACATCTCATGTTTCCTTTTAAGAAGTTGAGGGACTGACGACCAGTTACAGCCGAAGTGCTACAAATTCACTACTTGATAGACCTTCCTTATCTAAAGCGACAACTAAACTTTTTTTGGGGTGTTAGCTGCAACTGCAGAACCATAATTCCATGTCACATGAAAATGGTATGCCAACTGCTCGTGCAATGACGCAGGTGTTTTTATGAAAAAGATGACGCATTCACAAGACTGTGCAATATAATGCAATGCACTAAACATTGCACAGGTGCTATTATAACAAATTTCCATGCTCACATATAAAATATATATATTAATTTTTGAGGGTGGTGCAATTTATGAGATTGCTATGTTAGTAAGTTTTCTTAACGTCTTCATACTCATAATTTGAGCAGAACAAAAAGTCCTCAAATTAGAAATGTAAGGAGTACATCAGACTGTTGAAAAGCATTGCCTACCTACAAAGAGCAAGGCAAAGATAACAGTAAGCTGATATATTGCCTGTCCCAGTATATTTTTCATCATTGTCCTCGATATGAGCGGTTTTGTCCGTCCGTAGGGTTTCCTCAGCAGAAGATCACTTGTGGGCATTTCTGTTGCAAGAGCCAGGGAGGCCAATGTGTCCATAATCAAGTTCACCCACAACATCTGTACGGCCTAAAACAACAGAAAGAACACGTTATTTCTACTGTATTAAAATAACAACATATTTTATTAATCATCAATTTAACAATGAATTTTATGTGTTTTGTATCATTAACCCTGCACAATCAAATCCATGATTATATTATCGATAAAACAGACTACACTCTGTTGGAGGAACTGAAAGACTATGACACCGTTAGCAGGCAATATAAACGTTTCATATCAGAGCATCACTCAGGTGTCACGAATAAAAAAACCTTATTATGTGTATTTGCAAAATAAACACAAATTTTAGATTTCTTTAAAAACAGGAAGATGTTTACATTTAATGCATATAAAATCTTAAACATATATACCCTCTATGTTCCTATGTTGTAAACAGTTTTAATTCTGATGAAAGACTCTAGGGTTACAAGTCCCATCATGCGGCTGAATGGTGAATAAACCATATCTTCTGCCAACGTTTCGAGAGCGGCACGACGCGGCTTGTAACCTGAGAGTCTCTCATCAACTTCAGTCACCGCAAAAGCTTCACTTTAAACAATTTTAATTTTATTTCTTTACTTTCAATTTCTTCCAGAATTTTTCTAACATATTCTGCAAACATTATGTTTGTGGCCAGATGTATCTGCTTTCCATTTGTGATACGAATGCCTCTTCTCAGATAATTTCAAGAAAGGATAATACACAACAAAACTGTATGAAAGACGTGAATAAATAATCAAGCAAACCTTTTCCTTTTAAAGTCTCATTTTGCATTTGCATTTCCGTGTTAAACCGACTCCATTTACAGCAGAAAATTTCATTTTGGTTTCCAATTTATAATTATTAGATGAGAAAAAATGTTCTTACTGAGGCAAGACAATCCAGATTTTATATGGCCTTAAAAGAGCCATGTGCATGAACAGATTATGTACCTTGAGGGGACTGTCCTGTACAGCACATGCACCAATGAAGGCAACGATTACAGCTACGACATTAACGGTAAGCTGAAACTGCAGGAATTTGGCTATGCTGTCATAGACGTTGCGACCCCACATTACAGCTTTCACGATACTGCTAAAATTGTCGTCCGTCAGGATGATGTCTGAAGCCTCCTTAGCCACATCTGTGCCCGCAATGCCCTGCAAAATGATAGCACTCATATCACGAAAGTGCACATGACAGCGACGCATTAATGACTTCATAAGCGAACATCATACATACATCTTTATTACATTCCATGAATCCATAAGTTAGTCAGATGACAATAGGATGTAGAATAAGTCATAATAATACAATACATGTTATACAAAGGATGAATCAGCATTAATCATTAAAACAGAATAAAAACAATTAATATTCCACTTGTGTTACATACCATAGCAAATCCAACATCTGCCTTCTTCAAGGCAGGTCCATCATTTGTCCCATCTCCGGTGACAGCGACCACTTCTCGACTCTCACTAACTTTACTGTCTATAATACCCTTCACCAAAGTATATTTGTCCGTCGGTGAGGACCTAGCCAACACACGCAGTTTGGGCCATACCTTGTCCAGTAAATGCTGTTGAACCTACATGAACACACAGCAATCAAGTTACAACCACAAATAAATTTCATTTTTTTGGTAACAAAAACGTCTTGTATATGGTCACCTTGTTCACACACTTACTGATATACGAGGCGCTACCCAAAAGTTGGGGGAATTTGAATTCCACGAGCGAAACGGTTGTGGAATGACCTCGCCCCCTGCAACTATTTCCTGTTCCCCAAAATGAAATTTCGATTGAAACGCCGTCATTTTGACACATTTGAGGAGATCCAGGCAGAATCACAGGAGGTGCTTAAAACACTCACTCTTGAAGACTTCCAGGGATGCATGGAATCATGGAAAAAAAGCTGGGGTCGCTGTATCCATGCCCAAGGGGACTATTTTGAAGGTGACTGTGGAAACTAGGAGTTATGATAAGCAATTTTTTATGGGCAAATTCCCTGAACTTTTGAGTAGCACCTCGTACGAACATCTCGAAGTACAAGAGTGATATTACAAATTAATGTGAACCAAGATGTAAGAAGTAACACAGAGCTGTGATTTAGAACCATGAATTAATAACATTCTGTAAACAATTATTTATAACTGATTTGAATAAATACTACTTCATGCCATAAAATGCATGTACGTGAATCAGACCTTGAACTGAATTCTTATAAAAATAATTAATGTAAAACATTTATTTATTTTCAGAATGTGATTAATTTCAGTCCTTTAACTGGAAATGAACACACCAAATGAATTAAAATTTCAGTCTACCTTAGAAAGGAATGTTCAACTTTAGCTGGAATTTACTTTTAAAAATTCTCACAATTCAAATATAATGATGTTTTCCCCGATGGTGACTGTGCATATTCCTAAACCAAGGAATAAATGCAGAAAGGTATGAGGTCATTACGAGAAACTCTGTTGATCACAGGTTTTCAGTATTTAAACTGAATAATTTATTTGAGAAGGCTGAACCAACCACAAAGCATGGTATGGAAAATTGCGGCCCGAAGCGCATGACGATGCACTGGGTGCACAACCAGTTGGTGGTACACCAACAGAAAATAAACTTTTTGGAAACGTAATTTTACGTCTATGATCTGAAACTTTCACGACAACTAAGTACAATAAATTCTTCTTGGACTACCAGCAGTGTAAGGTGGCTTAATGACGAAAGCACTGACGTTTCAAGAACCATCTTCGTACAACTACAGTACCCTGAGGACGAAGATGGTTCTCAAAACGTGCGTGTTTCCTTCTTTAAGTCACCTTACACTTCTGGTAGCCCGAGAAGTATTTATTAACTTTATGTGCTCAAATCAGGCAACGTATTCCATGTGTCAATATGACAGCTAATCTGACAATTTCACACCCTCATTTCAGTCCTGTGAATTTCTTCTCCTTGCACATTTAATATTTATCATATGGAAATAGGGGATTTACAAACTCCTCCTTACTATGGCACTGCTTGCACGACTAACAATTTAGTCGTTTGCTACTGCAATGCACAGTCAACGGAACTGCACACAAGTCATGACATATGGATGATAAATGTCAAAGAACGCTTATAGTCGGCGCAGTAGTTTTTGGTCCGTGGAGAAGCTAGCGGAGCTGGCCTACTCTGTGCACCTGAGGTGGCACGGTCAGTGTATTTCTTTTGTTTGGGCGTTCAGTCCGATAAGCTCCTCGGTGCAGTCAGCATTATACTATCACACAAGTGACTCGCTCCTAGCCTTCCAATTGAAAATTCCATTGGCCAAAAACTACTGCGCCGACTATACGAAGGAACAAATACGGGCCGAGTGATGCCATCCTGATATAGCGTCGACACTAACTTACAATTTAATGGGATATCTTCCAAGATGAAATATGTACCCTGAAGACAAAGTATGGGTGAAGGAATAATTATAAATTACCTCAACGTAACTCTGCTATGTCACCGGTAGAGATAGTTTTTTTTTATTTTAATCCAGCCAAACTTGAATGACCCTCAAGTATACAAAGCAAGCACTTAAGAGGCGAGTACAAATTTAATATAATTACATACAAATATAGCCAGGCATATTTAAGTTTTAGTAGCTACAACGATCACTGAAAATCTTATATTTCTGAACGGTAGGTCTAATATGGAGGAGAACCATTTTTTTAAAAAAAACTTCCTTGCAGATCATTATTTCATAACTGTAAAATAAGTCAAATGGGGAGTATATGAAAGCACGTAATAAATACAGTGGCGCTGCTTAAAAAAAAGATTTTTTTTTTTTAAAAATTGTCACTTCTAAGGTCAGTGGAATGGTACAGCTGGACCAATTATCTGGCTTCCCCACTTCCTTTTATGAGGATCTGTTAAAGAAAATGTGTTCTGGCCACTCTCAGCAAGAAAGATGCATTAATTAAAGAAGTACATTATTGAAGCCATCACAACATCAAGCCTAAAACAGGTGTATTACGTTGCGTGCAGGAAGAGAGTGAATATCAACGGAACGTCTACCACACCACAGCTGGCAGCCACACTGAATTGTCGTGGTAGTCATTAAAAACTTAGTGTGTCTGGCTGTATTACACAGGTACATAACTGAAATAAAATTACATTTTTACATGCCACGGAGACTTTAAAGCTATTTTCTGCCCTCTCTGAATAACAGTAACACACAGACTGACGATTTATTATGACACGTCATGCAAAAATATTTTATCTAATGCACATATTATATCTTTATTAAAAATTCTAATCAGAACAGAAATGCAGAGATGCATCCCAAATATTGGAGAACCATGTGATGAACAGGCAGGGATCCACTCAAAAAATACTGTGCTGCTAGGGGGTAAATTCAGTTACTTCAGACGCTTTCTGGCCAACACATGAATTTTTGAGAAGATCCCATCACTGCTGTATTTGGAGAGGGACTGAAAATAGGTAACCAGGTTCAAAGTCCACTATTGCACCTAGGTACTACATGATAAGCACAGAGTGAACACAGCTTTCAGCCTGTCAACCAGAATATTCAACTTACAATATTAGAATCATAAAACTTTGCCTACGACTTCCTAGAGAAGCTTAAACTGAAAGTTTACAGTTTTAAAACAAGCACGAGCTGGAAAAAGTAATTGTATTTTTTTAGTAGCACAGTATTTCTTGTTGAGGCTGTTCTATCCCACCAGGCAAGTGCAGCACATAAGAACCAGTAACCCTTCAAACATCAAAGTAGAAGCTACTTTAATTGGCAATGCCTAATACTCACCATTACAGTTCCTTCAATATTTTTTATCGAAATATTATCATGAAATTATTTTAAAACAAGCTGCTTTTGGGACAGTGAAATCAGCAACTTATAAGTTCAACTCCCAAATAGCTTCTCACTTCCAAGCTGTTCAGTCTTCAATAAACTTACGCCACAGCAAATGTTGAAAAACCAAGCATTTCCTTCTGTACTGGATATTTCAAACCTATTTCCATTCATTTATGTTAATTATTTACATTCTTTAAATCAAAGTCATCCTCATCTGACATTTTACTACAAAAAAATAAAGCTGTCCCAATACACGCCATGTAGGCACTTGTGGGGAGAGCAGCTATAGCTCCTACTCATTCTTGAACTCGGCGCTAGATGGGGTGAGTGGTCAGCGTCACGCTCCGGCCGCGCTTTGCCCCCGGTACCCATTGGATAGGAGGCTGGGTGGGCCCCAGAACCGGTCTGGACGCGGAGGCTAGAGGAAAAATATCCTCTGCCCCCATTGAGGATTGAACCCCGGTCGTCCAGTCCGTAGCCAGTCACTATACTGACTGAGCTATGCCAGCTCATTTCCAACATTTTACTGATATATTAAATTACAAAAATTAATTTAATAGTAACAATAATGATAACTTGCTTTTGTATGTATGAACAGATATCCACCTAACTTTGTACATGTGACCTCACAGTAGCATTTTCTATTTATTTTATCAAAAGCAAAATAATTCAGTGATCCAGACAGTAATTCAAGTTAAAATGGATTATTTCAGTTTCTACAGAATATCAACTGCACAAACAATACCATTTCATCGTAATAAAAGTGAACGCACAAAATGGCGTATTTTTATGATCTCTTTCCATAAAATATTTAAATCTGCTTCACAATTTTAATTCTTGTTTTGTCTCTTGTTTTTATACAATATTTTGTAGATATCATCTTTGTATTCCAGATTTCTGTTTTATTCCTTGCATAACCGTCTTCAAGTGTTTTTTTATGCAGCCACTTCGGAATACAGCACATCATCTGATTCGATGTTACTCTTTTTTCTGAATTTGATTTGTTTCTTTATTTTAACTGATTTTCCGTTAAAACAATTCATTCATTAAATATTAAACAAATCGCAAAACTCTACATAACGCAGAGTTAATATTAACTGACCTATGTTTATATTTAATTTCGCATTAAACTTTTCTAGGTTTTCAGTTGCACGAAATAATTTCATATACATTACGTGGCACACAAAAATGAAACAAGCTTCATGTATATAATGTCTGTATCCATCAGACACTTTTTGACATCATGACCATTTCTAATGCGGCACGTTATATCCATACGCTCGGCTTATAATTTTTAATTCCAGTGTTACATAACCTCATTTAACACCTTCAACAAATGTTGAAATATAACTGCATTACATAAAAATCCATGTTTTATTGAATTATAACGCACTTGCATGAAAAATATTCAAGTCTTTGTACGATTTGAGGTTTTCGTGGCGGCGAGCCTGAAGACGGCTATCTTCTGGGTTGTGGCGTCATGCAGTCTGGTAGAAGTTTACCAATGTTTATATATCCTTGCTACCTCCATTATCAGGACAATGATACAAGTCTTTAATTTCATAATTTGTCCTAAACCAGTAACTACTTATTCAAATGCCATCTTTTCTTTTTAATTACGTGGCAAGAAAAAGAGACCAGCACTTAACATCTTCCTGTTGGCAGATTTGTCTCTGTAATGACACAGGACACTTACTAATCACACTCAAATATTCAAAGTTATTACTTATTTTATTCCTTAAAGGAAATTATAGTCATTCAGTACAGTCTTCAGCCTTAATGTTGATCCTGTTCATAATCATGAAGCCAATTCATCACTGTCATCATCATTTCCAAAACCACCATGACACTCTTCTTATGATATCCCATATCTCACCACGTCACCATTTATTCATTATCAATGTCAAGATAATCCCATCCTTCTTCATTAAAATTACAACAATCACAAAAATCCTTCTCTCTTGCTTCAGTACCATCATCATAGTCTACTCAGCCTCTGCTGATGACGACGTCAATGATCAAAAATATATTTATTTTTGGTCATGTCACTCTTCTGCCTACTTCCACCAACATTGTCTTTATTGCCACGATTTAATTTTTAAATCTGAAACTTGATTTACAAGTTGCCTGTTTTTATTATCCTTCAAATTATTTAAATATGCATTTATTTAAATTTATTTTCTTCAACACATCTCAAAGTTTGTTTGCATTCTTTCTCCTTCGGTTGACCTGATATTGGTTTATGTGCAACTTTCACAGCTTTATTCGCCATGTCTTCCAGTGAACGACATTACTTTCAAAATACAACACTTTTTTTAAAAATAAATTACAAAGAACTGGAAATGATGCACAGAATAAGAAAACGTAGCATAATACGTGAATTGTAGCTTCCAATTTGTATATAATGTAATATTATATTCCTCTCATTAAGAAGATACACGTAACATTTACAGAATTTAACATTCATTTTCTTATTCTTGTAAATACTTGAAAAACACTACATATCTTCATTTCAAGCCTTTTACACATGCAACAATGATTTTTTTATCTTTTCAGTACTCAACCATACTTCAGGAGTTAATTTAAATTGTTCGATATACTTCCAAAGAAACAAAACTTCACACAATTGAGGCTTCCATAATTTTAGTTACAGACGCAGATATTATTTTGCAAAATTAAAGATGAGTATATTTGAACTGAAAAATCTGCTTCTGGTAAAGAAATTAAAAATCAAGTCATCTCATAAACTTGTATCTTCTTCACTTTTCACTGTCCACAGTTTACATTTCAATGTGATCACTCTGCATCGAAACAACGTTGCTTATTCGGACTGCAAAATTTGAAGCGGGACCATAAAATCCTGAAGGAGAAGTTGTGGGGAACATGAGCAGGCATCTTTCTTTATAATACTTAAGAATTCCAGGTTTTGTACTACAAGACACATTTTCTTCAGGAAAATAACATCTTCAAAAGAATTTCTTTTATTATTATGATTATGTAAAATCCAGTCCCAGAAGAAAAAGTTGTTTCAACATATTGCAAGAGCAATATCCTGTATCCTAATTAGGTGCCATCAGAAAAGAAAAAAAGAGAAACAGTAATCAATCTTTGAACACCACAGAAAGACAGAACTATAGTATAACCTATGAACGAAAAAACATTTTGCCACCAATAATTTTTTATTTTACTATTATTATATAATTAAGGGCTGAAGAGAGTGTAGGAGCTCAGAGCAGCCTGCCTGGTGGCTAAATGCTTTACAAAAAACCTGCGTCCAAGTAATAACACCACTGCCATACGACCTAGTCTTGCAAAATTGCTCCACTTGCCTGTGACGTCAGCACCCACCCAAAACACGTTGCAACTTCCATTAGCCTCCTGGCAGTTGGACAGCTACTGTGCTACCACACTTTTTCCAACCCCAGCTACGTCCACCAGAACTCTAATCTGAATGTGAGCATTTTGACTTTGTTCCATTCCTGACAATATTAATTCATTGTCGCCCATCACTTAATTGATCATGAAAGAACAAATAAACAAAATATCATAATTTTTAACTGATTATGGACAGCAGTAAAGGAGAAGTCAGACAAAATACACTCTGCATACTAATATGACAAAATAGTGTAAAGCTCTTACTTCGCCATTGCTGTCTCGTATTCTTCGGTTGAATTCCTTTCCTTCTAAAATAATGAAATCGTCTCCAGGTTTCAAAATTCCGCATTTCGTAGCAATGGACCGCGCTGTGTTTATGTTATCTCCAGTGACCATGCGCACAGTGATTCCAGCCCTCTGGCACTTTTTGATAGCTTCAGGAACCTGAAATATACACAACAAAATTTTTCTATGTTGGCTGACAACTAAAATTCATATTCAATTACTGAGAGAAAGACAAAGAAATACCAAATTAAACAAATTTGAAATATTATCAAAATAAAATTTTGCATTCATAACGAAGACATAACCAGAAACTTTTATATTCATAGTTTCATAGCCTCCATGCTGAAATTAGCTTTATTTATCGCTCATCAGAAAACAAGCCCATAAAGTAGGTAACAAGCAGACCAAAAACAAACCTTGTGTTTGTAATCAATTTCAAGGGATCACTGAATTATGGCCGTAATCACATTTATATATTCATATATCTCAACTTAATGGTACCTGCACCTTGTTGTGGTGGTGGGGCTTGAGTACCTCAGTGACCCCAAGAGCTACTGGTAGGGCATCCCTAGCCAGATTGGTCAAGGGGGAGAGGTCAGACTAAGACAGGTACCCTAGTCCTGGGGTTGGTCGCAAGGCTAACAACCTCGCACCGTAAAAAGGAAGATGTTTCGAAACCTCAGTCAAAGCCTCAGACAGACGGACCTAACTGAGGACCGAACGGAAGAGGAGAATTGAGGAGGCCATGGACCGAATACGGACCAGAGAGCCATAGAAGAAGAAGATATTCATATATAAGCACAGTCTGTGTATAAAGTAAGTGTGTAATAACTGGCCTACTTATAGAACACGCTAAAAGATACTTCAAAAAACAGTATCCCATGAAAATATTAATGTCAATTCCTATCCTTATTCTTGCACAATATTCAGTAAACAGCGACAGATTTTAACCTGGCATAAATATTCATACTAACCAGAAAATACTATTTGTGCTCTTCCATGCAATTTATAGTTGATCAGAATTTTAAATGAACACCACAGACATTGGGCTCACTTTAAAAAAATCTAAAGGAAAGATGAAGTAAAATGATAGCGAAATAACTCATTCTATGTGACGATATTTTCATAACACGATAGATACAGATTGAAGGGCAAATGTATATACAAAGCTAAGAAATGTTGGAACACTGGTTGACATATATAAAACTCTCTCTCTCTCTCACAGAAATCTTCAAACAATCTCTGTAAACACACGAAGATACACACACACAAACCAAGACTTATGTCACATCAAAACTGTAAAATCTGGAACCGAACATCACAATCAAGTGGATAACAATCCTGCTTCGTATTCAGAAGGTCCCGGGTTCAAACGCTGGCCCTGAGACTGGCTACCCTGACTGGGGTTTTCATGATTTTCCTCAGTCCCTATAGGCACATGCTGTGATAGTACCTTAAATTAGGCCATGACTGCTTCCTTCCTCTCGTTTGACACTATATAGTGTGAGCTACTGAAAAAGTGTCGTTAAATAAATATGTACAATCTGCAATGAAGTGAAAATGATGTGGTACAATACCTGCTGAAATTTAAAGACAAATTCATGCCATCTCAGCTTAACACGCAATGCAATTGGATGATTAAACATATTCCACTCACCTCTGGTCTCACAGGGTCTTCAATCCCTACCAAACCGACGCAGGTCAGATTGTTGACTGTGTTCTCCTCATCGTCCCAATTGGGTTCACTATCAATGTGCACTTGGTTAATTTCTGCTTTACCAGGTACAAATTCCCGATAAGCTATTGAGATGGTACGGAGCCCATCACAGGCCATGGGTTCGATGACTTGACGGACCAATCGATCTTGCATTTCTCGCGTAAATTTTTCCAGGTGACCGTCTCGGCCATAAATAAAGGCGCATCTGTAAAAATGGACCTGTGTGAATGCTGATGGGTTAGGCAGAAAAGAATACGAACCACTTAAAACCAGGAATGAGCAACACATCTAAACATGAAGATTTCTGTCTTCTGGGTTGTTGCTCTGTGTAGTCTCGTCGACGTTAACCAACGTTTCAGAGGTCATACTGCCTCCGTCATCAGGGTGATGAACATCGACCAAACTACACAGAGCAACAACCCAGAAGACAGAAATCTTCAGACTCACCGCTGTGAAAACCTCAAATCTTACACATCTAAACATATGTATACAAATGTTCAAAACATTCACAGACCTTAAACACCGAGTTTCAACTTTAATTATACCATAAACAAAAATTATTATTATTATTTCATTATCTGCTAACCAAAACCTTGAGTACTAGTTATCTGAACATTTCATTAAGCCAAATTGCATCTATATTGCACTAAGGAAGAAAAAGTACATATAAATCATGCAATTCTGCATAATACTGTGAGCAACACAATCTGTTATTCAAACTTACTTTTTGAGGACAATCTCTGATGCTCCCTTGGTAAAGAGTCTGTAACCTCCCCCTTGCCGTGGTACCACAGTGCTCATAGATTTTCTTACAGAGTTGAATGTATAAACCCGAGTAAACACTTCCTCTGGTATGTCATCCCGAATTGTCTGGTAACGTTTACCAAGTGCTTCCACAAACCCTAGCAAAGCACACTCAGTTTTATTACCGACTTGCTTTGGCAATTCACCAGCGCCATCTCCTGGCTGAAAGCAGAAGCCAATTTGCATCATAAGCATCCCAAACATTAACATGACAGTTTTATTTAAGAATGTGTCAGTAAAAACGTGTTCTTACCATAATACAAGATGTGTACGCTGAATTGATGGAGATGGCTTGGATTAGCGTGTTCGCAACATGCGGCGGAATATCCGAAAACTTGGGAATTGTTTTACTTAACTTTTCACATATGTATGATTCAACAACTGTCATCCTAATAAAACAGACAACAACGAGCAAGTTTTATTATTGTACATTCATATGTATATTTAGAGTCCCATAAGAATTATGTCGCACCAGATGCTATAATCATAAATACCTATTTGTAGTAAGCGTTCCAGTCTTGTCAGAACAGATGGCAGTAGCATTTCCCATAGTTTCACACGCATCAAGATGACGAACAAGATTGTTATCTTTCATCATTTTCTAGGAGGGGTAAAAAAAAAGGGGGTTCATGAATATTCTTATGACAATGAACTGTAATTAGTAACTCATCTCAAAATTCCAAACTTCTCCTAACTCATTTTGGAGTACACTGAAATCCATACCTAACATTTCCTTCCTGGATGTTTGCATCACATACATACCTTTACGGAGTACGCAAGAGAAAGTGTAACAGCTAATGGAAGCCCTTCTGGCACCGCAACAACTAACACAGTCACACCGATGATAAAATACTTGACAAGCTCACTTGCATGACTACTCTTCCAGCCGCTCTCTTCAAACACGTATGTTTTTATACAGAATTGAATAACTAATATCACTACTGTTAGCATGGCAATCATGGAACCTAAAAAAGAACAGAAAAATCTTTATTTTTATATTATTTCTCATACAAACCCTACAATTCTCAAAACATTACACACTTAAGTGAATTTAAAGAAGACCCCAAGATACATAAGACATAACAGCAAAAGGCTCTTCTCCTCTTCACACTGACATACATCACCTACTTGAACCTTATATGAGCCGGTGTAGTCAGTATAGTGACTTTCTACGGACTGGACGACCAGGGTTCAATCCCTGATAGGGGCAGAGAATTTTTCCTCTAACCTCTGCGTCCAGACCGATTCTGGGGCCCACCCAGCCTCCTATCCAATGGGTACCGAGGGCGTTTACATACGCTCATTATTAGTCAACAGAGATTTTTGCATACTGTCAACATAACGGAATAAAATGATAATTCCAATTACGGTAATAAACCTCTCACATTACATGTTTCAACAAAATAACATCAATGAGTGTACAGACAGACATGCTGAACGTCATAAACATAATGGCAGTTTTGTTGAAGAATGTAGTGCGAACATTTTATTACCAAAATTGAAAAATAAACTTTTAATTCAGCTGTGTAGAAAGTAACCAGAAAATTCTGTTGCTTAATACACACATTATTACTAGTCAAAGTAACATTTTATCTGTAACTCAGGATTTAACTTTTGTGCAGATATTTTGTGACGCAGAAAAATCTGTATGTCAAAAGTACTGCTTGATAAACTCCACTTAAATCTTCAGTGCATAAAAATTACCTGCATAACCGATTTGGATGGCAAGTTTGGTCAGCTTAGCTTGGAGCACAGATTTCTCTTTCTTGTGGCTCTCTGATGCTGGTGCAGGCTTGTGGTTTTCCAAGGCATCATCGTGCTTATTTGGTGTGTTGTCGGCAATAGGAGCAGGTACACTCACGTGACTGTTACCAGTTACTGGTGCTACGTCTTCTTCACCTGCATACAGAACATAATGGCTAAGGCTATCTCTCCTGATTCACTTCAAAATACATAAAAAAGTATGTGATCAGGGTGTACATGTAACTGTCTTATAATGTCATGTCAAAAATTTTGAATCATAAAAAAAACGATGCCCGTAATTGTCTTAACGCAGAAATGCTTTAACCTCCACACATACAACTTGAATGAGGTTTAGAGACATTTGTACAGCAAAATAGAGTGATAAGGCCATTATGCTGCCAACAGCCGCGTTCTTGTTTCATCTGTTCATTTATAACAGTTAAACTTTTACGGTTAGGTTAAGTTACGCAATATTGCAACGATGATAATTTGCTTACAAATGACATAGTTTATTACAACACTCAATAAAAGTAGTTGAACACTGAAGTGTATAGTTAAGCATTTGTATTTTATAATATCAGTATGTTTCCCATCAACATTAATATTGTAAAGATAATGTAATAAACATACTTGTGGCAAAACTTGTTTGCCTGATGCAAGGCTAAAATCATGCAACTTATCATTGACCCCACTCACTTTTTTTTTGGGGGGGGGGGGGGGGGGAAAGATACAATATCGCGTGTAGCAGAGCCATGCAAAATGTTCGCATATTAAATATGAGCTATGTAAGCTATCAAGGACTGAGGGCACAATTTTATCTTCTAAAGACACTCACAAATAAGTATAAATTAATTTCTCTCAAGTTTGCCATTTGCTGACCACCCTTCATGCTTGTTAATTTAAAGAATATTCTGCTGCTACCAGTACATTTCCAATTACGAAGGAGAAGAAAAAGAGCTTTTGCAGAAAAAAACAATTTTCAGCTTATTTCTTTACAGTGTTTATCTGCGAAGCAAGCGAGAACTGGGCCATACAGTTATTTGCCACCCTGCTACTGGAAGCGTCCTTTGTTGCCAAAGATCTGAGAGTATCATTTAAACTGACTTCTTTCCTCAATGCACATTTTGAAAAAGTTCTTTGCCCCCCAGCGAGTCAGATGAATGTTGAACTCTTGCCATAAATTCACTCAAAATATACAATTTATACTTGGCTGGCTTTGGGAACTGTACAGTAGATACTAGTGTCAGCTCGCTCCTCTGTAATATTGGCGTCTTGTCACGGTAAGAACATCTTTCATATAACATATGCTTTATCAAATTGTGTATCACTGTATCAGGAAAAGTCTGAGTGTTGCAATGTGCAGCTGATTTTGACAATATTTTAGGATGAGGTGAAGTTAACCTCATTATAAGTACTAATTTCACATGAACTACTGTACCCTATAGCTGGCATGTGATGTCCTGTGCAATTTCAGCACTGAAATTTATTACGAAAATTTCCATTTGGTATCTATGAACCTCTTCAGTTAAGGCATGCACATTTACAATAGTAAAACTGCACTATTAACCCTTAGCGATAAAGTAACATACCCTATCAATAACAATGACCAACACAATTTACTTAATTACTATTTAAAGATATTCTGTCACTGAAAGCCAGTTACTATGTTCTGGTCCTCGTCCTAGTTATAACTACTGGAATATAATAACTAATCATTATATTTTTATGCACAAAGTAATAAAAAGTGGTATATCCACATTACTTAAGTAATTTATGATAAACATCCTAAAAAAATGTGAAAAACACCTGATTTATGGCCATCTTCGATGTGCAAACAAATCTGAGCAACATTTCACAGTCAATCGTAACATAAAGGATTTATGAAAACTATCACTCATTTAACCTTTAATGAATGGGAACAGTTGATTTAAACCCCGTACGATAATGCTGCCAGCCAGACCATAACTCCATAGTTAACAATTTGGTATACTGACTGGCTAATCGGGGTTCGATCCCCGATGGGGGCAGCGTATATTTTTCCTCTAGCCTCTGCGTCCAGACCAGCTCTGGGACCCACCAAGGGATAAAGCGTGACCGGGGAGTGACGCTAACCCCTCACTACCACCTAGTGCCGCAGTTAAAACTGAGTATGAGCTATACCTCCACTTGCCCCCAAGCGCCTACATGGCGTATAGTGGGATGGCTTTACTTTTAATTTTTTTATTATGCTAGTCCAACACAAGTAAAGCTGGACTATGTAATAGATGCATCAAAAGGATAATGAAGGTTAAATAAATGATACTACTCTGCAAAGAATGGTTTCCAAGAAGCCATGCTTGGAAAAACATACATTCTTAATTCTACTGTTATAAAATATGCAACTTCTATCAACTACAGTGTAATAAAGCAATAATATAATAAAGAATCAAAAAAGGGATTTCACCTGTCAAACTCTTCTTCTTCCGCTGTTTCTTAGCTTCTGGACAGGGAATCATGCAAAAGGAAATCCATTAGTATTACAAACACAAAAACAAATCAATATCACACATCTCAACACCTGGTCCACATTGGAAGCCATTTCATTCAAAGAAACACCAATAAACAATTGTCACTGACAGATTTAGAAGAATGGAAAGTCAATTTTAAAGTGGTTCACATAAACTGGTTTGTGAATTTAAAAGGTACATTTGAAAATTCATAAATGCTCAACTTTGTAGTAAAAAATGATATTTACAGACATGCTTATGAAAATACCATTCAATCCAACTAATTTCAATGCTTTACTCTAATGTGCTAACTCAGCAGCTACAGGAACCAATTACAATTATAGAGAACTAAACAATACATACAAAGAATTAATTCATATGAAACTTTCTAGTGCACAGTACACGCTGGACTAATTTAGTATCTGCACCGCACCATAAACTTTATAACAAAACTGAAGGTGATACAATATGGTAATTACCGATTAACCAAATTAAGCAAAAGATTAATATTCAGAAATTTATTATCAAACACGTTATCACACACCCCATCTGCAGCTAAGACACAGTCAACAAAATGCATTCACTATGTGAAAATGAAGCAGAAAATGTACTTATGTCTCTTAATTTTGACACAAACTTAAACACCAACAGCTTCTACAAGCAATGGACAAGTTATAAAACTGTTATAAATGTTCCTTGTATGTAAGACCTCAAAATAATGCCATCTCTCACATATGTATACCATTTTAAGTTATCCAAGAAACATTCATAACTGTAAGCATTATAATTTTAAAAAAATCTGTTGCAACACAAAGTAGCAAACCATTGGATAATAAACATTTCTTTGTAGCAATTGGTGGTAAAAGAATTCCATACAACTGAACCATATTCAAGACCTGATCTCACTAGGTTGATGTAAAGCAGTGGTCCACAACGCGGTGCCCGCAAGCGCCATGGCTTTTTTTTGGTGCCCGCGTTGTTACGGAAAGAGGTTATACTGAATAATGAAGGCCATTTAACCATGAACATTATAAAATCAAAGCACAAATTTTGACTTACTGATGCCCATCTTGACGATTGCTTGCGAGCAGCAACATCATCCTACACTCCCAAATTTGAAAAACTGGCCGAAATGCAGTGTCAAACATCACACTAACTTCCCACTTGAGTAATAATAATTGTACTTATAAAACTACGTATTTTTGATTGCATGGTTTCTTGTATCATTAAACGTCGTGTTGTTTTGTGTATTATTTGGTGTCTATATCTTATTTGTCCAGAGAAAAGAAAATTTGGCTTTGTTAAATGGTTGGTGCCCGCCACGATCTCATAAACTCTCAAATGTGCCCGTAGGCACAAAAAGGTTGGGGACCACTGCTGTAAAGCATTGCCAAGCTGTCAAAAGAAGGAAAGAAAAAGTTACAGTCCATATCAGGCCTAACAACTTTACAGCATGAGAAAACAGATAATCAACATCAGGGCCAGCCTTAGGAAAAATGGTGCCTCGAGCAAACAAAAGTCACGGAAACCAGCCCACCTAATGACAAGATATGCACCATTAACAATTTATGTGTTAGGCACAATTCATACCAAAGGAACCAACAACAAGCAACACGGTAACACATCAAGAATAAGATGCGTAAAACTCGAAGGTAAGAGACCACTTCTGAGACGAAGACACAGATGGTAGGGCATAATTAAAATTGATAAAGGATATCACATCTAATTACTTTACAAGATCAAGGAAAGCGCTACACTTCGCAACTATTTCACTTACATTTGGTGCATATTACCTGTGACCACTTTCAGAAAGTTACATATACAATTCTTTGCAGTTGAAACACAACTCTGCAATTTACATCTACATGTAACTTATACCAAATTACAACTTCTGATAAGATCTGACACACTGCATAATTTACGTAAAGCTGCTACATTCTAACACACGTCTACTGAAACATTTCAATAGATGTATATTAGACGTATAAAATTAATGTATTCTCTGCTAATTTCAAGTTTCATGTGCACAAATGTATTTAAAGTTTCAAGTGCAGTGTTACATAAGGAAGTACGATGCATATGGAAACAACCAAAATCTAATAATATTCAAATACGAGCAAAATTACGAACACATTAACCCACTGGCATACCCAAAGTCTGATTCAGGTGCACAAGCATTTGTGCCCTGAACTAGCTAGTGCCCAATTCAGAGGTTTCGTGCAGTATGTTATTTTATCACAAGTATTTAAGATATCATTACCTCTCCTGCCAAAAGATGGCATATAACTTCTCTAAACCCAGAATTTCATTTCATATACAGGTAGGCCCCTGATTTACGCCGGGGTTACGTTCCACTTCCTCAGGGTCGTCAGCTGAAGCGGCATAAATCGAGGAAGAATTATAATGTATTGTACTGGCGGACGAGGAGAAAGCAACTGACGCTAACACTAGCGCCGCCTAGGTACCCACTTCCTGTGCTGCATTTAGGCTTGTGTTTTCAAATTTTTTTTTCATTATTATTTTAAAAGAGCGTTAATGTGAAACAGCATAAAATGAAATGTCATAAAGCGGGGCCTACCTGTATATGTAAGTGCCATGTATTATTTATGATAAGAGATACTGAAGGGCAAACAACATGTTATCCTCACTTCAGTGGGATTTATTAGTAAACGCTGGGCTGATTTGTGGTACAGACTCATGAGATAATTCTGCTCGGTAAGCAAGATTCTATTTTCACACACTCACTGTCTGCTTCCTTTGTGCGTGAGGAGTGGAAGTAGCTCAGTAATGGTTACTTGAGCCACTGTTTCTTTCATCTCTACCATCACTGTCAGTCATATCACCATTAGAATTGTAAGTTTTATTTTCACAGATATCAAACAGCCCATTAAGACCATGTGCTGATGTGTTACAAGTACATATTCTTCTAGGCACTTCGCAATCTTGAGAGAGAGAGGGGAAAAAAAGAAAAAAGGAAAAAAAAAAACCACGCTTCGCATAATCACAGTATCATACACAGAGAACTATGATGGAGATTTCAAATTTTCTTTAAAAACAAAAATCAACCAAGAATAAACTGTACTTCATTTGCACATGTATAATAAACAGTACGCCAATGGGTTTCACACTAGTATATGATGAATTTTCAAATGTACAATCCATGCTTGCTGGGTAAAGGTACGTGCTTAATCCATTTCCTTCCTCTTGTTAACAAACTGTTCCCAAATAAGCCAAAAATATCATATTTTGATCCAATGTGTAACAGATGATTTAATTAGGAAGTATAAAAACCAATTCCTTATGAAAATCATGGCGATAAACCTAAATGTTTCTGGTTAGATAAAATTAATTTTTTTAAAATGAATTACGAATATATTCATAGACACATGGCACTAATGCTGCTCAAACTAAACTAATATTCTACTCTGTATTCTGATTATTTCAATCAAGAGAAGTAAGACATGCAAATTATATCAAGAATTCTGTCCAGGAGGATTTATAAGATCTTGTATGGAATACACAACATACACACAGTAGGAAAGTGTTTGCAACAGGTCACTTTTCTGATGACAAACAGAACGTGGTATTACGATTAACACAAAATGCAATGAGGACGTGTTAGCAGGACCATAACAAGTGATGGCACAATGTAAGATAAAATCCACATCACAAATACAACATGAGCAATTACCATTTCATATTCCGTAACACAATTTTAAACAAGAAAGTTTTTACATCCGAAACAACTATTCAATACTGCCAAACACAATCCTCTTCTGTATAAATTGCAATAATCCCACAGTTTCATATTATCCTTCCGCACAGTTCTCTACCATAAATGTCTCATACAAATATAACGGAATTTCTTTTCACCAAAATAATGAAAAAGGTTTACATACATATGGGTCCGGAGAAACCTCCTTTCTGAGTCAAATCACTCTTTACCTTTCAAAATGTCAATGCAGCACAATATTTGTGACAATGAGTAGCAATGGGAAGAAATTGGTATGACAGACACGTGGTGCAGTCTGGGACACACTTCAGCATCAACAGTAAAAGCAAAAGCAGAGCTGTCCCACTATATGCCATGTAGGCGGTTGGGGGGAGAGCAGGCATAGCTCCTACTCAATTTTGACCACGGCACTAGATGGGGGTGAGTGGTTAGCATCACGCCCTGGCCGCACTTTACTCCCAGGAAAGGACAGAGGCTGGGTTGGCCCCAGAACCGGTCTGGACGCAGAGGCTAGAGGAAAAATCCTCTGCCCCTGTAGGGGATCGAACCCTGGTCATCCAGTCCGTAGCCAGTCACTGACTGAGCTACCCCAGCTAACAAAACTAACATTATTGTATTGCTTTTTTTCTTAGTTTACAACATCCAAGTTCAATATCTCTGTTCTCTAAAATTAATTTATTTTATTAACGGTAAGCAACAATGGTTAAAATTTGTAGGGACACAAAAATATCAGTTTATATGATTTGTCAACGATGTAGAAACTCTTAGACGCCCATTAGACATTCCTCAAACCCTGTCAAAGTTTCTTAATGTGTTCAGCTGACAATGACAAAACAAAGCACAAAAGACATTTTAAGTTCTTGCCATATTTGAGCTCCAGGGACAGAAAGCAACAAAACTAACAATGCATTGAAATTTTCCAAAAAGGAAAAGGAGGCTATAACTTGGAAATGAGGCTCCTCCAGGCTCAAGTTCATATGAACTTTTCCCCTCGTTTCAGTGTTTAAAACTTACTCCTACATTTGTGCCAGACCTTAAGCTACACTCTGCATATTAAAAACATAAATAATATTCAATATGTATTAAAACTATTCTTTGGTATATCTTTCATCAGATTACAAGAAAATATGCTAAAGCCAAGTACCATCTGAAGTATTAAGCAAATGATAATATTAAATAAAAACAGATAATGAAATGATATATTTGTAAATAAAATACTTTCTGTGTTTCTTAACACCAAGTACAGATAAATTCTGAAATTTTATACTGGGATACTGGGAACGACCCGTTCTTCAAGTGCCTGAGCACTGCGGGTCCCAACTTTTCATTGGTTCGATCTATAGACATTTGGTAGGACTCCTTGGACGAGGGATCGGCCCGTCGCAAGGCCTCTACCTGTATACAGGACAGTACAACACAGAAAGACGCGGACAAACATCCGTGGCTTGAGTGGGATTCGAACTCACGGTCCCAGCGACCAAGCGGCACAAGGGCAATGCCTCAGACCGCGCGCCACTGTGGACCCCCGAAATTTTATAAGTATACATTATAAAAATACAAAAAGACAAAGCTATTCGACGTGCAAGGCAGAAGACTTTTAGTAAGTAATGGTGATAATATTTAGTTTTCACTATCCGAAGATTAAGAATTTTAAAATAAAAATCATTTGGTACTCTGCAGTATTAGAACCATCCACCATTGTTTCCAAATGTGATTTAACAAGGCCTTTATGTGTCTGAACAATAGTGACAGATATTCATAAATGAAATTATTTGTAAAGAGGGCAGAAAAGCATTCTTCCTTACAACATTAACCAAAACTGCACTCAACACAATAAATTTGGTTCTCGTAATAAAATAGACTTTAGAAACATGTTAACAAACTGGAACATGCTGGAAATTTACACAAACTGGGAACATGAACACAAAAGTGTTTCATGCATAGGAAACTGAAACTACAGAGATCACCTTTTTTCCGCTTCTTGATCTCCGCTTCCTGCTGGTCAACAGCGGCTCCGAGAAGAGTGAAGATAATACCAGCTTGGGAATTCACCCCAACAGCTGCTACTAACATCTTACCACTTCCTTCCATCACATGAGTTCCTGCAACAGAATACACCTTCAAAAATGTGTCTCATTTTGTATCTCACAATCATTACATTCCGGATTATCCACGTCTGTCTGTAGCATTTTTCCTACGCGGTACGAAATCCGCATGTCTATGGGATCACTCTAATAATTATGAGGTTAATTAATATACTTCTTTCATGGCCCTACAACCCAGTTGTGGGTCTTCGCCACCTCCTTTTTGGGGGTTTTCCTAGTCTTTGAAGCGTGCATTTATGAGTAGTGAGTGACCAGCCCACTACCTCTGCACAATTTCTACTCAATCCTGATTTAACTGCCAGAGCCATCCAGTAGTGAATCAGGAGAGACTTGGGTGAGAAATGGCTGCTGAATTTTGCTTACGAAACATCTTTTACATGCCATAAATCTATCACACGGAACTGCCAGCTTTACTTCCACTCGGAAGGAAGTTGTGCTACAGATTTTTATCTCCCTTAAAAATCCATCGACCTCAGCGAGGTTTTAACCCGCAAACCTTGGGTCTAGTGGCGAGCATGCTAACCACTAGACCACCGAGGGCAACTAATTAATATACTAACCACTTAAAAAGCATTAACACATTTGAATCAATAAGCATGCTGTAATGTGAGTGGTATTGTGATATATGGTTTAATAAACTGACTATGTTACAGGTGACATCTAGAGACCAACAACAGTACTCATCAGTAATTCACAGATGAGGAATATCAATGATAATTATGACCACTTTTAGATAGAAGCAGCTCCTTAGGGAGGCTACCCGTAACAGCGAAAGATGTAGATCAGGGGTTCCTAAACCTTCGATCATGCCCCAAAGCTGGGTTGTGCAGACTTTTTGATGGGCCAGGTTGCAAAAGTCAAAACATTTTTACAGTATCGCTAATTTAGTCAAGTAAATGTAGCTGACAAATTTTGTTAGTTCACTTCTGTAATTGTAAATGTACCTCTATTCACACAACAATTAAAAAAATATAATACTGGCATAATTACAAAACAATATATTTCTAATTTGTCCCTAACTGCCAAACTATTGGTCGTCAGGTGGAAGAATTTTGAAATGCTGGGTTGCTAACAAAAAAAGGTGTGGAAATTGCTGATAAAGATATCAAAAAGTAGAAAAATTATATAAACTCACTTAGAATCTTTATAAAAGATAACTAGATATAAGTGACTGCCATAAATTTAATATTAGTTATCCTGATTTAAGTACAGCAACTTACCTGACAGAAGCATTGGGTCAACATGCTCTCCTTTCTTCACATGATCTGATTCACCAGTCAGAGATGATTCATCTACTTTCAGGTCATTACTCTGAATAAGAATGCCATCTGCTGGTAACAGATCACCGTATTTAACCTGCAAGATACAAACGAGTATTCAAACAGAGAAGATATTTTAAAATAAATGGCAGTGGTTTCTAACTACCGAACGAGAAACTTACTTGGCATATGTCCCCGACCACAATGTCGCCAACTGATATCTGCTTGACCTCTCCTCCTCGAATCACAGAAAATTTATGCTCTCCTTCAATTCTGTTCTGTAACCCTCTGAATTGCCGTTCCTTCGTATAATCATTGAATGCTGTTACAATCACGACGACTATGACCGAAATGAGAATGGCCAAGCCTTCAATCCATCCGTGATTCCCTTCGTCCTCGTCCAGCTGTGGCCCTTCTACAAAATCATGCAATCACGTCATTGAAGTACAAAGTGTACATTTATGCGTTACAGGTTTTCATGTGTTGATTTCCAATTTGGTAGCACTAATAACACTAAAAAATGGTGCAGGAATATATTGTATACCTAAATCCTATCATATTATCATCAACAACACTATCTTAACAGAAAGCAGGGTTGGGTTCTAAATTAAATGTTTCACCAACTTGAATCACTTCACAACAAAGAAAAGGATATGAAATCTTAATGTATATGCATACACACAGTAAATCAATCTACTTTTTGACCTCGTGGTAGTGGACAAATCAATATATAAAAATCAAAGTCACATTAAGTTTCCAACTACCTGAAAACCAGAATAGACTTCAAATTCTCCTAAACAAACTCACAATATCATTCTCTTATCTCTCATAAAAAAAACCGATCTTCACTATTGTATGCACGAGTATAATTATAATTCATTGTACCTTCAAAAATGCTTAATCCCACAATTCACAAACATACAACCATAATTTGACACTACATTTATTAAACTTTAACACGTGGCATTAACATCTCATGTAAGGAAAAACTATTAACCCATTAATAATATCTGCTCGCATGCTGGAAGTAGTAAAAGTGTGAGCTACAACAAAACAGGTAAGTCTAAGCAACAAACTTCACGGTACGGTAAAACGATGAAGCCAACAGTACGACCATATAAAAATTTGAAAAATCAGTCTCAGCGGGATACATTAACAAAAAGGATGAACACATTGATGCATATTTCCTAGACATGCTATCAATTTTTACAAGACATACAGTGGAAGAAGAACTGTAGAAATGTGTTGCAGTGTGGAGAAAATGCAACAGCTCACTGCATACAAATATAATTAATCTATAAGACAGATACAATTATTTGAGCCCCCTTTTCCCCCAAATATAGTACATTTTGTCCTCTTACGTATCTAATTCATCTGAATACACGTCTGTGTTAGTATGAGTTTCACGTTTCCCACACCAGCACACTGATCATACCTCCGACACATACCCAATTTTCCATTCAAGTCAGTGGAATGAAGTAACAACAGTATTATAAAACAACAACATTATCCTAAGCACAACTGAAACTTTTTCACTTCATTCATTCATCCAACGGACTGACAAAACCTATTTCATGCTTAGCACTTACAAGGTGGAATACTAAAAACATATTCTACACACACATTCTACTACCCAAAGAAGTCTTAATAGAAAATTTAGTCAAGAGTGAAATTTATATATGTGGGTGCCACAGTGCTAACAAGATATCACCACAAAATATACCTACAATGGCTCAGAAATTAAAAGGTCCAAGGCTCAATTTGTTGGCGAGGAGAGAAAAGGAGAATTACGGTGTAAGATTTGAGGTTTTCACAGCTGTGAGTCTGAAGATTTCTGTCTTCTGGGTTGTTGCGCTGTGTAGTCTGGTCGATGTTAACCAACGTTTTAGAGGTCATACTGCCTCCGTCATTAGGGCGATGAACATCGACCAGACTACACAGCGCAACAACCCAGAACACAGATATCTTCGAGAATTACGGTGATTATGGCAGGATTTTAAGTTTCCACAACTGCGAGTACAAAGTTAGCTGTCTTCTTCACTGTAACACCACGTAGTCTGGCAAAAGTTAACCAACGTTTCAGAGGTCCTTACTGCCTCCATCATCAGGGCAATGACTCATGGGACCCCTAAAACACTGGTAAACTTATACCAAACCACACAATGCTACAACCCAGAAGACGGCCATCTACGGTGATTCACAGTTCCACTGTTCTTTCCAACAAAGCAGCCTTTACCATGTTTATGCCAAAATGCCTGCAGCGTCTTAAATTATTAAAGAGAATTAAGACAGATTTCAAAATTCTGAGGATCACAAACAGAACCCTGGAGAGACCAATTAACTTTCTAAGCCATTAAGTGTAATAATACATCCAAGTTGTCTCACAGGTGGAGGGGGGGGGGGGGGGTGTCAAGTCACAAGCACACCTAAACATAGCGGAATCCTGTCCCAAAACCATACACTACATTTTGACAAAATTATATCTGTACACATCCATAACAATCCTCCCCACAAAGTCTTCAAAGTATATATTGTTTTCAGATATCCTTTTGGAGCCAAGAATCTATGTTTCTGATCATTTTGCTACAACAATATTAAGTTACACCTGTGCACAGAAATATTACCAATTTCCTTTAACTATACAATAAAACACTTGGAACATGAGAGTGAACGAGCAAAAGGGAAGTGACTACAACAAAGTCTACTGAACACCCAGAAGCTAACGTATTTACCATCCATGTTGTTATCATCTGAAGATGGCAATCCATAAAAAATAAACAAACATGAAAGAAGTTAATTGTCACCATCAGTGTGTCAACAATTACTGTGCGAACTGCACGATGTATTAAATGCTGAAATTCCTGAAATGAATCTGAATAGTCAATGTTCTTGCACACATATCGGTTTTAGAACAAATGACAGCATTGTAACGAAAAATCCGCCTCCTCAGATCTACTCCACAAGATGGCTGCTATCGCTCTGCCAATGTATCATGGACTGGGATTTCACACATGCCTGCTAGAAACTGTGAGATTTCAGGTTCCTATAGTGTCGATCATTAAGACGCTTGTCTTCCAGGTTGCTGCACCACGTAGTGTGATAGAAATTTACTGATGTTTCAGCGGTCCTTGCTGCCTCCATCATCGGCCTGATGATGGAGGAAGCAAGCACTGAACTGTCGGGTAAACTTCTACCATACTACACGACACAACAACCCAGACGACAGCCATCTTCAATAGCATCTAAAGCTTGAGAATTCTGAAAATTCATGTGAACCAAAATACCCAGACTCCTGATGAACCCCAATTCTGATGACAGACTAGTTGAACCATTGTAATATCACATCTCCAACAGCCACGCACATCTGTCAGTGTCAAAATGAAAATAAAATTTAAATTCATTTAATGTTCCTTCCTGTGTCTCACACAGTACAACTGAAGTTTAATGGTTGTATCTTACACATTTATTTTGCTTTCCCCTGCATAAAAAAGAAAGAAAAAATCTTTAATTCACCAGACTTGGAATCTTCAATAAAACAAACCAATATTATAAACCTGAGACTGTTGTAGCAATAAGAAAGTTCTTTATAAATTCAAATTAATAATCTTACAACAAACTCAACAGCTTCAAAGTTTGAAAGAAATAAAAGTACGGCCATTTGCAATAAATCTGTTCATAATTTACTGTTCTCATTACATTTCAACATTTGGCCATATAAATGGAATATTCGAGAGTTCACTCGTATCACATGCGACAAATTCCAAAGTGCACAATTTTTCCAGTTTTAAGTATCTCCAAAACTGGTATCTACCTATGAGTCTACATAGTGTCACAAGCCAGAACATGACTATCATATTATTATGTTTTAATGAGTCTGTATTCTTCTTCTATTTCCGGTTTAACAATGTTTATACATTTTCCGGTACCCTTTTACGGGTCCCAAATTTTTTTTTTTTAGTTCGCTTGATCTGTGGACATTCGGTAGGACTCCTTGGACGGGGGATCGGTCCGTCGCAAGGCCTGTACCTATACACAGGACAACACAATACAGAAAAACATCCATGGTTTGAGTGGGATTTGACCCGCGAGCAAGCAGCACAAGGCCCACGCCTCAGACTGCGCAGCCACTGCGGACCCCGAGTCTGTATTCTATTTAATAAAAATGTATGACAATTTAGGGGAGGGTCCATGGTACCATATTGGTGGAATAACACTGAATAACACAATTTTATATACCCGTATTATTTCAGTACTCATCATTAGTGAATTCTCAAGAAAACCATTAAGTCTAACCTCCAGCAATGTCAAAGAACCTTACGCAACAATTGAACATAAAAAAATTCTGTCTCCTTCACAACACATTGCATATTTTTTTTTAAAAAAAACCATCAAATGCCCCAGTGTTATGAAACTTTCATTCACTTTCCATTCTCACTAATCTAAAAGTTTGGTCTTGTACATTTTAGACTAAAAACATAACCGATTCCTTTCAAAATTTGTCCATATACTGAACAGTACTTGCCTTCTCTGATCTACAGAACAAATAATATACAAATTTTAAAAATGGCTGAAATTTAAACATCAGTTACATTAACAAGCAGAAAATATCCATTATATTCACTGTAAATGATGGATATATTAATGTTTGGAAACATGAACGAAGAGATGGTGAGAAACTGTAACATGCCACAGGATGGCGACGACATAATTTGAAACTGCATATTCTGATTCCTTTAGAGAAAACTACATTCACCAAATACCTGTAAAATACTTCTGTTTTATAGCTTAAACAATGTTACATTCTTGGTTCAGTGCAATTAAGATAACAACACCCACATTAACACACACACTAAAAACAACTTGTACAGAGTAAATGAAAGTCAAATTACCTTTTTCTGTGAAGTCCGAATGTTAAGACCAAGAACAAAGAATCACTCAATAAGAACAACTTCATGTAAGATTTGAGGTTTTCGCAGCGGTGAGTATGAAGATTTCTGTCTTCTGGGTTGTTGCGCCGTAGTATGGTCGATGGTTACCAACGTTTCAGAGGTCATACTGCCTCCGTCATCAGGGCGATCGCATCGACCAGACTACACAGCGCAACAACGCAGAAGACAGAAATCTTCAACGTAATTTCAGTTTCCGATAAACTTCAATTATTGTAATATCAAACAAAACAAGACCTTACAATTACAATAAACTCTTCTTTTTGCAGAAGACACAGCATTAAATGAAATGTAATATTATTAAACAGCAAATATCTGTCTACACAGCTTTATTATTTTCTCTTGTTTTTACCACTACATGTTTTGGTCAACATTGGTCTGGTCGCACATAGAGGCATCTTATATAACTGTGTGACAAAACATCTTCAATGGTAAAAACTTATAAACACAAATAAAAGAACATGTTATGTCCATCATTAAAAGATAAAACATTTAAACAGTAATTATTATTTTGCCGCATTTGCAGCGTCCACCTACTTAACTCTGTGACAGCACAGCCAAAGCTTCGTCGCTGCTAATAACGACGCATACCACTGGACGTAATCCTAAGATAATTCTAACTACCTCTCATTCTCACAACCTCTCTCTTGAAGATCCATCTTAATGCTATCTTACAATCTCCTTTCCAGTCTTCTACGTGATGTTATCAGTTTCTCAAACTACCATCCTGTATACATGATCTGTCGTGCCCATCCTAGCCACATGTCCAGCCCATCACACTAACACTACTAGATAGGCTATCGTGTATTAAACACAGGTTCCCGTTATGCAAATTCTAAATGAATTCCACACTAACTTCATCCTCTTTGAAAACGAATATGTTCACGAAACTTCATTTTTAAACATCCGTAACTTTACTCTTCCATCAATATATACAATCAACCAAACCCAGAGAAAACAAATGGCAAAATTACTATTTCGTACATCTAAATCTTTAATCTTTTAGAAAGTCACTGGAAGGATAATTTCTGAACTAAAAATAACAAACATTTCCGGAATTTATTATTTTCCTAATATAAATGTAAACTTCATTTCTATTATACTATTATTCTCAGACACTCAAATTTAAAACATTATAATAAATTTGTTCTTGATTTTGTGTCACACTGACATACTTACTTACGGTTATTTAATGATTCTTTCACGACTCAGATTAAAATGTCAAACTTTTATTGATTTACACTACTGGGCAAATTATGTATTGCGCTATAGCAAATTTGAGTGGTATTTCATTGTATTTATATTCTATCCCATCAATTAATTTTACTAATAAATTAATATTACTATATCACAATATACAAATAAATAATTTAGTCATTCTCAATCTCTCAACTCTCACGGGTTTTCCTGATGGCATCGCGTAAACAAAAATTAAAAAGCAATGGTAATAAAACATCCCCTTGTTTTAGCCCACTTTGAACTTGAGAAGCGTCAGATAAATGTTTACCTCGCAAACTCTAATAAAAGCCTCATACATATGCATTTTAATTAACATTACAAATAGAATTAAAAAGTTACACCACACAGTACTATATTTGTCAAGAAAGCGTCAGCTTCCTAAATCTGATAAAATATGGATGACACTGCTCACCAGAAAGAAAATAACTTTGGAAATTTAGTTTTCACTCACACGGCAACAAATTTACATCAGAGCGATGCGTTTTGAACAAATATTGACATACACAAACATGCAAGTGGTTTCATATGTAAATCACTGCGGTTTTTGTAGTAATCCAATGCTGATATCACAATGATTCCTGAACCTTAAGCCAAAATCAGTGCCCTGTTATGCCACTGTTCAGAGGAATGCCAGAAGACATTACTGCCGAACGACGCTCGTTTTCAGTCAGCCGATGTGACCAATGGTCCCCACCTAATGGTACCTGCACCTTGTCGTGGTGGTGGGGCTTGAGTACCTCAGTGACCCCAAGAGATACTAGTAGGGCCTCCCTAGCCAGATTGGTTGAGGGGGAGAGGTCAGACTAAGACAGGTACCCTGGTCCTCCAGGTCGGGGTTTGGTCGCAAGACTAACAACCTTGCACCATAAAAGGAAGATGTTTCGAAACCTCAATCAAAGCCTTGGACAGATGGACCTAACAGAAGATTGAATGGAAGAGGAGAATTGAGGAGGCCATGGACCGAATACGAACCGGAGAGCCATAGAAGAAAAAGAAGATGTGACCAATGGTACGCTGTCAAAAACATGACAGGGCAGATTTATCATGTGAGATTTCAGGTTCTCACATTAATGTGAATGAAGATTACTGTCTTGTGGGATTTTATACCACGCGGTCTCTTAGAAATTAAATGAAATTTCAAAGGTGTTAACCAACTCCATCATCACCATCATCAATTTTTACCAGACTATTGCAACATTCTCATGGTTATTATCTGACTGGGCCACCTAATAATTATTTGGTATCCACCAAGTTCGGAGACGCTGACGAAGTGATGGGAGACGTAACTGGAGAGCTCCTGTGTCAATGGGACGAGTATCTGACCTGCAAGACCATACGTAACATCTACAGCGACAACTTTCTTCACCTGTTGTAAATTCCTTAAGAAATGAACAGTTCTTGAGCAACTCTGTAATGATCTCAACAATATCACAAGACTAGATACAAAACTCTCTCTACTGTTCACATTATTATCTCATTCTTAAATTATAACAAATCCTTCACACTCAATTTTCAAATAATTTCAATGTTGTGCCTTACACGTCTCAAACCAAATACGACATGCAAGCGTGTGTTTGCCTTTTAAAGACATTTAATCAAATACAGACAATGCTGGTAATAAATGAGAGAAATACGTGAGTTCCCTAAAACCATGTCTGTACCCGACATAAAACTAAACTTATTGTGACTTCAGCGGTAACGAACGAAGTCTACAGTACTGTATCAAATGAGGAATTCTGATGTGAAGAAAATTAACATCATCGCAATGCGGAATGTTCACTGTAACATGTAACTGAAGCTCAAAAATTAATAAAAATACTCAGCTATGAAACATTTGTCTTCATCAGAACTCTGGAGGAATTAAAAGTATTTTAGTAACAGAGTAACATATATTAAACCAAATTTCACAAAGTATAGCTTTATGGTCATATAAAATAACGCGGATATGTTACGCATACATGCAACTGGCCATCCTACATCGTAAACAGGCAACCCTATTTATAACATTTACTCTGTAAAACACTGCCTTGTAAATACGACGACATGTGAAGTAACATATTATCTTATCAGTAACTTTTTCTGTAACAATGCCAATTCAAAATGTTCTTAACCGCTTATGTCGGCATTTAAATGGCCATTTTACGTTCTTAAGCTGCCCATCCACGTACGAGTCTGACTCGTGTGCCGGGCTCGGATATAGCAGACTCGGCTCGTGACACCCCACCCACAAACGAGTTTGGCTCGATGGAACCCAAGCCGAGCCGAGCCGAGCCGGGCTCGTACGTGGATGGGCCGCTTTAGTTGACAATACTACAGCAAAAATTATCTCACAAGTCATCAAGTTAATAACCTATATCATCATCACTGTAATATATCAGTACTTTGGAATACTCATGCATACGATAATTTTCACTGGCTCGAGTACATTCTCAGAATTCAGGACAAGCAATAATATATTACAAAACAAATTATTACACTGTAAACAATACATTTGTTGCCACTGGTGACAAAGTTCTTACCTGCTGAATCATCATGGGGATAAAAAGCTAACGCCAAAGATATAATAGCAGCAACTTCTAAAATAATGAGTGTCACATCTTGTAGAGCCTCCCAGACAAGTTGTAGGAACGTCTTAGGTGGCTTTGGAGGTATGGTGTTCGAGCCAAAGGTGTCTCTTCTATGTTCTACGTCAACTTTGGACCCACTAAGACCTGAAAATAATAACATTAACAATTGTAAGATTTCAGCTTTTCACAGCGGTGAGTACAGGATTCGAGACTTTCGCGGCGAGTACAATCGATAAAAGATCTTTTCGGGCGATCAGCCGCTTTAACTGGTTATCGTAGTAAACCGACGTTTGCCACGGTGGTCTAGCGGTTAGAACGCTGGCCTTGTAATCCTGGGGTCTCGGGTTCGATTCCCGGCGGTGCCCGAATTTATAACTTGTGTTGGGCAAGGCCGTGGCCTAGGCAACACGGAGTTTTCCTCCGGGGGCTTCCCCGGTTTCTCCGTGGCATTCACACACAGAAGAAGGCAATGGCAAACCACTTCTGGATCATCTGCCAAGAACGTATATGAACAGGTCCCAGTCCGAGAAAAGGATGGAAGGATCCTGTTCATATGGACCTGTCGTCAGACAGAACACTAAATAATAATAAGATGAGGTGGTCTAGCGGTTAGAACGCTGGCCTTGTAATCCTGGGGTCTCGGGTTCGATTCCCTGCGGTGCCCGAATTTATAACTTGTGTTGGGCAAGGCCGTGGTCTAGGCAACACGGAGTTTTCCTCTGTGGCATCCCAACAATTACTCCATTCACACACAGAAGAAGGCAATGGCAAACCACTTCTGGATCATCTGCCAAGAACGTATATGAACAGGTCCCAGTCCGAGAAAAGGATGGAAGGATCCTGTTCATATGGACCTGTCGTCAGACAGAACACTAAATAATATTAAGATGAGGTGGTCTAGCGGTTAGAACGCTGGCCTTGTAATCCTGGGGTCTCGGGTTCGATTCCCGGCGGTGCCCGAATTTATAACTTGTGTTGGGCAAGGCCGTGGTCTAGGCAACACGGAGTTTTCCTCCGGGGGCTTCCCCGGTTTCTCCGTGGCATTCACACACAGAAGAAGGCAATGGCAAACCACTTCTGGATCTGCCAAGAACGTATATGAACAGGTCTCAGTCAGAGAAAAGGATGGAAGGATCCTGTTCATATGGACCTGTCGTCATATCGATAGAAACTTATTTTAGCTCCAAATCAACATTTGCCTCATTACCCTTGTCTTATTGTGTGGGGACTCCATGTTCACTTTCGGGTTCGGTAAGCCATCTAGTTAGTTAGTCAGTCAACTCATAAACCTGTTCTTCATCGTGAATGTTCTAGACCTTTAAAATCCCCCCCCCCCCAAAAAAAAGATTTTATTGTGTGCAGTGTTAACTCGTAATCTTACCTTCACTAGGAGATGTGTACAGTTTCTTGCATACCTCCTGGACTCCACCATATTCTTGCATTTTGGCAATGCCCTCACGGCCCCGGGTCTCCATGAGTTCCCGGAGCTGTTTGAGGGAGATGCCATACTGTGCTGGCCGCCCATCTATTGTTGCCATCCCAAGATCTTCAGGTTGCTACTGCGGTAAGATAGAAAAAGAAACATTCTTAGACAAATGTTCAAATTTTAATTCAAATCGAAGACTTAAAAAAAAAGTATAAACATCATTCCAAAAATTTAATATAATGAACATGTTAACTATAAATATCAAAAAACTTATATCACATTATACGCGTCAGATAAAATATACGTAATAACTCGGGAGTAAAAATTGAAAAAAAAAAATCATAAAAAAAAAAACGAATTGCAAGATCCTTTAAGATGGATGTACTTGTTCTTATGTGGGAGATTATCAAACCCAAACCTTCGTGCTTCTCTGTTAAATATATTTATAAAAAAACTCGCAACTCCCAGTCATGCAATTCAATGATTCAATGTATATCACAAATTTCATCATAATAACACATAGAAAAATGTCAAAATTCTTTCAAATTCTGCATTTTAGAATTAAATATGGAGTAAATACAAATTGTATAGTTATCACTGGCATAAATGTTACCATATTGTATTACATTACTCCTACAGCATGTAATCACGTCAATAAAAGTACTCAAATGACAGAACTGATATGGACTCAAGGCATTAATTGAAGAAAGAGGACCATTCTACTTCAATATTCTGAGATGAATCATATAATCCTTATGCCACAATACAATTCTAATAAGCATTTCTGTCAATGACCACATTAAGAACCCTAATTCACTTTAAATGCTTGGGTGTTGTGATAATATTCTAGATTAAATCGCTGTGCCACTGTGAAGTAATCTTAAAGCTGAACCCATTAGAACACACGAAAGATTGTCGTCTGTTGTTCGTTCAGTGGTTGTGGAACGAATGCTTTTAGGTTGGCTAGTAGCAGCTCGTCACTCACCGCGAAATCTTGCGCATGCGCGTATATCGAATTCCTAGCAGGGCCTTTCTTCTGGTCTGTGGGCTGTACTTTTCAGAAAGGCCTGAACAAGTCTGTAATTCGAGACTGGAGGACTTGTAACTCAAATTAACCCCTCTGAAATGTCTAGGATCTTGACAAAATGCAGTTATAATAATACCTTGTGCAAAATTTCTGTTACTGTACATTTAAAACACTTGAAAGCTGTCACACATAACCTCAAAGATTTGTCATTGTGTCCATACTTTTAGGGCACACAAAGAATTCTTTGCATAGTTTGTAAATGCCTGCGTACTTTTTCCGCACAAAATTTCTCAAGTCTAGCTATAACAGTTCCATGTACGTATCTTTGCCTAAAATTTGTGGTGGTACTTTTTCCAAACCAAATACAATGGTTATACAACCATAACTCCAGCAAACAAAGTTGTTTGTGATAACGGATTGCATCATTTGAATGTGCAGTTTGCACGATGGCTTTATATTGTACATCATACATCCTTGACTGCAATAAGATGGCAATATTATTCAGTGGGTAAAGCACGGCTTCCAGAGGCACTACTGTGTTATTTCATTTTTGGCGAAACTGTTATTAAAAATGTGGCTATGGGAAATATTTACTTTCTTACTCAGAGAAGTCTTGTATGTTTTGTTGTTGGGACGTTTCAATAAATGTATTGTATTTCTTAACTCTTCTAAATGCGATGTATTGTACTGATTTGTCCCACCATCCTGCTTACTAACTATAAGAAATGAATCTCTACAAAGCATAATATATACAAATATAAATAAGTACCTTTCAAGGTTATGTTACGTAATGTTACCGGACATTTCTGATCTATAACCTACTCACCTCCTTCCGTTGTCTGTGAAGTGATACAAATAAGTTAAATGTAGGCCTATATATTTCCCGAATTACAAATGTGACATACCGGTATTCAAAAATTAAAAAAAACGGGGAATCTTTAATACTCTGTTTTATTAAACATTAAGTTATTTGTTAATCTACGTACTGTACCCGTAACATGTCAGTAGCATCATACAAACCTGTTACGTTCTAACACTTCTTTTCGTTTCAATGTCCAGTGTCTACTCAGGTTTCAACAGAACGTTCTACTGTCGAGTGTCCTGTACACGAATATAACTTAAGGTCATTAACTGCAATGTCTCTCTATAGTCAAACTGTCTTACTTTTCCTTGTCGAAACAAATACAAATTTATGGGAATGACCCGTAGAAATCAACGGAACCAAAAAAATATCAACATTCCGTCGCTCCAAACGCATTAATGTAACTAACAGAAAAAAAAACAGTCCAGGTACTTTTTTATAATACTACTTCACTTTGTATGACAAAAAAGTAGTTTCAAGTGTGTAATTGTTAATAATAATTGAAACGTTGAGAACCCGACATATATTCAAACAGTATACCGTAGATCAGTGGTATTCAACCTTTTTTGTTCGCGTACCCCCAGATATAATTTCTCTTCAACTTTGTACCCCCAGAGTTGTTGGTGTATAATTCAAGTTATACATGGTATATAATCTACATCTATAATAAATTAAATAAATTACAATACTGATTATTCAGTGTTTATCATAAAATAATTTTTTTTTTAAATTTCACGTACCCCCTAAGATGTCTTCGCGTACCCCCAGATATAATTTCTCTTCAACTTTGTACCCCCAAAGTTGTTGGTGTATAATTCAAGTTATATATAGTATATAATCTACATCTAAAATAAATTAAATAAATTACATTACTGATTATTCAGTGTTTATCATAAAATATTTTTTTTTTAATTTTCGCGTACCCCAGGTTGAATACCACTGCCGTAGATAGATGCTAGTTAAAATACTTAACCATTTACTTCATACGTATTTACGAAGTATCACCATTATTGTTCCATAACAATTTAGAACTGCTTCACCCATAAAAAGAAAGTCCGGAGACGGGCTTGTTTGTAATCCATTAAACAAGTTACGTTTATAAAGCAATTTTATAACAAATAATGACGCTAACTATATCAGTGAAGAACTTCTTAACAGTCCTGGCTGAGGGTAAAACTTATTTTATGTACAAACTTTAGGAATAAAGAACAAAGACATTTCCCAGTGGAATTTTGTTATATAAAACGTGTTTTGTTGTTAAACCGTTTGAAATAAAAAAAAGGGCATATGCAAATAAAATTTATTTTAAAAAGCTTACAATTTCGTGAAGATGTGAATTCAAATAGTCTTACTTACATATTCCTACCAATAGCATTGTCGTCATAGTGCAGACCTACGTAACAAATTGCCAATCGAGTTACCTGGATTGTACAAAATCTGTAGATGTTTTTGGCATGAAATATGTTGATTCAGCAGTTTCGGCAAAAATAGGCACAAAGAGACCGCATTTCAGATCTGATACAATTTCACAAAATTGGGAGAAAAAAAATACATCTTCTAGATTTTTGGTAATTTCTTTTTAACTTCATTTCAACTAGTTCGCATTTTATAACGAAACTTAACCACGGAGTTATCAGGAACGTGCATTCAGAAGTATTAAACCCGCCTTGTTCATCAGGTCCCACTTTAGCCACCAGATCGCAGCACCTAAATGTCTACCTCACCAATTTCCTCATCCATAATTCTGTTATCACCGCTCGTAAAGTATTGAAAAATGTGATTTCGAGGACTTGAAAAATGGCACAACCTCCACATCAAATTTCATCCGAATCCGTCCAACAGTTCTCGAGTTCAATCGACCGGATGGACGGACAGACACAACCAACTTATAATGCGTTCTCGCTATGCACTTTGTTCAAAGAACACAAAAACTAAACATCTAAATGTAGCGAGGACTTTAGAATACAGCAATGTCGTGAGGTTTCCAATTGATGAAATTCAGAGTTCAAGGCTGTCACTGACGTGGAAGATTTACGAACTGTGGTCCCATAAACGTTTCATGTTTTCTAATGTTTACCGATTCCATGTTACAGAATCGGTCTTCCGGACGAGGTGAAGAGCGAGGCGACCAACCAAAGCACTCAAGGTCAATTTGTTGGAAGTTAAGTTTCAGAAAGCTAGCCTTCGGACGCGGTACAGAACCTGTAAGATCTTACATAGGGTTCGAGCGAGAGGTGGCTGGCTTTAGAAACAAACTGCAGTGATCTGATCGATCTACAGGCTTGCCAACTAAGATTAAATGCTTTAAAAGTCAAAACTTATACTAATTTCATTATATAAAGTACTCATACGAACAACTAATGAATATACTAAATACGTAATCACTATGTATAACGTTCAAACATCACATTGTGACTAATTCTTGGGCGGGGATTCGAACCGGGACGATCCTTCGTTACAATTTCACAGACCCCCCAGGTATTTAGCATTTTACGTGTAAAGTGAATTACGAACTTGACAGGCGATGTCCCATCACCACGCATTCTACGCATGCGCAACTTGCTTCAACCACTGCATATCGTTTAACGTATTATTTATCAACATTCAATCAATTGCCAAGGTTATATAGCGTTTAAAGAGACAAGAAAAAAATATTTATATATTACCACAAAGCCTAAGGGTAAAACTGTAGAAAAGTGGTCGTAGCCTATTTTGAGAAAATCCACAAAATGCCCTCAGATCACGGTGACTCAAACACGGGACGAAATATTATCCACAACTCCCAGACATCAGCTAGAAAGAAGACCATTTACTGAATATGAAACAAAGACCTGCTAAAGCAAAATTGAACAACCCATAAATACATAAAGCCTTGAATTTAATCATCACCTGTTTCTTTTCCAAGTTCATTTATTCGCTTGTAGACCTAAACGAATATCTTGTTGCATTTGAACAGAACCCCCTAACCTTATAAAGCAACACTACATCTAAGAGTACTCTTTTAATTGGTATATTACAACGCTTTCCAATTGACACAAACAAATAAGGGAAGATACACACAAACTTGACAATACGCCAGCTCAGAAGCATGTCAACTCTGACGGGACTGCAGAGAATTGAAAATGAGTTGAACCTTCTTACTGCGTACAATTCGTGACGGCTGACCTTCATACCGGCAAACGCACGCACTCATAAGCACAGATAATACCAATTCAGGAGACACCCAGCCAGCCAGCCAAGCGCATAGATCGAACGCACTCAACACGATCGTCCTCACTTTGATGTCCAACGTTCACCATTTACGATGACGTGGCCACGTAATGCAATCGCTGGTTTTTTGAATTATGCACCACGCCAAGATTACGTATAACGACGTTCTTAACCTCCATACAAGACGCTAAACCAAAACACACCGGGACGTATTTAATTACGTTGGAATGTACGCTTCGTTTCTATCTTCTATGCAAGAACGTGTCGCACAAATACCAAAGAGAGACATCCTGTAGGATTCAGAATTTATCAGGACGTATTTATAACAGTTATCAAAGTACCAATGTCTTGTCTGTCCCCTAAAACCTTAAATTACTAATTATTCAGTGTTTATCATAAAACAATATATTTTTTTTTAAATTTCACGTACCCCCTAAGATGTCTTCGCGTACCCCCAGATGTAATTTCTCTTCAACTTTGTACCCCCAAAGTTTTTGGTGTATAATTCAAGTTATACATAGTATATAATCTACATCTAAAATAAATCAAATAAATTAAATTACTAATTATTCAGTGTTTATCATAAAATAATATATATTTTTTTAAATTTCACGTACCCCCTAAGATGTCTTCGCGTACCCCCAGATATAATTTCTCTTCAACTTTGTACCCCCAGAGTTGTTGGTGTATAATTCAAGTTATACATAGTATATAATCTACATCTAAAATAAATCAAATAAATTAAATTACTAATTATTCAGTGTTTATCATAAAGTTCTTGAGTTCTTCTAAAAATTTCGATTTATTCACGAATTATTTTCCTTTAAATGTCCACACACTTCCTTCTGGAAACTTTCGTTGCGTTCAAATGAACATATGGCCAAAAATTATTATTCATAAATAAAAAAGTAAATATGATGGCAAAAAAGATCAAAAACCTTGTTCTCATTTTGACTGCTAACCGCAGACCACTTTTACCGCCTCAATAACCACCTAACTCGAAAAAAAAAAAAGACGAGATGACACACCCATAAATGCGGAGTCCCAAGGTAAAACATCACAGACTTATATTAATCCGGTAGCCTACTGACCTGTCCCCTCAGGGTAGAAGGTTGTATCTGTGTTACATGACGTAAGATTATTACATCTCACCTGGAAATCGGGCGAGGCGCGTATAATGATGTAATACAAGTACGTCATTTACAGATACAGAACACAACCTACACTACATATACATGACCTGTAGTGGGAAGAAATCTGAGAACCGGCGTTCTAGACACTACAAACGAGATTTTGCCTCCGATATTTCAACACGTTTGCGTCGATATATTACGGTTCATAATCGATATTATTCAGATCGCAATTTTAAATTATTAATTACTGTGGCAAAAATAATCTTGTACATATTTTTTTCGAATTATTTACAGACTTACAAAATAAATTATTAAATATTAACACTTTATGTTGAATAACCTCAAGGACAAACGTTTTAATCTTCCGTTAACGAACATTTATTCCCCAGTCTCTACACGTGACTCATGTGTAAACTAATATCGATATTCCGTCAACGATATATCGCTGGATATACGCCATAAAGAAATTCTTCACATTAATAATCGATATATGTTTTCCGATCTCTCATCAATTGTGCTTACTTTCATTCCTATTATAAATATTCAGCAGGACCATTAAGATAAATGAATTCTGGTTTCAGATTCATACAATTTTGGTTCTAACTTTGAAAAAACCGTAATACAAAATATGTTCACTGCATGGCTGTGGCAAATTAAACAAATTCAACAAGTATCGATAAATGCGTTAATTTATTTTAAAACACTTGAGAACTATGTAGCTGTGAATTGTATTAAATGCAAATTTACAACTAATTACTAAAGTCTGTTAATTTACCAAAATAATTTCGTGCTTAATATGTAAAGTGTGTTATCCAAGTTACCACGAATTCAAATGAGTTGGAACACAGGCTGTAAACAACCTTAAATCCGAAATTCTCTCTTAACGAAAGATGAATTTATTATAACAGAAATTTAACACAATTCACACACGATTAAAAAACTCTCAGTAGCAGATCTAAATAATAAAATGGTAACCATTTCCATTCCATCTTCATTTTGCATCGGAGGAAAATAACTACAAAATTTTACTACACTAGAGCAGAGCACTCCTTTCGGAGCTCCTCAGAGGGGTGGTAAAGTTTTTAAAATGCAACCAAGTGGGTTAGTTAAGTTTTAAAATCTTGTGTAAGAAACTAAACAAATCCCCCCCCCGATGGGGGGTTAAAACACTTGACCACCCCCCTTCGGGGGGGTTGGTCAAGTTTTTAAAACGCAACCAACCCCCATTCGGGCGGGTTGGTTGCGTTTTAAAATCTTGAGTAAGAAACTAAAGCAACCCCCGAATGGGGGTTAAAACACTTGACTAACCCCCCCGCGGGGGGGGGGGGGTTAGTTTAGTGTCGTACTCAAGTCATTTGTTTACTCGGCATTGTTGTGTTGGTACAACAATGCCGAGTAAACAAATATAATGTGACAATGTTTGATGACGTCATTTTTTGACGACAACGACAAATCACAAATTTTTATAGTAAGAGATACTTAGTTTCTCAACTGTTTCAAAATGACGTTTCGGAGACGTAAAACGAAGGTGAAAACTACATTTCGATTTGACTTTTCTCCCCGGTGGCAACCAAGTTGCTAATGAAAAAGACTGTCACTGACTTGAAGATCATATGGAAATGGACACCGAAACATGATAATTATGATATTTGAAAGAGAAAGTGTAAATAGTTGTCTGTGTAAAACAAAGGTAGTTCAGTAACTTACAGCTAACAAGAAAAATAAATAATCATCAGCATTATTTACATTGTCACTGTTGTTAATCGTGATTTGAAGGTTCCGTATTCGAATCTAACTGTAGACAAACAACTTCGTTTGGAAGGAAAAAGTTGACAGTGGAACCACGGTTCCGGAGAATCTGACGTAAATACGTCTCTGTAATAATGAAATGTAATGTAATAATTCTTATATAAGATAAACACTTGCTATATTCTAAAACGTTTTTAACAACACAAAATTATTTATTCTACGACGCACTTTTTCTACAAGAGATTCACAGCTCAGCTCTTTCCACAATAACGAAAGCGGATTGTTGACGACAATAATGTAACACAACAATGCCGAGTAAACAGATGACATAACAATTACTTTCTTAGGTAACATAACCATTGTTGTCGGTCCATATTTACACATCGTTACGCTGCTTTTGCCGAATGACCCTTCCGTATAGACGTATTTACGTAATTTTTTTTTTTAATTTACCAGTTCCTTACATAAAATTTGAATTAGTATATTTGTCCTTGAAAGAGAGGATTTAACGACCTGGAATATTAAATAAATGTCCACGATGCCTGATCTTCGACCAAAGATCTCATTTTTTTTTGGCTTAGACTCATTCACAGATCGAACATAACGTTGAGGTAAACCAACTTCGCTGTTAACCGACGTCATATTAACTTCATTACGGATTTCGTATGTCATTTGTCTGATTTACGTAACAGAGACGCGTGGACGGTTGTGGACACTTTGATGGCCACTCTGTGTACTATTGTTTATTTACGTTTCGAAATGAAGCTCAAATTAGGCCCTTAGCATGGAGGGAGGAGTGTTTGTTCGAACATACCTTTATATTACTGGTAAATCTACCAAAATATAACCGACGTATGAGGATACCTTCCATTTTATCAATTCTCGTCTCGTGTAATCCAAACCCAGGATAATTTACTGTCTACCCGAATTTATAACTTGTGTTGGGCAAGGCCGTGGTCTAGGCAACACGGAGTTTTCCTCCGGGGTTTCCCCGGTTTCTCCGTGGCATTCACACACAGAAGAAGGCAACGGCAAACCACTTCTGGATCATCTGCCAAGAACGTATATGAACAGGTCCCAGTCCGAGAAAAGGATGGAAGGATCCTGTTCATATGGACCTGTCGTCAGACAGAACACTAAATAATAATATATAATAAGTAAGTCTACAGTGTGTTCCATTTAAAACGCAGATCTACATACAACACAAAACCATTTCACGCACAAAACGACGAAACCAAAGGCGATAATTAATTTTTACAACCGTATCCCATTATTATAGCTGATGAACTACTTTAAATCACTATGGCAACAACCTGTTTCGGTCGCTCGATGCGCACTTGTCAGAGACACTTCATACTGCCAAATGATTCACGAAATACAGCAAACGGTTCCCATATAAAATAATATCAAATCTAAAACTTCTTGACGATGGTGATGAGTCATTTGAATAAAAATTTCCTTGGACATTATCCATCGTCTAGTAAATAAAGTATAAAAAAGTTGTCAGTGGAACCACGGTTCCGGAGGATTTGACGTAAAAACGTCTATACGGAAAGGAAGTTTATATATTGGCTTTATTCTAAATATTTCCTTTATACATGCTTTACAATTGAGTAAAGGTTGATTAAGACATTGCTTATTTAACTTGAATTAGTTACGCTTAAGATGGGTCTGTGGTAGCTGAATGTAATGTAAAGTAATGAAATGTAATGTAATGCAATGTAATGTAAGGTAAGGTAAGGTAATGTTTTATAGGTAACAGCAATGCCTAGTAAACAATTGACGTTTCCAAGGTAACATAACAATGAAGTTACACTTTTTCCTTTCACTTTTTGCCGAATGACACTGACCCTAAAATATAGACGTATTTACGTCAAAAAACGTAAAACGACGTTTCGGAGATGGGGCTCTATCTGCGTCTTCAGGTTCCTACTCAGTTTGTGTGTCTTTGTTTTTATTTGGCTTTTCATGTTCAACAAATTATGTTTCTACTATTTCTATTTTATTCTTTTACGTCCCACTAATGGATGGTGTGGTGATGTCTTTGTATTCCGGGACTTTCACTTTTTTACTTTTTCCGGAGATAGGGATTAGTTCTATCTAGTTTGCCCAACTGAGTAGGAACCTGAAGACGGAGATAGAGCCCCATCTCCGAAACGTCGTTTTACGTTTTATATTTTATTTACTAGACAATGAATAATATCCAAGACAAATTTTATTCAAATGTAAAATAATGTTCGAGAATGAACACACGTTCTGCTCGTGAATACGCCATGTTCGTAGCTGTAAAACGCCTGTACAACTGGCGGGCGAAGCAGTCGAGAAATAACGGTGACCTTGGCTAAAGTATCACGGCAGATGTTGGTATAATCCATTTATTATACGGGGGTGGACCTGCTTCTGATTTAATTTTTGTGCTGTTGGTTGAGTTTTAAATGGCACACCCTGTTTAAAGGTAAGCAGTTATTATAATTTAGCATTTTTTAAAAAAAAATAACTGTTAGATGATACATATATTACAATAACTGTCACGTACATACTAATAATTAGCTTCCCTATGCTAATTAAAGTGCTATATACATGACGATGGTTCCACAGAGCTGAAACATGTAAATTGAATATCTGAATAACTGCTCTGATATATATTATAACGTGTTGCATTTGACGGGCTTTGATTAATTTACAGTCGAAAAATGCAACGAAAAATCCCCCGTCTAAAATCATCTCTAAATAAAATACCGCATATGGAACACTGGCTAAAACTTTTTCACCTTATCATCCCATAATCTATATAACAGACCTATATAAGATACGATATTAATCGATCAAAAATATTTCCAAATGCCCTCTCGTACTATATTACTACATTAAATATCAGAAATTACAGCACTGTTGCTAATGATTTGTAAAAACCAAATTGGGTGTATAAATGGAATAAACTTGGCTGATAACGCAAAACAAGTCTCGTCTAGATTCAAATTACAAAACTAATTTAAAACACTTTGTCATTTTCCCTTTGTAAATCCAATTCATTACTCACTACGAAAATGGTTAGTTCCGCTTAAACCTTCCCGATCCATTCATTAGAACTGTATTACGTCAGTCTACTATATTAAATCAGTGCTGAAACATTTCTTGTTATTTCTACTCGCACTGTCATACTGCAATAGGGAGTGACGTCACATCCCTCTGATGACGTCAAGTGTGACGTCACGTTGACGTCAAGTACAAGATGGAAACCTAACATCACTCCCTCCCATCAGCCTGTGGGGCGGACACGCACGTTGAACAGAGGCAGGATGCGACGGAAACCATGCTGGCTTCCAAACGTATTTGTGTCCTGACTTCGTGTCTCCACGAGAATCAAACATGGCCGGGGAGCGTGACTTTGAATCCTACGTGTATCTGCATTTCTTTGTACATTTGCAATAGCTTCATCATCTGAAACGTTTCATCGCTTGTCTGAATGATTCAGAAGAAGAAAAACAACAGATGGCCAAGGATAGAATCAGACAGATATAATGAAGAGGGAATTATAACAATAACTGCTTGTTTCAGTTTGATCACATTCTCAAGGTCAACTCTTTATTTCAATGAAGTAAGAACCAACTACTGTTTACCCTTGTCAGTGTTGGTCTTCTGGGTTGTAACACCGTATAGAAATGTCAAATGTACATATCCACATCTTCAGTACTGAAGATGGAGGAAGTATGTTCCTCCGGGAAGTTGATTCACATGGCATTATAACTCAAAAACCAACATAGACATCTTCATCCCAATAGGAACGTGGAATACAAGAACAAGGTCATCTCGATGACACAGTTTCACAATTTTTAACAGCTGTCACGCGAACTTTCAATGTGGCAACACTCAACATTATACACTTTACAATCATCAAGACAATTCGCTGACGTATTATATAAGAAACCGAACTATGGTGACAAGGTGGGAAAATATAAAACATCTCTGACAAAACTTATGAAGCGCATTACGAGACACATGAAACTGTGGGGTCAAACCAAATGAGAGAGAGACGAGACCATTTTGAGGAGCGAAAAAGCAGACAGGAAGGTAATATATTAAAATGTACCTTATACAGACCTGACAGTCATAAAATCTACAAAATGAGATGGACCCGTCCGAAGCGCGCGCTAGAGGGGTGTCAGCTTCAGTTGGTTTGTAGCTCTAGTACGTGGCGACACTCGTTCCCCTCCACTCAGGCAACCGCAGCTGAGGCCGTGCGACCCCCACTACTACTGAACTCCTCTCTCTCGGTTTACACATCGCGCATTTAGGAGCCACCACTACTCGCGCGACCTCTACCATACGAAAGATATTTGTCGCTGTAAGGGTTGTGAAAATATCAAGTCGGCTAACTTAAGCACGTAACTGTGCTTGTAATAGCGCATTGCAAGACGTCAACATTTCTGCCTCAAAAAGCCCTCATAAATGTATCCATGCAAGTATTACGCCATGCTTAATCGAAAACCAAGACTTTGCACTGCGGATGTTTTAAGTCACACTTATAGGCTTACATCTAGGTATATCGTGTGCCAATTCATGAACTATTTAGCATCGTAAAATCTGGGGTGGGGGGCAAACATTAAAACGTCAAACCAGAGCTGAGAAACTTTATGAGATGGTTCGTGTGCAAACACATTCCCCGCATTGTATGTACGTTAAATCCCAGAATTAACTAAGAGTACATAAGACTGGAGCAGCTTCTGCTTTACTTTGATCGTTACGACTTTTAATCTTATTCTTCTTCTTCTTCTCCGGCAGAACGGATTACGTCTTTTGACTCGTCCCGTCTCTAAACTTTTTGCAGTTGATCTGACCTGTTTGTTTATAAGTTTATTTAAGTACCTTCTACACCGTATTCCGGTTAAATGGGACACATCGGGACTATAACACTTTGGCCCAATTAAGCGGCTGCCCCCAATTATGCAAAGTTCCACGTAAAGAGTTAAAAAGGTTTGTTCTTCAAGATTTGTCCAAATTAAACGGATGCCCCGATTAACCGTAATATACTATATATTATTGTAATAATTTACACACAATTTCTTCATTAGTCGGATGTTGTTAACCACGTATATATTATACGCACATTATAGCCTCTTGTTAAATTAAAAACAATTACTATTCATACGCGTTCTTTTTGTCATTTGTTTAAAAATTCCAATACGGTAACCTGTCCCAGGAACATCATACTGGAAAACCGCCTTCGAATGATTTATTATTATCATTATCATTAGCCCATTTTCTTTTGAATTATCACTCAATAAAGGAATTGAATTGAATTATTATTATTACTAATATGATACATTTTTATATATTAATTTAATTTGTTTGATTTTGTATTTGTAATGTTTTACTTTTATTATTATTGAAATGAATGTAATCATTGTATTATATTTCATCCTGTAAATAAATTAATTGAATCGAATCAACATCTTTTGCACAATTTTCTTGGCGGATAGGCCAGGTGGTTACCCCAACCATAGATGAGAAGTTTCGGGTATAAGATTTCGTAAAACTGTATTTTTTGTATTTATATTTTTATTGTTAGAGATTTGGACCTGTAATATGTCAGTTAGACGAAAGTCGCCGAACGTTCAAAAATAATACTGCATAATTACCGATTCATTTCGTTTCACTACTACAGTAGTAACAATATCGAAGTACAAGTCACACACATTTTAATATTATATTTTGTGATGGTTAATATGTGTATCTTCGTCAAACACGATATTGCTCGTACAGCAACACACCTGAGTTTCATTCAGTGAAAGTTTGCTTCAAATCACACAGAGTGACCAGGTTAAACGCGGCCTTGGCATCATTTTAAAATCCTCGAACGAAAAACGTAGTAAAACGTATCCTACTACAAAATTTTAATTTTTCTGTAACTATTTTTTTGTTATATGCCATGCTTTCAAATAACAAACTTGAGCACATTATAAACAAAACTCATTTAATTTTTGTCCAAATTCCTAAAAATAACTTGTGTTACAAATGTTAATTACATTACGAATACGAAAATTCATGCAAAAACTTGAATGAAGAAATAGTTTCATAAAAAGTTATTTAAACGAACAAATAAAATCTACTAATAAAATTCAACATATCTGATAATTAACTATAAGATTTGAGTAAATCCACTACAGACATTTTCATTTTGGTTTGCTCATGGGCGGAATTAGTACAACAAAACCTGTGGCCTGGTCCGAGATCAGATAAACTGGTTGGCCCTTAGCCACGATTTACACCTGCCAAAAACATTGCCCATCTGTCTGGGCACATTCCAAAAACTAGCACGTTATCATGGCAGGCCCAAATATTATAAAAAAAATCCTAATTCCAAGGCATCTAAATAACCACACCACTTACCTATCCATACGTCCATAATTTCGAAATATGGGGGCCCGTGGTGGTGGGGGGGGGGGGTAGAAGGGTTGAATCGGTTTGAGCTCAGTCTACGTACTCTGTCAAGTGATATGAAATTTAAGTACAGTAACAAGTACACATTAATTTATTACAAGCTTGTAGAATTTTTGAAGTAATTAAATGCAGCGACTACTTCACACCAACATCCTAATTCTGAAGTAGTCACAAAACTATCTGTTCGTGTATATATTAAATCTTGTCCGTCTAATCACAATAAATTCTTATTAAATATTAAAATATTACAATAATTAACATTTAAAACATTTAAAATATTAAATGATGTTCTTTATCGAAATATTCGATTTACATTAGACCATCATTGACATGTTTCAGTTCCTAAAAGAACCATCTTCAGGTGAATATAATTATATAAAGCTTCAAAACGATAAATAATTCAAATATAATTTTCATACATTATGCTAGCGTGCATTTTTATTAGATTTTTACCAGATATCAAACGATGTTCTTTTTCAGATTTTTATTCCATTTTTAATAATATCTGTTCGTGTGTATATAAGGTAATCTGCAAAGTTGTTCCCCGGTCTATGCACCAAACCGGCAAGGCAAGGAGACTGAGCTTCACTTATTTTTAATCTGAACGGGAATAAAATGGCTCCAGCCAATTTACTTCTGGAAGAATCCTTCATATCCCACGGATACGTAACTGATTGTGACAACACGGACAAAAGAAAGTTGTCAGTGGAACCAGGGTTAAAAACGTCTATACGGAAAGGAAGTTTATATATTGGCTTTATTCTAAATATTTCCTTTATACATGTTTTACAATTGCGTAAAGTTTGATTAAGACATTGCTTATTTAACTTGAATTAGTTACGCTTAAGATGGGTCTGTGGTAGATGAATGTAATGTAATGTAAGGTAAGGTAATTGTTTATAGGTAACAACAATGCGTAGTAAACAGATGACGTTTCCTAGGTAACATAACAATGCCGAGTAAATAGATGTTCCTTAGGTAACCATTATTGCCGATTTGTTGATAAACAGATGAAGTTTCCAGGTAACTATTGTTGTTTATTTGTTGATAAACCATTGTTACACTTTTTCGTTCCACTTTTTGCCGAATGACACTGACCCTAAAATATAGACGTATTTACGTCAAAAAAAATAATTCCCTGCCCCATCCGATAATCTTCACGATATAAGAAGAAAAATGTTTAGCAGAACATAAACTTACTGCATGTTTCCTCAAACAAATCTATCGTCGACCGCTGACCTGAATTTCGATGTGCAGAAACCTATTCCTCCACTTCATCCAAAGAACATCAAATACCTCTAGAGGGCTTCTAACACGTGTTCATTACATTTTCGACCGCCAGAGTTTAAACTATAACGCAGTCGGCCTAATGTAAACATATATTTGGTCCCCTGTAATTTTGCAAACTAAAACATCGTTTGCGAAGTAAATAAAAAATTCTTTCCTAGACTTTGAAATTTAACTTTATATAATGCATATTTAAAGTCATATATGAAAGTGTACTTTAATTAAATAACTTCATGGAGCCGAGTCTGTTGAGAAGTTACCAGTACGCTCGGCTAGTCAAGAAATCCCGTGCCTTGTATGAAATCAAAGATTAATTACCGTGTTCACAGGAACCAACCATCGGGCGATATCCCAAATAAATCCAAATTAACACCCTCAAAACCTATTTCCATAAAATACACTTTAATAATATTCTCCCATCCACGCCTAGATATTCCAATTCATCTCTTACAGCCAGACTTCACAACCAAAATTCTGTACGCCTTTCTAATATCTCTCATGCGCCGTTCACCTCATCTTCCTTGATTTGATTACCCTAACAATATCAGGCGAAGTAAAAAATTCCCTTCACATAAATAAATATTCTACGGGCCGGGCAACCAGGGTTCGATCCCAGACGGGGGCAGAGGATTTTTCCTCCAGCCTCTGCGTAAAGACCGGCTCTGAGGCCCACCCAGCTTCCTACCCAGTGGGTACCGGGGTCCTTTCCCGGGGGTAAAGCACGGCCGGGGCGTGATCCTGACCACTCACCCCCATCTAGTGCCGAGGTCAAGAATGAGTAGGAGCTATACGGGCTCTCCCCCCAAGTGCCTGTACAGGCATGTAGCGGGACGATTTACAAAAATAAATATTCAAATATTTGTAGTCGATAACAGAATTTAAGAGTTTTAATCTTTTGTGAAGAGAGATGTCACAACTGGCAAAATATCTGTCTCGCAAACTGAATATTCATGGCTTTATTTGAATACCTGCATTCCAAGCTGTATTATAACCCAGTGGTATTCAACCTTTTTTGTTCGCGTACCCCAGATATAATTTCTCTTCAATTTTGTACCCCTAAAGTTGTTGGTGTATAATTCAAATTATACATAGTATATAATCTACATCTAAAATAAATTAAATAAATTACATTACTGATTATTCAGTGTTTATCATAAAATAATATATATATTTTTTAAATTTCACGTACCCCCTAAGATGTCTTCGCGTACCCCCAGATATAATTTCTCTTGAACTTTGTACCCCCAAAGTTGTTTTGGTGTATAATTCGAGTTATACATAGTATATAATCTACATCTAAAATAAATTAAATAAATTACATTACTGATTATTCAGTGTTTATCATAAAATATATATATTTTAAATTTCACGTACCCCCTAAGATGTCTTCGCGTACCCCAGGTTGAATACCACTGTTATAACCTAACCGGAATGCGTTATTATTGTTTTTTTTTAAAAAATCCATATTACTCTCCCGTGCATTGGCTCAAATCCTACAGATAAGGACTGTATCAGTTCTGTGGGGCGAATAAGAACAGAAGCTAGTTTTTGGTAACTAAAAATAAATCAGGGCTGGGAACATAAATGACCGAATATTGCACGCTTTGCATTTGAGACACAAAGTCCAGCTTGGCAGTGTTATATTTCGGTCAGGCGTCACGATGTGGTCTTGTCACATTGTATAATAGTCTCGCGTTCAACATCGTCTTATACCATTCCACCTCTTCATCAAATCACGTTCTTTACTACGCTTAGAACACTAAAAATACATTGTGCAACAGAAAGGCAGCCTCAAAATAGCATCTCGCCGGCACCATCAGGTGTACGGAGACATCTGCCTGCAACAATATGAACTTCACGTTTCAAAGCCAGGATTCGAGCAAATATAGTTACGAAGCATTTGTCAATTTCGCTCTATAATTCCAGTACGACCTATAATAATGTCTCGATCATCCACACATGTACATAGCACGTTTCATCAAACCATGTCTTAAAATATAAATTTTTAACAGTTTTCCCTCCTGTTTTAACATTCATAATTATGTAAACCTAACGTTCGTACACGCTGCCTAAAGAATTTGACATTAATTACAGTATCACGCAGGGCAATGTTTTGCAAATTTACAATAAAGCAAGAAAATCAGGGTGGATTACAACTAAATGGAACGCATACACTACTGTTATAAATTGATATGTTAATGTACGACGCGAAAACATAAGATACCATAAACAAGGTCGTATAAAGCACTAGACGCAAGGACACAACATAACCTACAAATATTTTGACAGATAAATAAAAACATGTTCATGTCTCATAATCAAATTAAAAGGGAAAACCATAATTCAGCAAAGTCCAAATACAACTGTAGCACATCTAAATTATATTTATGACAAAACTAAATGCTGATTGAATCCGGAAATACCGTTTAGTTAGTAACCTATCTAAAAACCATACAAAACTGTACCTAAAACTTAGTCAGAGAGCCTCAAGGGATGAGACAAACTGAAAGACAGATCATACTGAGATCGGTATTATAAAATCAGGGTAAACTAGATTAAACTCTAAAACTTCTTGACGATGGTGAAGAGTCAATTGAATAAAAATTTACTTGGATATTATCCATCGTCTAGTAAATATAAAACGTAAGACGACGTTTCGGAGATGGGACTCTATCTCCGTCTTCAGGTTCCTACACAGTTGGGCCCACTATATAGAGCTAATCCCTATCTCCGAAACGTCGTTTTACGTTTTATATTTACTAGACGATGGATAATATCCAAGTAAATTTTTATTCAATAGATTAAACTCGTTCAATATTGGAACCAATGACGTGAGTTTCTTGACTCACTAACAATTAGCTCCTAAAAATACTCTCTACCACGAGGTTCGTTAGTTATCGAATTAGTTACACCTGTCGCTTGATAGTGTATAATTCCAAAGCCAGACCTGAATCGGTCTTCACTTTTAATGCCTCGACGTTTTGTAAAACTAAAATAGACTGACCGAAACCCGGCCTTCGGAGCCTTTTACATCAAGCCAAAGTTCATTTTTATCGTCCACGGCTTAGCCCCAAGTTTATTAGATGCGAACAGGGACCAGATGTTATACAGCTTCAGCGGCCTCAGTCCACGATTATCTTTAACTCGCTGGCACGATCAAAGAACTCTGGTGTCAGTGGGCCTGAAGCTCACTGTTGTGACGGTAGCAATCGCCAAAGGGTATGAAACGTCACCCGATAAATTGAAGTATCAAAGAATTAACACTTTAAAGTCAAGTGGTAACTTTATGTACCAGCTGCTTTAACAATACGTAAGTTTGCACTTTGTATTCATTGATTGTATATGATTCTAAGTCTAAACAGGAGTTTTTTTTAAACAACATTAACCAGTTAATACTTTTGAAGTGTTTTCTTTGCGGTACGGTCTGAATTCTTAAATGTTATTTATACAATCTTCAGTTTTCTTATGTTCTTACAGCAAATGCCGGGTTGGCACCCAAATTTGACGTTCGTATACACAAAATCTAAATTTATGTTGCACAAACACGCACACTTTTCCCCCTTCCTCTTCAGCTTCAAAATGTTAACACAAACACGTAGTATAGCCCTACCTTTGTGGATGTTCTATCGATATTGAGAGACACGCTCTGTAGTCTATGAAGTAATTTCACAAGTACATCCCAAACGAGGCGAATGGTTATGTGACGAGAAATACAACTATGTTCAACAGAACGTGTTGCTATGCGACCTCACCATTGTTTATTAGTCAAACACGTTCGTGCTATCACGGCGTAGGTAGCCACTGGCCCATGTCGAAACATAAATACGTATTTAAATACACAAAGGCACATTCAGCAGCATGCAATGGATACATTTCAATTTCGCGTAGCCGAAAAACCAGGGTGCATTGCCTTCTGCACCTTCATCCAAAGGGCACTATAGACTAGGACAGCAGAAACTCAGGCCAAAGCAAAGTGTAAGTCATCACATGTAAATGGCATAGTGAGATTAGAGGAAGTGTTACGTGTTAGTAACTAACAAACAAAACGTTGCACAACCTTTCTTAAAACGTCGATCGTTACTCATCTGGTCAACAAATTCATAACTTATACCAGAGCCAAAGATTCATTACCGTTTACTCGTCAGTAGACCTTGTCCAGAACCAGTCCAATATATTTCCCCAACATCGAAAAATCTTCGCTGATTTCATTTCAGTAAATGACAAAGTTGGTTCTCGAAACGTTGGTGTACTCAGAGTACGAGGACGAAGATGGTTCTCGAAACGTCGGTGTACTCTGAGTACGAGGACGAATATGGTTCTCCAAACGTTGGTGTACTCTGAGTACGAGGACGAAGATGGTTCTCCAAACGTTGGTGTACTCTGAGTACGAGGACGAAGATGGTTCTCCAAACGTTGGTGTACTCTGAGTACGAGGACGAAGATGGTTCTCCAAACGTTGGTGTACTCTGAGTACGAGGACGAAGATGGTTCTCCAAACGTTGGTGTACTCTGAGTACGAGGACGAAGATGGTTCTCGAAACGTTGGTGTACTCTGAGTACGAGGTCGAAGATGGTTCTCCAAACGTTGGTGTACTCTGAGTACGAGGACGAAGATGGTTCTCGAAACGTTGGTGTACTCTGAGTACGAGGTCGAAGATGGTTCTCCAAACGTTGGTGTACTCTGAGTACGAGGACGAATATGGTTCTCCAAACGTTGGTGTACTCTGAGTACGAGGACGAAGATGGTTCTCCAAACGTTGGTGTTTTCGCCTTCCAACTACCTGACATGCTAGTAGCCCGAGAAGAACTTATTGCAATTAGTCGTCGTGAAAGCTACAGATCATACACAATATGGTTTACCTAACAGCCTTAAGTGTTTCAATTACCCGTTATGCACATTAATCAAAATGTCTATATCGACATTAACTAGCTAACTCCATGGAGCCGAGTCAATAAATTCCCTGTCTTTTATGGAACGCGAAGATTTCATCATTACAAATCATCGACTTACCGACCAAAGATTTAAAAATTACAAATCACATGGACTGAGGAACGTGGGGGATCTTTAAAGACACTTTTGGACGGAAGACAGACAATAACGGATCAACATGGAGTCTAACTTCCCGCCTGTTAGACGATGGTTGTCATGTAGGCGTGACCTTGAAATAAGAAATGCAACTTACATTTTTAGATAATTTTAAGTAATCATTTCTTTCTGTTTAATTAATCACATTTATTTACCCGTTACAATTCTCAATATTGGTCAAGTTTCGATGTACTCATGTGTAACTGTTTATCATAATTTATATTAAATATTTAACAAAGTATCGCGCCATTTCTAGCTCAGTGTGCTGTGTCGTTAGTCCTTGACATTTAAACCGAGACATACAGGGACAATTTTGCGTAGTTACTGCGCCATGCTTACTAGAATCTAGATTTTACGAGCATGGTACATTATAGAGGCCAAACGCCAACAGATGTTTGCATATGACGGACGAAGCCACAAAATAGTAATTACTTTCTTCAAAACACCGTCTCATGTGTGTGTGGGACGTTCTAACCCTCGCACGTGGCAGGACATGCACACCCCAGCCTGAATTCATTCTGCAAGTTTTACCAATTAACATCTAACACAAGCCCTGCTCCCTATTCGGGAATACCAGACTAAAATCTTGGGTGTTGTCTTTCGGTCAGGAAAAATTCTAGGATAATATTTTTAAAAAAACCTGGAAGCCTTTTTCTTTCAGCGGAAGCTATAAAACGAAGTATATAAAAGGTCTACTTTATTTTTATTACGGTGTTCTTCTGGGTTTCGACGCCGTTTAGATTCATGAGCAGATGCCGTTTTGGAGAAATATGCTGTCTCCATCTTCAGGGCTTCAGTCACAGAGGAGGCATGTTCCTCTGAAACGTCGGCTTCTACCAACCATTCTACTCGGCGTCATATCCCAGAAGAACAGAATCATCATTCTCACCGTCGTGAACGAAGCCCAGTGTATTTTATTTCATTTGTTATTATTACAAATATCCCAAATAAAAAATACAGTTTCCACAAAACTTTCACAAACCAGCAAATTGTGTCCACATTTCAGGCTTTAGGTTTCCAGACTGGTCTGCATATAAAAGGACAGATCATGGGTTCGATCCCAGACGATGTATGATACAAAGATTAGTGACAAACACTTATTGGTAATGTGTCGGTTTTGAAGGGCTGCAAACCTGTAATGCGTCTGTTAAAATCATTCCGTCCGACTGTGTGTGTATATATATATAACAACTTGACGGATTCTCACAAAATCAGAATTATATTAAATTCTGTCGTCACATTCTAATTATTTCCAAAACAAATTACAGTCGTATTTTTTTAAAAAATCTGATTTTTGTTTATAAATAATACCCAATAGTTACCGTCGGTAAGTTTAGTTTAAAAACCACTAAACGGATTTTGACAAAATTTGGTACAGGAGATAATCACTAATTCACTTAATATGGTTGAGCCCAGTCTTGGTCCATAGTGACACACATTTTTCACGTGTTCATCAAACAGAAGTGTAGTTACCAAAAGACGCGTCATCACATAAGAAGTTTATTAAAAATTAATATTTTAGTGTCCTTCATTTGTGGTCCTGTGGAGAGTAGCTTAAATATATTACTATTTTTATTACGCTGTCGATGAGGACAACAAACGCTAAGACCAATGTCATAAGCAACACATAACACACATTTGTAGAATTGAGTTTAAATACACAAGTAAATTATTAATTTAAGGTACATTACAAATCATCTTTACACTTTTCGCCCTGATGATGGAGGCGTCAAGGACCTCTGAAACGTCGGTAAACTTCTACCAGACTACACGGCGCAACAACCCAGAATACAGCCATCTTCAGACTCACCGCCACGAAAACCTCAAATCCTACAAGAATTCTCGAAGTTTTGTCAATTACCTGATTTCAATGTCAGACCCAATGGTAATTGTACATATGTCTACACACGTCAAAACTATAATAAATCTTATTCCAAACACTGGACAACATTTGCGTATCATCTGTAGGGGACGACAGTGTTGGTCCACGTCTTCCAATCCATCTCCTTGCGAAACGTTTGGCCAGAAACCGTCACACTGCGGTTAAACTGTGGCGGGTCACCATATTTTTAAAATTAATGTATGGTTAATATATTTTATTGTAGATGAATATAACAATTAATATATAATCTTAATATTTTTGGTAATAAATTCTTCTTGAAAAAAAGTAAACAATAACACGACCTCCAAACTGTGGCTTGTGTATCATTTGTAATTTCTCTGGGAAGTAAATTTCACAATGTTTTTTACCTCCCAACTATAGAAGTGATAAAACAATTTGTTTCTGACAGAAAAAGAAATACGACTAGAACACCGATAAGAAGCCATCTCAATTAATATGGAATCTGAAGATGGCTGTCTTCTGGGTTGTAGCATCATGCAGTATGGTAGATGTTCACCAACGTTTCTGAGGCGATTCCTGTCTAAAACATCGATAATATAAACCTTATCCTAGATATATCAACTTCTAACTTCTATCAGATTACGCCCCAGAAGACATCCATCTTCATACCAGTCTCCGCGAGAGCATCACATCTCAAAATCTGCAACCAGATTTCAACCAGACGCACCTAAAGTCATGTTTAAATTCTCAGAATAAAGGTGACGAGATCTTACATAGTGCAGTATCTAAGAACCGTCATTGTCAACTTTGCATAAGACTATGTAACATTCTAGTCCTTCCACATCCCTGCCCCGAAGCCCAATATTACAACTGCACACTAGAACTGTCCTGACACCATTTTAAAACGCTTTATGTACATAACTGATATAGTTTCGCGTGTTTACTGAATACACAATCTAACACAAATAAATTATCCAGTCATCAGAGTATCATAGTCACGAGAATATAGCCACGTCATCGTCACATGTCTGTGACGTCCATTGTTACTAAGAAGCCATCTTAATACTCAGAGATTTAAAGGACTTTATAGCAAATCTTCACTGAATACTGCATAAAACTGTCTAACCAGTTACAAATACAGAAACAGCCGTTATATTTAACGATCCTGTTCTGTTACAAATTAATTTCTACTAAACACAACTGCAATATAATCTCTATTTTGATTACAGTTTACTCGTCCAAGTTTACATTAAACCATCTCTAGGCTCTTTTTTCGTGTTTACATAGAACGAAAACTAATGTCATCTACAGAACACATATAAAGTTCTTACAATTATTTATTATTACTTAGTGTTCTGTCTGATGACAGGTCCATATGAACAGGATCCTTCCATCCTTTTCTCGGACTGGGACCTGTTCATATACGTTCTTGGCAGATGATCCAGAAGTGGTTTGCCGTTGCCTTCTTCTGTGTGTGAATGGAGTAATTGTTGGGATGCCACGGAGGAAAACTCCGTGTTGCCTAGACCACGGCCTTGCCCAACACAAGTTATAAATTCGGGCACCACCGGGAATTGAACCCGGGACCCCAGGATTACAAGGCCAGCGTTCTAACCGCTAGACCACCGTTGCCATCATTTATTTATTTAGTGTTCTGTCTGACGACAGGTCCATATGAACAGGATCCTTCCATCCTTTTCTCGGACTGGGACCTGTTCATATACGTTCTTGGCAGATGATCCAGAAGTGGTTTGCCATTGCCTTCTTCTGTGTGTGAATGGAGTAATTGTTGGGATGCCACGGAAAAACCGGGGAAGCCCCCGGAGGAAAACTCCGTGTTGCCTAGACCACGGCCTTGCCCAACACAAGTTATAAATTCAGGCATCGCCGGGAATCGAACCCGAGACCCCAGAATTACAAGGCCAGCGTTCTAACCGCTAGACAATCAATGTATGGAACTACACAAAAAATCTAGAATTTTAACAAGTATTACGTGACATAAGTTGTTTATAACTGTCCTCTTCCTTTGATCTAAGAGCCATGCCAATGAATTAGCATTTCCTGTCCTATCCAGCTCCGGTATAAGTTTACCAACTTCAAAGGTCATCAGGGCGATGACGGAGGCAGCAATTACCTCTGAAACGTCGGTAAACTTCTACCAGACTACACGGTGCAACAACCCAGAAGATATCCATCTTTAACATTTGAAATAGTTAAGTAACATGCTATCTAAATATATGTTATAATAAATACAATACATCGATGTTTTGTGTGTGCGTGACGATTCTGTTCAATAAATATACAAACAATGTTTTAAATTAACAAAGTATTCAGAACAAGACTATGTGTTCGAGCGTCGAAGATAATTTTAATTACTCCAAAAGCCAGAGGTTGAATCTTTGATAAAACATTATGATCTACGTACGCAATTGTTATTGCACCATTAAGGGTTAATATGTTAACGTGTACGTCCAGCCAACTTACGCCCAGTTTAAAAACAGTAAGGTACAAATTACTTCATTATTTAATGCAATATTTCAACTGAGAAGTAATTGTACTTCTCTCGGGTCGACAACCCCAGAAGGTTTTGTCACATTATGAATAAACTCTGGAATGTTTCGACGTAAATAATTTTCAGAAACACATTAAGAATTACGACTGCAGCCAAATCTGAAAGTGTGTATTAAATTCTTGTTCATGTTACGAATTTTAATATCCAATTACACACACCTTTTTCACTTTCGATTATTCTCGATTTATACTTCATAACTTAACATTTACATTTTCTTTAAGTTTCACGTTCTTCTCAAACTGTCATTCCACAGAACTACTCTATGTCAAGGCAAATTTTTTAACGTAATTGTACAAATTTATATAATAATATTGAAACCTAGGAAACGCCTATCAAAAGAGCAAGTAATATCTTACGAAAGTAACATTTCATTCACCAGCACTCAAAAAAGAATTCAGATGTGGGTAAAAACTTTTCTTCCAAAAGCTTTCATTTGTCCAAACACCTTCAGAATCCGAATCGGACGCTATTAAATATTACGGTAATAACAGTGCACAAATTATCAACAAATTCGTACCATCAAATGAAACACTCACCAGTGTCAGAGAGAGTGTGGGAACTTCGATTACTCGATACTCTCGTAACAGAACAATCGAAAGTCAAATTTCGCTCCTTATGGAAAGACTGCAAGTCTCCACTGTCAAAACCCAGGCAATTTATCGTCTCACCAACTATCGATGTTAGAATCGAGCTGCCACATGCAATTACAATTAGTAACTACTGGTTTCTCGCACTCTCTCGCCATAACAAATTCCTAGACGGCCTAGAAGCGATTCTGGACAAGCAATGACCGGTGAGGTCTCCACCTTAAATAACCTTTAGATTTGCAAGCGTTCGACTTAGTCACATTCCAGACGGTCAGGGGTCAACTGGATTGTGATAAGCGTTCACTAAATATATGACGTCATAACACAGATAAGCGCTAGCAACATAAACCATGCATGAATGCACCAAGTCTCAAGTATTCGTCACTTATTCAATACATGCGGAAATTCACTTCTAATTCAAATTACGCAGATATTAAAAAAATAAAAATATATTGAAACGTTTGTTATGATAATCAATAATTCACGAAAGAACACTTAGAAGCATTGAATGGAACCACGTGTTTAATGAGAGTGTCAAATGGGAAATTATGATGAGATTACGCCACAGTAAAGGAACAAAAATGTTTACCTGTATTTTATTTTCTAAAACAGACATCCACATTGCGCAGTCGCAAAATTCTTTTAATGGTACGAATGCCAACTCGAAAATTAATACAAACATTAACGCTTCTTTAAGCTACATTTCAAAATAAGTTACTATTTACAAGCAATCATACACTGTAGGGCAGTGGTATTCAACCTGGAGTATGCGTACCCCCGGGGGTACGCGAAGACATCTTAGGGGGTACGTGAAATTTAAAAGTATATATATATATATATATATATATATATATATATATATTATTTTATGATAAACACTGAATAATCAGTAATGTAATTAATTTAATTTATTTTAGATGTAGATTATATACTATGTATAACTTGAATTATACACCAACAATTTTGGGGGTACAAAGTTGAAGAGAAATTATATCTGGGGGTACGCGAACAAAAAAGATTGAATACCACTGCTGTAGGGAATTAATATAATCACAGAAAATATGTACATGCCCCAAAACATTTCCTTTAGAAACATTTTCACAACTTTAACAAAGACGGTATACAGTGATACTTCAGGTTCTCAAGGCGAGTATGAAGACGTATTCTTCTAAGAAGGTATTATTCTACATCAGAATTATTCAAATTTCCAAACAATTATTTTTCCAACAACAAATTTATTCTGATTTTAATTCGCTATTTAGGTTACACCCGAGTAATTTGACATTTCTGAAGGAGAACGTCATCAGATGATTCACTCGTGACTAAGAACGTATTATGTTCCTACCAAGTATTATTACAGTTATTTAACTTTCAAATTGAAGAAATTAGCATAACCACTGAACACGAGAATCAGCTTATCCACACACAACTCTCAGATTTCCTGATGCCATATCTGATTTTCATAAGATAAAAATAAGACAAAAACCAAACAAAAAACACTAATGAATCTACTATTTACAAGGAAACTGAAGTGATATTTCTCTCATGGCGTGGTGTTCAAATATGTTTTTTAAACTTAGCAAGAAACTCAAAACCTATTTTATTGAAGACAAATTGATGCAGCCGTTCAACAACGCTACGATTAGCATCACACTCTCAAATATTCAGAAGGATTCCTTACGTAGGGGATCAGCCCACTGCAACGCCTCTAATAACTATAGGACAAACACGAAGCGGGATTCGAACCTACGATATACAGTTTTCGTAGCTTAAACAACTGTACAACTGTGATCAGCGGAATTGTAAACACATAACTGGCATTAAAATCTATACTCCAGGCCAGTGGTATTAAACCTGGGGTACGCGAAGACATCTTAGGAGGTACGTGAAATTTAAAAAAAAAATATTTTATGATAAACACTGAATAATCAGTAATGAAATTTATTTTAGATGTAGATTATATACTATGTATAACTTGAATTATACTCCAACAACTTTGTGGGTACAAAGTTGAAGAGAAATTATATCTGGGGGTACGCGAAGACATCTTAGGGGGTACGTGAAATTTTAAAAAATATATATTATTTTACGATAAACACTGAATAATCAGTAATGTAATTTATTTAATTTATTTTAGATGTAGATTATATACTATGTATAACTTGAATTATACTCCAACAACTTTGGGGGTACAAAGTTGAAGAGAAATTATATCTGGGGGGTACGCAAACAAAGAAAGGTTGAAAACCACTGCTCCAGACAGTAACAGACTCATAGCAACACTTCAAGGATTTTTAAAATTAAAATTTCATAACTGCATAAAGGTTAATAATGATCCCCATTGTGCAAAATAGAACGGGTTCAAAAGAAGAAGTTTCAAAATTACGTTTCAATCTTATCGAAATATCGCTTAGTCACCTGGTGTTCAGTTTCTGCACCTCCCTACACACACAAAAAGAACATCGAGGTAAGCGAACAGCCATCTGATGTTTGTGTTCTTCCGAACACAGACCGAGCTAGACAGACATTATTCATTTCGTGTTCTGTGTTCTTCTCGGAACATAAATCAAGCCAGCGCTTTGTCATTTAGTGCTTCGTTCTTCAAAGTACAGTTCCCTCTTTTAACGGGCGTGGGGGGGAAATGCGACAAAAGTAGAACGAAGTACAGACGATAACGTCACTAAGACAGATCGGGTTTGCATTCCCTTTTTTGGGCATAAACAAGATTTGAATCCCAGGCTTCGCCGACGGCACAGTGGCCTTGTTCCTGTATGCATGCGTCCAACTGCATTCTATTTACACAACTCGTATGCAAGGTCAATTATCACATAATTTTTTTTTATGTTTTGGAGATTTATGATCACTAACTTGCATCTAATCCAGTCACACATCTAAATATCTCTAATTACGTTATATGACGAACTTCCTGAGGTTTTGATAATCTTCCCGTCAACGTAAGACAATTATGAACCCCTATTAAACACACTCATTCTTTCAAAAACTTGTTCAGACGTTGTGTGTCCACCATATTAAAAAATAAATACGAGTACAAAACACGCAAAGCGAAGTAAGGTGAAAATCCATCGGTGCTAACCTAACCTATTATTATTTATTTATTTAGTGTTCTGTCTGACGACAGGTCCATATGAACAGGATCCTTCGATCCTTTTCTCGGACTGGGACCTGTTCATATACGTTCTTGGCAGATGATCCAGAAGTGGTTTGCCATTGCCTTCTTCTGTGTGTGAATGGAGTAATTGTTGGGATGCCACGGAGAAACCGGGGAAGCCCCCGGAGGAAAACTCCGTGTTGCCTAGACCACGGCCTTGCCCAACCGCCGGGAATCGAACCCGAGACCCCAGGATTACAAGGCCACCGTGGCTTATAACCTAACCTATGCCTACAGTAATTTCAATAGTTTTATTGGTACTGAAATCACAGTCTGTTGAAGGTGTCAACAATTAAACTTCAACGAAAGTTACAACACCAGACAACTAAATAAATAATCTGGTCGCCACATTACAAACTTCAAAATTGATAAATTATTTCTATGTGACAATTAAATACACTTGCAAATATGAATGCTCTTAACACTTCCTTGTGACGTTCAACAAAACTTAAAAAGGTGGGGGAGACGCGGCTAGCAACCTGAGGGCACTGACCCGTCTTAACACTCGTTGCTAACAACAATCACATTACGAGAACATGCGACACAGATATCGATCTTAGCGTTACAATCGACTACGTGCAGTAAGGCAGGATACGGTTAACATGCGACTATAACAACATATGAAGTATTTGAGAATGTGTTACGCTTCAGAATGTCTCCTGCTCTCATAATGACGAAATGTCCAACTCATAACTGAGGAACGGCACTGATTTTTTCAAGTCTCGCATCTCTCGAATAAGACTCGAACATTCCATATAGGCTTTTGGTTTAAACCTGTGGACGCTCCGTCTAGGGGGCACATGCGAATCCCAAAGTTTAAAACCTGACGAATTTTTGCCCAAAAAACCAATTCTACATACAAAAACATTTATTCTTACAAGAGAGTTTCTGAATGTGCTATCTTAAATAAATGATATGACGTAACAGTAATTAAAAGTCAGTGAAAAGTCTCTTATTAAGAACTATGTATAATTTTTACATTTATTAAATACAATTAATTTCGTATTTTTTTGTTTATTCTACGATTAAATGGCTGTAACGGTATTATGTTATTGCTGTAATTATGAAGTACTAAAGTTTTCCCAGAACTTTGTTCTTTAATACCCTCAAACTATGCCTAAATATTTTTTTTACAGAATGGGAAACCAAGCGTTATTGACACACACAAAAAGGAAATATTATTTTATTCTTAGCCAGGTAAAATACCAAAAACTACGAAATGTCTACTACGATGTAAGCCACTATTACTTTTAGTTGTATGCCACTCCACGAAAATTCTGAACGATAAATCAGAAATCATAAGGAAGGAACCAGTCATGGCCTATTTTAAGACAATTTCCCAAAACTCTATAAGGACTGAAGATAAGCATGATGAACTTTATTCAAGGGCAGGACGACTCCTAGTCGAGACTCGAACTGGGAACTTCCGAGTGCGAAGAAACAATTTGTATTACTGGGTGGGGAAAATTAAGTATAATTATCTCGTCGCCTATTCAATGCATAACACAGTGTAATATACCATCGCCACAACCGATATGAAGCAACAACACTTACTACGCCGTGACGTTTGATGAAATGATCCTAATATAGCAATCTCAGCAGTTATCAGGATAAAAACCAGGTCATTGTCCGAGAATCTCGCTAAATATGCTACAAAGAGAGATGTGTAACAGATAAACTGTAGGGGGAAAAAATCTTTATATTAATCTAAGACCTACCAGTTTCTTTCAGCCAACCACACATTTCACGTTAGCGAATATAACAAACGATGTTCAGACTATGAATATAACACAATATACAAGCAAACACTTTCTTCTATAAGTTTTTATCCACATTCTCACTCAGGCTTAACATTCTCCGCCATTATCACAAAGCTTAATAAACGAGAAATATTAAAACACGGGCAATCGACAGACTTCCGACTCAAGTATCGATAGCCACTCGACTTGAGCAGTTTCAACGAACGGAAGTCACGTCTTGGATGCCAGCGCTATTGTATCAACTGCGGAAGTCGAGTGAACGAGATACTGAGGTCATTTCTCCGGATCTGAACAAAGCTGCTTACACCTGCAAGATAAAATGCTCAGCTTCGAGGCTAAATCGTGGGTTTCCTCAGATAATGCATGGGAACGCCTGAGTAGTGCCTCATAGCAGATCGAGACTTTCTAAACGGGTAAACAACCCCCAAGGCTTGAACAGAACAATACAACACAAAACCAATAATCAACTCGAAGATTATAAAATCCCTGATAGATCTGAAACATTAAAGCCAGGTTCACTCATAAGTAAACCCTTCAACAAGACAGTGTGGCGGGTTCTAAGTTCTTAGACTTTGGTCAAGGAAAAAAATATGAAGATCTAAATAATATAATTCGATTGGGAGTGTTTCCTTAAAAAAATAACGAATTAAGTTAGTGGGAATCTGTAGTCCTAAATATACAAATATCAACTCATTTATTCATACTAAATTAGAAGTAACACACGCATTACGAGAACACAGTCACTTTTAAGTACGATTTGAAGTTCTAACAACTTTTCGTGGTATGTTTCGACTTCAGTTCTCTTTAGACAACTAAGAGAAATTTCCAGGCGTTGTATAAAATTATTCCAAAAAAAAAATAACAAAAAACATGACCTTTACTCGTACTGGCGACTGGATTACAGAAATGTTATCAATCTTAGAGGTGGTTAGAATATGAACAAGCAAATGCGATGCAGAACAAAAATAACAGGTAATCGATAACGTTCCACGACACGAAATGCCTCGATTAATGTTAGGGGAAATACATTAACAATGGCGACTTTTCTGGAAACAAATATGACGTCACGATATGAACTTAAAAATAAATACGCATTAATACATAAGATACCTGTTTATAACGGTGATTATTAAACCTATTGAAGGCTACTACAAGGGAATAAATTACATTTGTGATTAAATTAGAACCAAGTTAAGTTTTTAATACGGTTATAATCGACAGTCTTACGTTTTCGATCTATCGATATCATGGCATTACACATGCGCATATAGACAGTTTATTTTTCGCTTAACGCAATGACACAACCCCCCCTCACCCCAGGCGATGAAATTCGATGGTATCGCAGTGTAATGACATTGTGACGTCACGGGAACAATTACAAAAAAAACATTCAGAATGAATGAAATGGCGATAGTATTTTGTCACTGATCACATTTCTCTACGTGTTTAATATCAAGCGTGTGATGGCTACTGACATGTTTATGGGCTGGTACATTATTGTTACCGACATTACAAATTCTGAAGAAAAAAAAGTGACATTGGAACCACGGTTCCGGAGAATTTGACGTAAATACGTCTATACGGAAAGGAAGTTTATATATTGGCTTTATTCTAAATATTTCCTTTATACATGCTTTACAATTGCGTAAAGTTTGATTAAGACATTGCTTATTTAACTTGAATTAGTTACGCTTAAGATGGGTCTGTGGTAGCTGAATGTAATGTAAGGTATGGTAAGGTATGGTAAGGTAAGGTAAGGTAAGGTAATGTAATGTTTTATAGGTAACAACAATGCTGAGTAAACAGATGAGGTTTCCTAAGTAACATAATAATGAAGTTACACTTTTTCGTAACACATTTTTGCCGAATGACACTGACCCTAAAATATAGACGTATTTACGTCAAAAATACCACGCTACAGTTAATTGGAGACTCTTGGTGGCAGAGTTGTATTCTAAAGCACATTAAAGTATATTAATTTCACTGTAATTCCCAGAACAAAGATAAGAATACACTAATAAATACATACCTTGGCGCCAATAATATTACACTTACAGGTTAATGACAGACTTTTTGTGCAAATCTTTAGAAGGGCCCAGCATAAAATATTTAACCCCTTACCTCAAAGCCGTTTAGGGTAGGCACTGGTATTATGAAATACGTCTCCCTGGATGTTTCATGACATCCAAGTATATACCGTACACTAACGATCCAAGGATTGATAGTTCCGATACTTGTGACGAAAATTCATTGTCTGAACATCTGTAAGGTATCAATGCAACACCATATAATTAGCACGGAATCCAAAAAAATCCGAAATGTTTAAATTATATGTAAGGCCGTTGACTCAGAACACACCCCAGGGTTCATGAACATCTAAAAATAACTGGTGGGCAATGTTCTTGGCTGAAGAAGTCTTATTTTCGGTCGTAGTGGGGTGCATCAAGGAAGCATTCGTCCTGCGCTGACTCACAATGTTTTCGTTCTTTAATGTTACGATGGGGTGAGACTCTGCAGAATGAATATGTAGCAACTGTTGAATGACAACGACAGAGGGACTTGGAAAAGAAACTTGTTCCTGTGCTATTTTATCCACCACAGGTCCCATGTGGTCTACTCTGGAAGCGAACCCGGGCTTCCATAATGAATGACTAACCATCTGAGCTATGGCATGGTCCATCACTATACCTTACCTCCTCCATATTGCAGGAAAAAATAAATACTGCGCATTAGTATGAAAAAAAAAATTCTGCGTATAATTTCAAATTTAGTTTAGGTGATAAAATATAAAAAATATGATACTCAATGTTATACACTTTACATAAAATATGCAATAAAATAAATATACATTACAATTTAGAATCTCTAATGAGAAAACGAAATTGCAGAACAGAATGGAAACAGAACAGACTATCACTGTCGTGCAAATTGATGATTAAAATTCAGGAGTCAATCTGTCAAGAAACGCGTCCAATGGCCACATATTGGACTTCCCTACACTCACACACAAACCATTTGTTTACGATATCAAGTACTGTTGATGGTATTACAAAGTCCGGAAGGCCAACACACATTTACATTCATTATTTCCTTAATTTTTTATTCTAATCCTGTTTTTAGACTATTATCGCCATCTATTCTGGGTTATTTATTTATTTATTTATTCATTAATTTCTACCGCCTTTGGGAAATGCAGTTTGCCTAGTGGTTAAACCGGATATGACCTAACTGTAGATCCTATAAACACGTCAAATTACGAACTTAAATAAATTTGTCTTTCCATCCGTGCTACAGCATAGAAATACATCAAAGTATACACTCATACTGCATACTCATTATCTAAGTCCGGACAAAGTTCAAGCTGATTACACGTCTCAGAAAACACATAGATTTCTGCTCCTAAATGTACCTCAGAAACCACAAAACTTATCAAAATTCACTCAAACACAAGAAATAAAGGAGCTTATACCAGGTCGATCAATACTACATCGTGTCGCATTAAATATGATCGTAGATATTTTCCTGGAATTCAGTAAAACTGCGTGGAATTACGACAAACCAGCGGTACAATCACTCGCTGACAACGGGACGCTACAAAAGATTAAAAAATTCCATGCAGATATTCAATATAAATGTGCAAATATGATCTGATGTACTCACGGCGGTGAGTACGAAGATGGCTGTCTACGTGGCATACATGTGAGTCGCCATTTCGTGACAGACTGTAAAACTCAAAATGGCTGTCTTCTTGGTCGTAGCGCCGTAAGTTTACAGATGTTTCAGAGGTCCTTGCTCATCAACGCGATGGAATAAGCAGAGAGCGAAGAATCGGTATGAGATATAAGAAGAAACCAGTCAATTATCTGTACAAAACATTCAAAAAAAGAACAATACTGGACACACGTGAAGCCTGCGAGAATCTAGATCAGAGGAAAAAATATCCAAACGCAAATTTTTGCGCAACTAAGGAATATAAGACGCTGAAATGCCACAGTGAACAAGCATACAGAGTAAATAAATAAATAAATATATATTATCCAGAAACTGTACAGTTCAGTATGTATTAACATTGAAATCGAAGACTGCATTTCTTTAACACGCAATGTCGTCAGAGAACTATCAATGTTAAGTCCACTTTGTCTAAAGGTTCAGCACACACTCAAACAAAACTTTGGCCCAAAAGTCAACATTTCAATATCATTCAATAGTTTAAGGGAAAAGAGAGAGAGAGAAAATCACGTGATCAACTCCCGTTCAATAAGACTGTCATTTGTTTCATTTCTCCGACTTCTACGCTGGCCTTTAATATATGGGTAAGACGAATACGGAATTTTATCAAGGATACGTAAGACTTTTATTCACAAGGTAAAAACAGTTCTGTGATACTGCGCACTGAGAAAACAACATTTAAATAAATATAAAAAAATTTTAAGTTCTGTACCTTGAAGGTGTTGTTTGAAACTATAATTTAAATGATTGTGTTATCACCTTCGCTGTACTGTCTGAGATTTCTCTGATGAAATTTACTGTATTCATCCAAACAAATAAAGTAAAGATACAAATTAGAAACACGTAAAGGCACACATTTTACATGTGCAAGAAAGATCTGTGGTTTAAACAACCGGTCCCTTCAAACGATTCACGTGAAATATATTTTATAGCACTTTAAAGAATTTCCAACAGATTAACACAACATATACTTCAAAATACATGCATATATCGGGACTTTAACTTATAAACGTGGCCTTGGCATCAATGCGAGTCCCATGCCCTTCCGATTAGTCACCATGTAATCATCTCAGACCAAAGTTTTTAATTTGAAAGTCCAGTTTTGATAAATACGTCTCAATTTAAGACAGATGACAAAGTTAACGAGAGTGAAATTCCGATAACAATCGATCTTTCAGAGCAACAGAAACAATCAGTTACTACACCTTTTCACAGACGATGGGGCTACGTGCCTAAAGGCTCTGGAGTTTCCGCAGTGACTAGGAAGGACTCATCTGTCGGAAAAGATTCCACAAAAGCCGTACACAGAGAAACAGAATCCCACCGCTAGACTTAACCTATGCCAGATCGATCATTTACCCAGGAGAATCATCATTACTCGAAAAACCCTTTAAGACAGCCTTTTGTCCCCGAAGAAAATATCTAGAAGAGGATAATTTAAGATGAGACAACGGCGACAAAACATATGCTAGTATCGGCTGATTAACTCTACTGCATGATATCATATCATAAGTCAAACACATGTGATAATCATATGAGATTAAAATGTTCATTTTCCCCTTTCTATGTATAAGTTCCAGATTGTGTGGGGTATCAGTCACCTGAAAATTTCAGTGTTTTAAATACGCGATCGCTTTTCCAATCATGCTAATTTCGAAAAGACAATTTTCGTACAACGTCTCGAGAAATGACTACAGCACGAAACAGATGTGAAGAGATAAGAGGTAAAGGTGCCTAATGAACATCAGGCTGGGTCTTCACTGATAAAGTTTTAAGAAGCTTAAGTTTACCGATTCTGAGACGTCTGCTGCCTCAATCGTCATTGTACTGATGTAACAAGTACCTCTAAAACGTCAACAAATTTCTACCATGCCACACGACGCTACAACCCAATAGACAGCCATTTTGTTTTACAGTCTATCACGAAATTGCGATGCAAACTTAACCTACTAGATATAGTCAGACAATTAGAATCCATGAGAATAATTTATATATATCAAATTAATCATTCTTATTGCCCTAGTTACTGTGAGTTTGAAGTTATTGTGAAGACGTTTCGACACTTCAGATTTTTAAACTCTCGAGAATAACATGAATCTCAATTGTGGCTGAAATACAACGCGTGGGTTATCGTTCCAAAAACTGACAATCTCAAATGGCAACTCGGAATGCACTGATGAGGCACTACAACTCCGAGTGGCCCATCACAGAACATGGACAACCAACCTAAGAAACGTTTTCACAACTCATAAAAGTCATTAACATAAATTCATATTGGTATCTTTGTTCAACACACGTCTGGCAAAAATAATTGTAGTTAATTAAAGTTCTATAAAAGCCACACACTGACAAGTACAAAGAAATTACGAATGAATCGAATAATGACGCCAGTCTTGTTATACAGAGCGTACACAGGCAATGCAACCACAAACCGCGACTAGGACACGAAGTCATACAAGTTACGCGACTGAATTACACTGACGTAAGCAACTACAGCATACATGAGACTCTCGGTGCTCAAATAAAATCGCCAAAGATTGTATGTTTATTCTCTGATAGAACATTCTTAAACTAAACAGACTGTACCTGACGGGTACAAACTGTTTTGTTTATGTTAGGACTGAAGTAAGAATAAACAGACTTTAAAAGCTACAACTTACGAGGCCTAACGGTTAGGGCATTTGTGGTGTACTAAGAGAGCTCGCCGCGGTCCCAACACACAGGTGTACCTACCTGGGCGAATTTCTTAAAAATTTAACTGAAAATCCAGTTCTACATTCATGGGAGTTGCAATTTTGGCATTGAACTCAATAGCTTGAAACAAAAATTTGAGTTAAAAGAGTTGTAACATCATCCTCAAATAATAATGACCAAACTTCCCTTTAAGAGTTTTCTGACTAAAATTTTGTACGCAGTTCACATTTCCCCCATTTGAGCTATATGCTCCGATACGTAAACAATGTCCAACATAAAGATGACGTTTCAGAGGTCCTTGCTTCCTCCATAAACCCAGAAGACAGCTATCTTCAGACTCATCGCCGTGAAAACCTTAAATCCTCCAATGTCCAACATAATCTTTTATATCCAATCTTTCATTATTATTAAAACATACGTATATTTACAGATATTATAGTTGCAGAAATTACAATAATTTTAAATTGGCCTTAATGCTACTTTAATTGCTTAAAAAACAAACATTAGAGTCACACCGTAAAATATCAAACCGGTAACTGTAACCCATTCCATCAGCATTATTCAACGTTTACAGGTATCAAAAACAAACATACAATGTATTACAAGGATATGTGCTACTCCAGTCCAAGGCATCTTGCGTACACTTCTGCCAATCAAATCATTATCAACGCTTACTGACATATCGACAAGAAAAACTGGAATTCAACCTTTTTTGTTCGCGTACCCCCAGATATAATTTCTCTTCAACTTTGTACCCCCAAAGTTGTTGGTGTATAATTCAAGTTATACATAGTATATAATCTAGATCTAAAATAAATTAAATAAATTACATTACTGATTATTCAGAGTTTATCATAAAATAATATTTTTTTTAAAATTTCACGTACCCCCTAAGATGTCTTCGCGTACCCCCAGATATAATTTCTCTTCTACTTTGTACCCCCAAAGTTGTTGGTGTATAATTCAAGTTATACATAGTATATAATCTACATCTAAAATAAATTAAATAAATTACATTACGGATTATTCAGTGTTTATCATAAAATAATATATATATTTTAAATTTCACGTACCCCCTAGGATGTCTTCGCGTACCCCCAGATATAATTTCTCTTCAACTTTGTACCCCCAAAGTCGTTGGTGTATAATTCAAGTTATACATAGTATATAATCTACATCTAAAATAAATTAAATAAATTACATTACGGATTATTCAGTGTTTATAATAAAATAATATATATTTTTTTTAAATTTCACGTACCCCCTAAGATATCTTCGCGTACCCCAGGTTGAATACCACTGACTTACACAATACTATAATCAACGCATAAGATTTAACAGAAGCTCAACTCAGATCGAAATATATTCACATATTGTTATCATAAATGAACAAGAAATATTAAAATAGAATACCGACCCCAAAATGCCATAATCCACCTTTTTATTCCCTGTCCACAGAACAGATCATAAATGGTTAGGCCCTACGTAAAAAAATCTGAAATAAACCACGTGTAAAACATTAAAAATGTGTTATGGGTATAAATACAATGTTTCTGACTGACACTGGATTATTTCATTCCGATTCTTAAAACGCCAAACTTCAGTAGCGTTAAACAGCAAAATGATTTATAAGTGAAGATTTGCAAAATTATGGCGGAAGTAACTGCGATCTAATTCAAGGTGAGCTACCATCCAAGATTTACTTGGAGGTACTGAAGAGAACCACAACAAATCTCTATCAGATAAGTAGGTTAATGGGCAGAGACTTCATATAGGAAATCCCTGAATACGAACAGGAATTCCAACTGTGACGATAGGTATAGATTTTTACGGAGTTATCACATGTAACCCTAAATAATAAGTCTGCTAATACCGAGATAAAAACTCAGCTCATGCGTAAACCTCACAGACCACATAAAATATTTATCCTTATCTCTTTTTATTTCAGTTACATAACTCTGGTATTTAATCATAAATCATACACTGACTACATGGATGCATTAATATAAAAAAAAACCACTCTTTCGGGCATATTCCCAACCCAAGGAAATTTCTTATTCTAAATTTAAAATCCACTCAATTTCGTTACACTTAGCCTTCATTATGGATGCTACAACCTGCCTCAATAAATCACGTAAAGCGAAACCTTTGGATCACAATTCTAAAAATTACAGCATTCCTATTGTGAGTGTACTTAGTGGGTCTTCGTCTGGGAGTAAAGCAGGCCGAAACGTGAAGCTGGCCGCTCATCTCCTCCTGAACGTAGGCCACCATTTCACTTTAGGTTTACCGACAAAATATCTGTGGAATATAATCTAAATTCTACCATTATCTTAAAATACCCGCTTTATCATCTTGAGGTGAAAAAGTAGAATCGCGAAACTTGCATGTATTTTTCTAAGAACACCGGACATTTGTTTCGCTCCCTTTTTCTCGGTTTACATAAATAATTGGAAAAGGCGGAATTTATAGGAGGTGAGTGGTGACGGATGGCTGGTGCCAACTGTGGACAAGGGGTAGCTTAAACTTGAACAGCTAATTTTAACTACGTAACCTCAAAGCCTGGAGCAAACTCTGATCTCACGTTGGCTGCAAGCCGGGCTGGCATGAACAGTTTCTAACACAATGCAAAGTTATGCAGAAATAACTTACTTTCGTTATGATTTAGCGTCACTGAGAGACTAACGTTACTAATTTCCTTACTTATTAATATTAAAAGAAAAACATTAATTTAGATTATACGAGCTTTAAGACTGGAGTAGAGAGTTATAATGCCAAGTAACGTAAAATTCCACCTCATTTTCGTAAGAAATCTAACATAAATCAGAAAATTAACCACAAGGCTACCTCACTTGGTCCATGATATATTTACGATTCCATAAACAAATATCTAACATCGCTTATACATTTTTCATGGTTATCCGCAGGAACACAAGGCAAATTCGTTGTTTGGAACAAACTTGAGGGGTTTGGTCACAGCATAATAATAAATAAAACAGTACAATTGATAAAGACGCTCAGGATACAGAAATTTAACTGCCTAAGCGTACATTTTAAAACCAAGAGTAAAAATACGTCCTTTTCAATACAACACATAAAGTATCACAAAGGATATATTTAAAACATTCAAGCTTTGCTTTTAATTTAATTTCATTTGAAATTACACTGACAAACGCAAATTCCCTTTCTGGACAAATATTGAACCAATGCGGAGATGGGATATTCATCTTTTCACGTATAAAGACATGGAGTGTGGTATCAATTATTAAACTTCTATAATGTTACGGTACTTTGCAGAGTTTCTTTGAATATAAAACAACTTTTATATATTATGAAGACTGGCGCTGATGCTACATTACAGACCACGAATAAAACTCAATTAAATTGTTTCCCAAACTTCTTACAGGCACACTGCAAATAATAAGTGTCAACATATTTATCTCTCTAACATTCGTAATGTCTTCCTTAACAGTCTACTAAACTAATACGGTAAATATTTATTTGAGGCATCCAAATAAAGTATTATAATGCCTAAAATGATGTATTTTTCAGTGAATTTAAATCACAAAATCCCGACACCAGACTTATCGTCTAAGAAAACCTAAAATACTCGAGAAACAAAATATTTTATTAATGCCTACAACTTTCTCTGATAATTTCCAACTCAATCGATATTTGACTTAATCCCAAGCACTTAAAAATCTAATTTAAGGAAACCGACACGTAATATTCATTCTTAAAATTAAATATAAATATAAAAATGTATATTCTATCACTAATTTAAGAAGTACAAACAAACGTAACCACAATAATTTCAGCTGATCAACATATTCTAACCGTCTATCATCACACTACGTGCATTCAATGCTTTATAATGCCTGGAAATAAACATTGTCAAACCTTTGTAGCCACATCTTATACAAATCCTGTACAAGAATTCAGACGGTATCCCAAAGAAAACAACACTTCACCATTACAAATATAAACTGGTTAATATTGTTTTTGGAAATAATCCCTGTTTACAATGAGTATTCATACCAAACCCATAAATATAATTTGCACAGTTACTGTCAAAATGTGTGGTATATACAGTTATAACTGGGTTTTAAGGGGTTAAATAATATACGAACCGTTCGTACTTACGTTTCTCGAATGCGAGGCCCCTACAAAGATTTGCTTTATCACGTAAGATTTACAACCTTGTTCCCAAACTCTAAGCATACAGCTATAAAGAATATAAGAGATGTTGATAACTGAACTTGGAAAATTTATATTCTTCTTTTAATAACGTTTCAGGGCAGTCAGTCAACCAGTAGTGTTCACACAGAACAGCGTACGAAATGTGACACATTTGTAACATTAACACCTAACTGTTTATTGAAAGTTAATATCTGACAGTCTGTAGTAATTCCCAGAAATAACTGTAGAGGGCAGTGAGATCTCACAGCTGTGACTCACAGCGCGCTAGCGAATAGTGTTTTCGGCCATAGCGAAATCCAGTCAATACTTTAATCCCGAGTTTGACGAATAAGAATTTGTTCAAAAGAAATCAGGTGGCGTGCGGTGACGTCATGAACCGTGACTGTCCAGTTGATCAGTTTGATTTCCGAAGACATGACGATGTGTCATTACAAGATCTGATTATGTCTCCAAAGAATTGCTCAACAAAATGGCCATAATGAATTTGAGCTTAACTGAAGAAATTTCTCAATACATTCTGCGTCAGGACCTGTACACATTACGACATTTAACGCTGAAATAATGACTTTAAGAACATTCCCACGTGCCCTCATTTCGTCTGTCACTTTGCAACTGGGTACTTGAAATGATACTGTGCACCAGTGGTCATTATTTCAAGAAATACTACATTTTTAACATCATAGATGGCTCTGAAGATGACGACATTTCGTAGCAGTAAGCATTTCAAGAAGGAACAGGACCTAGTAACTGAAATTAAGAATACTGAGACGATATTGAATGAGCATACATTCGGCTGTTTAATGATGGCTGAACTCCCTTACGTTAAATTAAAATATTTTACGCGTAAATATTATTTTATCCGGTGTACCAGAAGGCGCTACAAAAGAGAGAAAGAGAAATTTTAGGGACGAAGATAATATTAATGAAAGTAGTGGCACTTTTACACCGAAAGAAATTGCTTCCATAAATGTTGTATCTCAGACCATACCGCAGAGATATGCTGAACAAGATGACTATCAGTTACCAATTAAGAAAATCAAATTTGGAAGGAAACTAGTTTTCTTACCTAACAACCTTGTTCAACGTATTTTCTTTAACTAAAAAATATTGTCTATTTCAGATTACGGTGGTGAGTAGTGAATATACATTAACGAAAACTTGTTTTTGTAGTTTTAAAAAATAAAATTGTTACTTATGGTTTTCCTAAATTATTCTCTTGTTGTACACGTAAGAAACCTGTACGTACCCAGTAATAGAATCCTAAAATATGCTAATTTGTTTATAATTACGTTGATAAAATGATAACTTGTGCAAAAAACATGATATTTACCGTACACATCACGATGTATTAAAAGTTTATAATTTATTATTAGCTGTATAATTATGTGGTACTCTACCACACTTAAGTACATCTATTTTTACCTTAAAAAGCAAAAATGTAATTCTAAATCAAATGCAAAGTCGATACTTAAATTTTACTTCATTCTCCGTGGCGTCTGGAAATAGTGACGACTTGTACGGCCACAAAAATAATTATCCAAAACATTTCGTAACGAAGAGATTGAAAACTCAAATGGAACTCTTCGTAAAACGAAGGAACAACAAATATTTTAGCGATAATTCTACATTTGATGTAACAAATCATACTTACTTACCGTTTGCCTGTCTGCACTGGTCTTATCTGCGGGTCATCGGGAGCGTAGTGTTGATACTCTGCGAAACGAAAGACAGAAAGAATCTCAGCTGAATGAAACCCATTTAACATTTTGCTTCTACAGAAGCAACTTTACACACCTCTCTAATTTTATCAATTTTCAGATACAAATCAGAAGTGTTCAGGGAAAGGAATGCAAGGTCAGCGAATAATAATCATCATGTAACAATGTTCAAATTCGATGTTTCTCATTAAAACGATAAATAATATGAGTCTATTACGCTAGTTCGTTACAAAGGGAATGTAATAACATTATCTTCATCTACTTGAAGAGTACTCGAGCTATCGACGCACGAAGGAGCGGATTTTCTTTAAAGAAAATCAGAATATCATATCAGGGCCATCTGATATCGGAATCACTTAACACTTATTTTAAGAGATAAAAGCTCAAAGCGAAAATAACAGAACAAAGATATGATTTAAATCAGATGGCTGAAATAAAGGAATTAAGAAATACTTAAATCTTAATTGGTCCTCGACGGTAAGAAAACCTCTGACGTACAATGTCTACCAAGAAGATTTCTCAAAACCCTGAAAAGAACAGAGCAAAATTTATCATAACGGACGTGAATATGTTTAATGTTAAGACGTTACAATGCGAAGGGCATGACGTTCTAAACCTCGTCGAGAATATCGTCGTGTAGTCGACCCCAATGATGGAGACAGCAAGGACCTCTAAACCGATGGTAAACATCTAACCCAGAAGACAGCTGTCTTCATTTTGAAAGTTCTTGTGTGGAAAAGAATACGTTAAGACGAGACACTGAAGAAGCTGATTTCTTAACAGAAGATATGTCGTCATACTCAATGGATCTAGAGACTTCTTTTCCCGATAAAGTGGGTCACTTCGTGATAGCCGGACAACTTCAGCATAAGAACAAAATGGCATCCAACTGGAAACGCGAGCCGTGTCGCTGTAATTGAAAGCCAATTATTTCTGAATGAACAACATAACTGCAATTTTTACAAAACTAAGAAACGATTACATGCGAACAGATTTGGCCTATTAGTAACGCAATGGCAAAATACTAAATGACAAAAATAGTAACGTAATTCGTGACGACATAAGTAGCCATCTGGGTCTGCCATCTGGTTCCTAAGTGTGAAATGAGCAACTTGTGTGAAAAGCACCCCATTCAAAACGAGGAAAAACTACTGAACTGACATCATCACATCCAGAAGCGACAACGTGACAAAATCATGTTTCGTAATGATTCTGATCTGATGATAATGTTAAGTTTCAATATCAACTGAATCTGCAAAAAAGTCCTTATAAAAATCAGAAAGATAAAAGCTGTCCCGCTACACGCCATGCAGGCACTTGGGGGGAGAGGCCGTATAGCTCCTACTCATTCTTAACTTCGTCACTAGATGGGGTGAGTAGTTAGCGTCACGCCCCGGCCGCGTTTTACCCACGGAAAAGGACCACAGTACCCAATGGAAAGGAGACTGGGTGGGCCCGAGGCTAGAGGAAAGATTCACTGCCCCAGGCGGGGATCGAATCCCTGTCATCCAGTTCTTAACCAGTCACTATACTGACCTAGCTATCCCGGCTCACACAGAAATCCTTAATAATTTCCTTTCCAATTGGTTTGAACGGAATATATTAAACTTCATATTTTAAGAAAGAGAATATAATTATTTTTTGAAGAAATGTGTATAGAAGACATGTGGTCTCGCCCATGATACTTTAATTACAGTTTCTGACAGGCAAGAGTGGCCTATACATTCTCTGGCAAATCACCATTCGTAAAAATAGAGCAGCCCATCTGAAATAAAATGAACCGTTAAACCAAACATATTCTCACCCATTTTAGACCAGCCAATACCACCGGCCAATCAACGCAAAAATTTAATTTCCGGGACACTTATTTACCACTCTTATTTCAGATTAGAGAACTGACACGATCCATTACCGACAGGGCAGGACATTTTTCTTCGCCACTAAAGTCCAGACCGGTTCTACGGGCTACGCAGATTCTAACAGGCACAGTTCCCCCCCGTCCTCTGGGGGCAACGCGTCTCAAGCGAAAAGCCAACCACTCACCCCCATCTATAACAGATGTTAATAACTTGTGGAGCTATAACTTCAAACTTCCCCATACGTGAGCACGGCAAGATGTTTACTTACGCACTCGGGGCTACTGTCATTTTAGAGACAAACAGAATCACTAAAATAAATTATGCCAAAGAAGTTTACAGTTGATTGGAATGTCCACGTACTAAAAAGCGGAAACGGTCTTAGACGACTAGACCAGTGGTATTCAACCCCCGGGGATACGCGAAGACATCTTAGGGGGTACGTAAAATTTTAAAAAAATATATTATTTTATGATAAACACTGAATAATCAGTAATTTAATTTATTTTAGATGTAGATTATATACTATGTATAACTTGAATTATACACCAAAAACTTTGGGGGTACAAAGTTGAAGAGAAATTATATCTGGGGGTACGCGAAGACATCTTAGGGGGTACGAGAAATTTAAAAAAATATATTATTTTATGATAAACACTGAATAATCAGTAATGTAATTTATTTAATTTATTTTAGATGTAGATTGTATACTATGTATAACTTGAATTATACTCCAACTTTGGGGGTACAAAGTTGAAGATAAATTACATCTTGGGGTACGCGAACAAAAAAAGGTTGAATACCACTGGACAAGATCATAAGATCCCAATGGGTCAGTTAAGTAATTACTGAAATTGGATCATCAGTCATTTATTTTTACTTGGAAATCTGATTCTTGGACTAATTCACGACGCAATGCAATAGAGACCCGTGGGACATTGGCTTAAGATACAATGCCAGACTTCAAAGTAAACGTCTTGACCATAAAGTTAACACTGGCAGGTATCGAGATCATAGTCATTACTAAAGTTTATAGGAACTTCCAAAGTCACACTACTGAGACTTTCATTAAACTCTTCGTCTGAAACAAAGGAGAGAATCTACCAGATTACGCGGTGCAACACCAAGGAAGACCATCACCTCCGACGTCTTCACTGTTAAGTAAGACTACCAAGACCAGTCTGTTAACCGACACCATGATACTTAGCTGATGAAGACAATGTTTTATTTACTTAAAGCTTTAAAATAGCACGCTTACTAAATATAAGAAAGCATACATGTACATAGAACTGTCGACGGTGGTTCCAAAAACCTCGAATCAAATTTCATTGACATGAAACTTAGTCATGGATCAATCAGATAAATTACAGGTACATACTTCATTAACTTCACCCAGTCTCGTGAAACAGACCTTTTACAAGAGATGGACAAATGAACATGTCGTATGGGACAGAGAAACAGCTCAGCGCTTATGTGGGTGTTAAAACCGTAATCATTAAACATTATTTAACTAATCGTGTTGTTTTGTCTTCGAAATAAATACGTAGGCTAAGAATGTCAGTTCACAACATTCATGATCCTGAATTCAGTACCTATCCAATTAATGACATCCCACTATCAAACTTAAATTCCAAAAACACATCAATAAAGAAGTATTCATTTTGAGGTTATTAAAAATACTTCGCTACGCTGCGAGTTCTGAGTTGTCTTAACTCGCATGGGTTCCGCTGTTCGTGTTGTAACGTTGTAGGATTTTTCTTTTGTTATGTAACATGAAATGTGATGGCTACTACAGTCAATCCGAATTATGTTAAACAGGTACGTGGGAACTAACTTTTTAGACAAGTTGTGGTAATTGATAGTTTTACAGCAAGAATTCAAGCCACTGCTTCTAGCGTTATTATTATTTAGACCTCATTTCTTATATTTACTTGCTGTGCTGACTGCATCTTTGTGGTATTTAATTTTGTAAGTTTTTTATGTTTTTATTGTTTAATGTTTTTATTTAGTATTATTGAATTTAATTATATTACTTAGGTATCGTATTTAGCCCATTTGCTTGTGAAATATTATTCAATAAATGAATTGAATTATTATTATTATGGTACATTTATATATTTAGTTTTGTTTGTATGTTTTTGTATTTGTAATATTTTACTTTTATTATTATTGAATTTAATTGTATTACCTAGGTATCGTATTTAGCCCATTTACTTGTGAAATATTATTCAATAAATGAATTATTATTATTATTATTATTATGGTACATTTATATATTTAGTTTTGTTTGTATGTTTTTGTATTTGTAATATTGTACTTTTATTATTATTGAATTTAATTGTATTACTTAGGTATCGTATTTAGCCCATTTACTTGTGAAATATTATTCAAAAATGAATTATTATTATTATTATTATTATGGTACATTTATATATTTAGTTTTGTTTGTATGTTTTTGTATTTGTAATATTGTACTTTTATTATTATTGAATTTAATTGTATTACTTAGGTATCGTATTTAGCCCATTTACTTGTGAAATATTATTCAATAAATGAATTGAATTATTATTATTATGGTAGATTTATATATTTAGTTTTGTTTGTTTGTTTTTGTATTTGTAATATTTTACTTTTATTATTATTGAATTTAATTATATTACTTAGGTATCGTATTTAGCCCACTTACTTGTGAAATATTATTCAATAAATGAATTCAATTATTATTATTATTATGGTAGATTTATATATTTAGTTTTGTTTGTTTGTTTTTTATTTGTAATATTTTACTTTTATTATTATTGAATTTAATTATATTACTTAGGTATCGTATTTAGCCCACTTACTTGTGAAATATTATTCAATAAATGAATTGAATTATTATTATTATGGTACATTTATATATTTAGTTTTGTTTGTTTTTTATTTGTAATATTTTACTTTTATTATTATTGAATTTAATTATATTACTTAGGTATCGAATTTAGCCCATTTACTTATGAAATATTATTCAATAAATGAATTGAATTATTATTAATATGGTACATTTATATATTTAGTTTCATTTGTTTGTTTGTTCTTGTATTTGTAATGTTTTACTTTCATTATTATTGAAATGAATTTAATTATATAAGTATTTAATCCTGGACTTTGGCTGTTGTTAAGCACTTAAATAAATTAATTGAATTATTATTATTATTATTATTATTTATATGCAGAGGTCGTAAACATTTTTGCCACAATAAAGTCCGTCTTAAAATCTAGGAAATATAGTAATATAGGATATATTTATTGTCAGTAGCGTCACCACGATAGATTTTCCACATTTAACCTCTTTGGTATTCAGCTATAAGCCAGCTGACCAATGAGAAAGCAGATCAGACCTGGCCGCTGTCGAAACTGTACTGTCTCCACAGAATAACACGTCAGTATATCGGCACAGGCACTTCGAATGAATACGTCGTTGTACAATACAGAAACAACGACGTGAGGTTAAATTGTATGCCTGTTATTAGATGTTGGCAGCACACCAAGAATCATAAAACCACGAAACTTGCAGGATCTGGACAGAAAACAGATCGTACACACAGAACTAAAATTTGGCTTTATGCTGGGTTCATACAATTTTTAACTATCGTTTCATGCTTCGAATATCATAATGAGAATCACACAATATGTTCCAGGATAAATTTACCGCGTACAGTTGCACTGGTATAAAAACACGCAGAATAAATCTGGAATCCAATGACGATTCAGCATTCAATTACTTTTATACTGCTGTTGAGCAGTTTTATAGAAAGACTTTATTTTTCCTTGCTGAGGGCGTTTCCTGTGTTTAGATACTTCGACAGCTGCCTTGTGTTCATACAATACTCAACATTCAAGGCGTTTGAACGTTTTACAAATTTCTAGGAAGTTCAGCATTTTTAACATTTCTGGTATGACCTGCTCTGTCGTTACTGATACAAACATGTTGAGATCCGTTTCCAGCAACGAGACCCAGTTGAGGGTTCTTCAGCACTACTTTTATAAACCACATGACGTGTCTACAAGGCTTCGACAGACTTCTATGCAACTTTCACGAGCAAATATTTTATTAACGTTTCCTTAGACCAACGCGGTTATATGGGAGCGGTAAAGTACAGCTGTTTTAGTTACACAACACAACATATGTACAATCCGCAACACAGCGTTTATGCCTGCAACTAACCAACCTACGTACTGTCCGAAACGCTAAGAACGGAGACCTGCGCATGCGCGAGACACAGTCACTTGCTAGGTAACACGCATTGCTGGAAATGGCAAAGAGAGCCTTGGGTGTGCTTGCTGTAGTGATATTTTTGAGCACGTCTGCTTTAAACACTTACTCCCGCTGTATAGCACCGCAACTCTACCACACACCGAATTGATTTCGGAGAACTTTGAAAATAAACGCATTTAACTAAAGAGTGTATGAAGATAAATGAAGATGCCTACATTTTTTTTGTAGCGCATGTTCAAGCACGCCTACGCAATACAGGGTGTGTCAAAAAGAAGTAAACACATAACGAGATGGCAACTTATAAGTTGCACACCGCTGTAAAGTAAGACACAAAACTAACAGAAGTAATTTTCAAAACCTACACTAGATTCGTTAATTCGCTAAACGCAAACGCTGACATATGTAATGGTTTAATTAATTAAAATAACCTTATTTATTATTATTATTATTATTTAGTGTTCTGTCTGACGACAGGTCCATATGAACAGGATCCTTCCATCCTTTTCTCGGACTGGGACCTGTTCATATACATTCTTGGCAGATGATCCAGAAGTGGTTTGCCATTGCCTTCTTCTGTGTGTGAATGGAGTAATTGTTGGGATGCCACGGAGGAAAACTCCGTGTTGCCTAGACCACGGCCTTGCCCAACACAAGTTATAAATTCGGGCACCGCCGGGAATCGAACCCGAGACCCCAGGATTACAAGGCCAGCGTTCTAACCGCTAGACCACCTCATCTTATTATTATTTAGTGTTCTGTCTGACGACAGGTCCATATGAACAGGATCCTTCCATCCTTTTCTCGGACTGGGACCTGTTCATATACGTTCTTGGCAGATGATCCAGAAGTGGTTTGCCATTGCCTTCTTCTGTGTGTGAATGGAGTAATTGTTGGGATGCCACGGAGAAACCGGGGAAGCCCCCGGAGGAAAACTCCGTGTTGCCTAGACCACGGCCTTGCCCAACACAAGTTATAAATTCGTGCACCGCCGGGAATCGAACCCGAGACTACTAAATGTAAAGTCTATATACATACATACTTTTTGGAACACCCTGTATAATCATGTCGTGTAACGTACTGAACATTCCCCTATTCAAATACTGTGCAAATTAAATCTTGCGAGATAGATGCAATCTGCAATTAAGTAATTTTTCATCCCGCCAATCAATTATAAAGGGATTCACTGTCACAGGAGATTTAAACTTTCTTCTCAGTGATATTTATAAATTTCCTCCCTTGCAGATTCTGTATTCTTCGACCTCTCGCAAACACGAATATGTCACAAGACGTAACCTACTTTAGCCTTTTGTGACCTTTATCTGCCGACATTAAATTTTATATCCGCTGAATCCATAATTTTTAATTAAAGCTAAGAATCAGGTGGCCACTTCCCACTACTGCCAACGCTATAACAAAACAAGTAGGTCGACTGCTACTTATGTGTTTCTCCTACATATCCTGAACTCTGTCCTGCGAACTGTCGGTCCAACTTACGTCTGCAGTGATAACAGGAAATATATCTGGATCACGCCGCAATTTCCCGCGGCTATTAAACAAAAATTAATTCTCCAAACACATGGAAAGCCTAATCCAAATTTCGGGCATAGTACCGTAAATTAGGCAATGACAAGCTTCCTTCCCTATTCATTATCATCCTCACATTCGAGCTACTGAAAACGAGTCATTAAATAAATTATAAATAAATCCATCAGCTGGTTCAGAAGTTACGAGACAAAGTAAGTTGAAACTCCATAAAGCATTTCAATCTGGAATACATCCGTCTTCTTCATGTATAGTAGGCGCCAACAAATTGTAGTTTTCAAGGTCACAGCAAAACAATTGAACGTTGCAATACGAACAGTGGATCCCACGTAAGTGAAGACGGCTCAGAACGTGGTGACAACATAGAGCAGCCCAGTCAAGCGCGGGGAGGAGGGGGGGTTAAGTCCTTTCGTGACCTTGAAGCAATTTAGTGAAAGCCAATGTATTAAAGACGTAGCACAGTAATCCAACCTAACACCCAAATCATGTTCCTTTTCCCGCCAGAACCTGTAATCAAACTCAGCGACGAGGAAATAAATGTCTGCGTGTACAAATAGGTTAGTCTTCTCACTGTATTTGCCTTGTGCTTAGTTCGTCAACACACGACAAAAACTTAGGTTAAGAGACCGAGTTTCTAACGCAGTACAGCCCTCGACACTCCAATGAATCTAAGCAACTCATTAAAGACGGACAAACGTATTTCATACACCCACCTTTCTTTTTCACCAAAAGTTTATTTTGGTGAAAACAAAATGGCCGCCTCTAAGGTCCCACTTACACAAAATAAATAAGAGGAACGAATAATACCAGATGCTTTAGTTTATTCGACGTTAACATATTTAAATAAATACAGGATTTAAAGCGGAACTGTATGTTATTTCGACCTCCAGCTAGAAACAATTGTTAAAAGCGGAAATGATGCATGAAATTGTAAAAAAACGGAAAACTCTTTCGTTCAACGACTATTTATCACGGAATTTGAGAGACGATAATGCAATTTAAAAACATTCTAATCCTCCTCACTGCCTTACTTTACACTCCGATAAACAAAAAAGACGCTGATCAAATCTCTAAGTAACCAGTGAGTAAAAACAATGTACCAATATTAAGACGTAATGGAGATACATAAACACAGACCTTCCTGATTATGATTACGACAAATGATTATATACTAAACATCACATTAAGGCAGTCTGTAATTATTACATACTGCATTTTAATCTTGTAAGTCTCTGGATACATTCTGAAACGTCGTGAAGCAAACGCAATTCCAATGTCTCCTGTGTAACATCGCAGATAAATTGTACAGTTTAATTTTAATTAAATCTCAAGGTCTGTGATGATCGTGTTTAATTAAAATAACGAACTTCCAGAACATAATCCATCGCCTTATTTAAAAACACGACGTTTCGGAGACTGATTAATTTAAAGCTTATATAAAGCACACATTCGCTCGGCCACCTCTGGAACAGAAGCCAGGCCCTACACTTCTGTAGTCGCTCATGAAAATATACCTTAAATGTACGTCACCGAAGTCGGATTTCACATAAAATTTGTTCTCCCTGCACGAGTTTCACAAAGCATTTCACTGGAAAAACTGCCAGGGCATATCTGAGAGGAAAATATTGACACAGCAGATTGAGCGGTGAAACCAGGTGAAGAGGGGGTAGTGGGGGAGGGAACTTCCCCTTAACCCCCGCCACAGCCAACCCTGGTGGAACGAGTGCGCAGGGCAATTCATTTGCATTGTCCGGGGATTCAGAATGGTCATAATCAAATATCGTTCATTCAATTCCAAGTTCTTCTGAGCCAAATCCCAATGAAACTTTTCCTACTGTCTGCGTTTTCATTAATGTTCATTATTAATACGTCTAAATACTCTTATATAAAGTTTTAAAAAAACTTCGTTAGCCGCCTGACACGCTAACTGAAAAAAAAAGTTAATTAAATTTTACGTTTTAAATTATTTGTCAATTATTTGATATTCGTTACGTTTCTTACTTACGGTTTCATATGGTTTTAGATTGTTATTATTCAGCATTTAAGTATAAATCTGATATATTGTTTATGTATTTATTATTTATTTTAGTGTTCTGTCTGAGGACAGGTCCATATGAACAGGATCCTTCCATCCTTTTCTCGGACTGGGACCTGTTCATATACGTTCTTGGCAGATGATCCAGAAGTGGTTTGCCATTGCCTTCTTCTGTGTGTGAATGGGATGCCACGGAGAAACCGGGGAAGCCCCCGGAGGAAAACTCCGTGTTGCCTAGACCACGGCCTTGCCCAACACAAGTTATAAATTCGGGCACCGCCGGGAATCGAACCCGAGACCTTTGTTTATGTAAGGATCGTAAATTAAAAACGGTTGGAAACATAACCTGTTATGAATAATTAAAGATAACAGTTGTGTAACAACTTAAAACAACTACGGGAAGACCACAACAGTGATTGTCAGACAGTGCTTTGATTTATTAGTTAAAAGTCTTCAGTGTTTATTGTGTATATAGCTCATAATCATCAAGACGTGAATCGCTAAATATATTTCCGATGAAAAAAAAAAAAATTAAGTCACGACTTCCCACAATGCGAGCCTTAAATATATGTTCCGGGGGTCGAAGTTTAGTGTAAAACTTCATAAGAATAACTTAATAAAATGGATTAACATTTAAAATCCTACTAGGGCAAGGATATAATGAACTTCCTGAAAGATGGTGAAAATTCGTAACTCTCGGAAAAGTTTCAAACTTGCAGTTCACGCTTCTCAGAGTTGCCAACCATCAGCAAAGGTTGCTGTACAGCAGTGTCAGTCAACAGATTTAAGAAAAAAAATTCCCGTTACATCAAAAGGCAAACACACGCACGCACGCACGCAGGTTGTTTCGATAATGGTTTCCCACGCATCTGTAGACACGGGGGTGAGAGGGTATTCGGGAGTGGAGTTAAAATACATTGGACCTTTTTCCAACCACCGCAGAGTTACGGGCGAAAAAAAACAAATGCATACATGTTTGTACTTTGATAGATGGCAGCACTGGTGACAGTTTCGTTTCAAGATGTTACCATTACTGATTCTCTGTGGCATCTTATGTCAGTTGTTTCTGATCCGTGGAGAGTGTTAAACGTAGTGGCAGAATGAATCATTGGTTAAAGGCCTCTAAATACGCTGACGTACATTTTCTATTTCGTTTCTTTCCGTGTGCACGCCATGAAATCGCCAACGCCCTACCACGGTCGGAAATAGGGCCAATGAGGTAAAAACACATTTCACTCGAAATCACCTCCAGAATAACCGCGCAATGTATTATGAGACATCTGTATGTACGCATATATAATGGCCCATATATGAAGGTATATACATTTTGGGGAGCTATATACACAGAAATATATAAAAGTAAACATTTCAGATCACGTAAAAACAAACGGAAGGCAAGCCATCTACATCGTAAACTAAAATAAAGGCCTAAATATGCAGATAAATAAATTTAAATCAAAGAAACGTACCAATACACACTTCCGGTTCTACTGTTGATAACATTAATTCTCAGTTCGACCGCTTTTCACCTCGTCTTCAGCCGAACACTGTGGTTTCGAAAAAAACACCGATTGAACACCAATGCACTACGTTGGTGTACCGTTCGTCGAGCCACCATCTGGTCAAATTTCCTTTCACCAGTCTAGATTTCTGAATCTGAATTTAGTTATAACTGAAGGACACTTTTCAGGATCACTGACGTCATCGAGGTATGAAACCGGTCGATAAGTCAACGAGAAACCAGAATCCCTTTCAGCATCGATGTGGGATTTTTACAAACAGCTCCAGTCGGGTGGCTGAATCACCGCTCCTGAACACATGGCTTAGACGTTCAAGTGCAGAACAGCCCGTCCCCCCCCCCCCCCGGGGAGGGGGGGGTCTTGCTGGCAACCAAGGCAGTGACGCAGGTGATGGAACAGTGTAAAATTTTATTGACCTTAGATAGCTGTCTTCTGGTTTGTGACGCCATGTAGTCTCATAGTACATTACCGACGTTTCAGAAGTCATTGCTGCCTCCATCATCGCCCTGATGATGGAGGCAGCAAGGACCCATAACACAGCTATTTTCAGACCCAACGCCGAGAAAACCTCAAATCTTACTTTAATGATTTTATTCGTGCTTCAGGTCGGATCACACCACGGGGTAAGACACGATCAGATCATTTCAGACAAAAAAAAAAAACTCTTTCAACAGGAATCCTATGGGCAAGGACCCGGCCAAGTCTAGGGCAGGACACCTTTGGCGATCCTCAAGTTCTATCATTGTGATTATGACTCACGATGTCAGATGAAGTCACATCGTGACGCGAAAAACTAAGAAACAAATTCTTTCGTCACTGACGTAACATTTTAAGTAATTCTGTCAACACGTTCAATTTTATATGATATGGTCTACAAGTATAACTAAGATGCTTAAATACAGTTGCTTGTATATTAATTTCGATTCTAACACCACAAGAACTTAAAAATAAATCTGTAATTTGTCATATTTCGCGTATATAAAAGTGTTGTTAAAACGGGATGTTTCACTACGCCTTGAAGAACACGCCGAATCCGACTGCTACATTCGAAAAAGCTGCTTTAATTTTAATTGGAGCCATCTACTTGGAAATTTCCGTAGAAATGCAAGAATTACTGGGCTCCTTTTTTTATCTAGACTCAAAGGTACTTGTATTATCTGTTCAATTCCTGTAACCATTACAGGCTACTGTTACTGATGCTATTATTACGAACTAGGAAAGCGTATAAACGTTGCTCTGCACAAGTCAGATAATCCCTCTGTGCCGTGCAGTTTGAACTAAAAATATCATCTTGACACGCCAACAAAGCAACTTTATTAACATTCACATCAATGTGAATAAAATAGATACGAGATTCTCACGGTGTTGTAGATGTCGTAGTTGTTCTGGGATGTTCGTATACTCCCTTCTCGATTATCGATATTTCGTAAAAAAAAATCTCTTTTCCGTCTTTAGCCCTGAAGATGGAGGCGAATTCAAAAGACGTGACAACCAAGAAGAAAATACCATTTAAAAGTTACGTATGTTAACTAAGACCGAATGTGTCAGAAAAAGACAAGTTCCGTGTTTATAGTCCACATCTGTATTTACCTCGCAACTAATATACAGATAATTTAATAAAAAATTTAAATAATTCATAACGACAAACATCTCATTTTAAGAGTGGCATTTCTGGTCTTCTGGGTTGTGATTCGGTGGTCTTGTTTCGGAAAACACATCGCATCCACTTCAGGGTAAACAATACCACAATTTAACTGCCACAAAACCAAGTTATCGTATCATTTAAGGGTGGATGAGTTGAAGAAAACGCTTATAAAAAAATTGTCAGTGGAACCACAGTTCCGGAGAATTAGACGTAAATACGTCTATACGGAAAGGAAGTTTATATATTGGCTTTATTCTAAATATTTCCTTTATACATCCTTTACAATTGAGAAAAGTTTGATTAAGACTTTGCTTATTTAACTTGAATCAGTTACGCTTAAGATGGGTCTGTGGTAGCTGAATGTAATGTAATGTAATGTTTTATAGGTAACAACAATGCCGAGTAAACAGATGACGTTTCCTAGGTACACTTGTTACACTTTTTCGTTCCCCTTTTTTGCCGAATGACCCTTCAATATACAGTATTTACGTCAAAAAACCAGGTCGCTGTTCATAACTACTTGAAACTGAACAGAGTATATTTACTTCATACACTCACCCCTTTCCACTTTTCATCCTTTTGTCCTGTTCCTACATTTATCCCCAATCCTCTTTAGTCCCACAATCCATTACCATCCATTTTGTTTCAACATCATCGTTACCCACAGACCATTGAATTACTTCTAAAAGTTGTAAAATGTTGTCAGAACTTGTAAATAGAATTCTACTATCTAGCATAATTATTTAAAAAAATATGACTCTGATATGATAACGCATTAAAAAATATACGAGGTCAGTCCAAAACTTTACCTAAAATCCGTATCACAATTTAAACATCTTAGACCGTCACAAATAATGAAAATGATAAATGATTAACTTTGGGCATTCGACTAAAGTGACTGAATCCGATTAGAAGAGTAGAATCAGTATTTCCTGAAACTTCTGACTAGATTCAAGGGCTGTATCTTACGCCTTCTAAGAAGCCAATCAGGCCCGCGCGATATCAGAGGGGAAAATGGTATTTTCTCAATCTTGTAATTCCCGCATTTCGGACGCACAGAAATTAAACTAAAATAAGTGTCTGGATGTATGTGGATGTACCTGCTACTTCAACGATAATCTAGCACTGCATAAACTAAAGATTTACCACTGCAGTGAACTCAAAGAATATACCTCAGTCGTTTGTAGGCCTATTTTTTAAAAGCTCAAAAACGTGAGAAGTTAAAAATTATTCAATTTCTTCATAAGAACAATAGTTATTTCTGTTACCAATAATTTTAATGTCTCAGTACTATTAATTTTTATATGATATTTACTATAGATTTTGTCCTGGTATTAGAATTCGACGTGTGTCCATGTGGTGATATTATACGATTTAAAGTGGAATTAAAAAGGTACGTAATTACACATTTCTTTTACTTTGGTGATGAATTTCTAATGTCCACAAAAGAGTCGTAATATTCATCAAGGTTTCCATGCATTTATGTAGTACAATTTGTCTATTGTATGTTATGGGTGGATGTATTTGTAACATATCACTAATTACGTAAACCCTTCATTTAAAATAAGTGAAATTTTACAAAACTATGAATCCTTCTTGAAATGCGTATATGTATTGTATTATTATGCCCAACTTATGGATCCATGGAATGTAATAAAGATGTATGAACATGTGTGAATATCATTAAAACATGATTGGGTTATGGACTGCATTATCATTCATGTTAAATCACAAGCAAGGGAAATTCACCCATATACACAGAATAGGAAAGAATAACAGTTTTCACTTTGCTAATATAACATCAGTATGGCACAACATGGCTATCGCCTATAATTATGCAGCAGATCCTACAATTTATAAAAATGCGTTCAATGTCGAATACGGAAACAGAGGTTGACTATCCTAATTAAATAGTGAGTTGAGTCAAACGTTTTATTTCTCACGTCTGTGAAATTACGAAAAGACAATCTGCCAATTTCTTACACCAAGTAGTACTTACTCTGAGTTACTGACTGTCCACTTTTATAATTTTCTACTGGCACATACAAACTCACCACATGACAATCAGATCCAAAGTACAAACACGCATCTACACCATCTCCGAATAATTAACGTAGTTTTAACAAGGCGAGAATGTCTCCTGTTATCATCTAATTATTGCTGTATTAATGAGTAAACTTTCATTAACATCAACTCATACTTCTTCATCTGTCATGCATTAGTCCCTCTGACTTGTTCCAATTCATAAACTATTCAAACTATATGAATCTCTAAAAATATTAGTTTCTACAACTACGCGACAGATCGACTCGTCACCTACACATAACACGATACGATCCTTCGAGTTCAACGTGAAACAATCGACCATGACGTACATCGAAATATCGATTGTAACACTTAACCTTATTTTTGGTCTGGGGGTTAATGTACTTTACGCATGACACATAAAACTGTCCCACTACACGCCATTAAACCGACTGTAGGGGTGAGGCAGTTAAGTCCTGCTCGGCGCTAGATGGAACTGATAAATCAGCTTCACGCCCCGCCCACGCACTGCCCTGGGAAAAGACCCCCCCCCCACTCATACCATATACTGACTGACCTACACGTGTTGTTTACACACTTGGTTCTCACACCTATCACGACGGAATGGGTGGATTGGGACTGGCTGTGCAAATTGTCGTATTATTTATCTATCTGTGCCACATTTTTCAACGTTAGTGACCTGATACAGTCCAAGGGAAATACATCCCCCATTCCAAAAAAAACTCCTTCAACATGCACGCAGGAAGCAAACATTCTTGTCAAACACAGCTGCTAAAATATATTTTAAAAAAAAATATGACCACGAAGGGTAAAATGCGATGTATACCATTCGTCTGGAAAGACGGGAAACGGCTAGCCTCCTTTATTCAAGTGGGAAGGGCTTGGCACCAGAGATATATCCCAGCATTAAGAAGCGTGTGAGTAGTTATCTGTGGTGTGAGTAGTTTATCTGTGGTGTAACTGGATGACGTCAGCAAAACTTACTCGTCTATAGCATCCGGTAACTTCACTGATCTGGAACTCGCTTCCTAATTACACACAAACAGCGAGTTGGCTTCTCTGGCATTTTTATCCACGTTCCTGTAACAGCTTATTCTAAAAATACGAAGAATGCAACATACTTTCACTGGTCAGAATCTGAAGAAGCCAGTGAAACCAATTAAGATCCTTTTCTTCAATATTATTACACTTATCAAATCTGTTCTTCAAGTGCATTTGTTACAGTTACAACCTACTTCCTGCAGCTAACATGTTCACTGTTCATATTCAACGCCACACGGTTCAGAATTAAGAAATGGGAAATCTGTAACCTCGTGCTGATAGTAAAGTCTGGTTGATTCTGATTGGTTTAGCGAACGGAGTTTTCCAGAGATGAAACGTGAATCGAGAGCAGCTAGGATTACAATGTAGTATTGTAGGTGGTGAATCAGTACTTGGCACAGAAAACGCAAAATGTATTGTAAGATGAAAAAAATCGCTTTAACGGTTTCGTGTGGTGAAAAATGGGTTGGGAGGTTACACTTGTACCAAGAGGCGACAGGATGGCGCGGCGTCTCGTCGGGTCGAGAAAAAAACAACAAGTACTACAGAAGGAATCGAGAAAAATCGATAGAGCTGCCACAAGTAGTACAGAAGGAATCGAGAAAAATCGATATCTTAAACATGACTGCTGCCTTCGTGTGTTCAAAACAATGGACTGTACCAGACAATAGGAACAATGTTGCTTAAAATTATATTAACGGGCCTGTGGTACTAGGCACTACTTGGCTACAAACAAAAAATTATTTCATTGAATTGGCTTCATCAGGACAATAAACATTACGAAAATATTAACTATAACCCAAAACTTTTGGTGGAGTGCTTTTTGGTATGAACGTAAATAATTTTGTCAAATTTCCTAAAAAGAGGGAAATGCAATAAAAAAATACAGGACAAAGAGAGAACAGATGTGACGACAAGGATTCGATTAAACTGGCTCAGAATAGGGTTAGGCCCCTATGTACAAGGGTATCGAACGGGTTGTTTGTTCAAAAGTGGACAGTTTGAGTAACCGAAAACACTTTAAAACACAAGTTGATATAATTGTGTCATATTGTGAACGAAAATTTAATTATTCGTGTTTTTTTCCGTCTAATCACAATTATATATAAATAAAATTATACATAAGATATTAAAATATCATTTACATATTTGGTATAACTTTTTACTACATGTTTCGGTTACATTGAACCATCTTATGTATAATTTTATTTATATATAATTGTGATTAGACGGAAAAAACTTTAAAACACACTACTCTGAATCAAAAGTTCTGGAAATCAGTTCATATGTAAATGTCGTAAGCGTCTTATGAAAAAAATCTATTTGAATAGAATTAATAGGCATGTCTGAACCATGTATCGTCTAGATATATGAAGCAACCATAATTAAATTTATTCTCTCCAGTGCCCTATTCTCAAATCCCCTCGATCTATGTTCATAAGCGAAAAACAAAGTTTCACGTGCACAGGCCTATAAAATATGTAAAATTCTGCATTCATGTATTTTTAATGCTTGCGTTTTTAGACAGGAGACTGAAAAGCAAATTATTTTAAGTGGTAGCAAGCATCCCCATAATTTAATATTCATACATTCTTAGTGATAGCACGTTTGATTTAGTGCTGGCGTTCACAAACGTCTGAACTTTTTTTTTTTTAAAAAAATTTTCAAATAACTTATCATGATTTTTCATGTATTTTGGTGGGGAGACCTAAACAAGTACTGGGTTTTCTTTGCGTAAAATTCTTCACCAATCTTCTAACATCTAATAGAGATTCTGTAAATTTCTTAATGGTTTTTGGGCCAATATATTTACCACTTCGTTTAATAAAATAACCATTTAGTGTTAATTAGTCTCTTATTCTTGTAACAGACTTGTGCATTACATCACATCTTGCTATTTACACAACGTTTTTCAACCAAACCTACGATATCGATGTCAGTCCTCTGACGAACTTGGTACCTAATTTATTTTCTGTTAAATACGGTTAAAAAAATATAGCAAATGAATTATTTGGCCTCCTGCAATATTATAGAATATTCCAATTACACCCTTCAACAGAGATAAACAGCTTCATGTAATTGGTTAAGAACTGATTTTTCACTTTACGTATACAACACTAAAGAAAAACAAACGTTATAAGTTAGAGATCAGCAAAAGGTGACGCTATCATTCGATTTCATTTGTCACTGTCCTCAGCATATTTATATTAATGCTGCATCTCAATTCTGTATCTTAGGTTACAGTCCTCGATTTTCATGTCTCAACTTCCACTGTTAAACTGGTCGTAACATTTGGCCACACTAAACTACCAGAGTGAACACAGGCCCACATTTCTATACGTCGTCAAAACTGTCAACAGATTAAAATCAAAATCTGTTGAGTGAACTAACATAAAAGCGCCAACTGTAGAAAAACAGACTATATTTCCCTATTTTTGCATTAATTTCCCTCCTTCCCCATGCTACATGTGCCTCACTCCCAACGTGCTTTATTTACATTCCGAAATAGTATCAGTTCTCCATACAAAATTCCCAACAGAACTTTGATTTCATACACTAATATATGTTTCACTGTCGGTGATTAACCTCGTTTTACACACGTATAAAGCCACAGATAATACGTTAAACGATAAGTAAAAATTCTTGAACTCTGTACAATTAATATGTTGCTATCTCCAAGCTCTTTGTCCTCTCAAGAAATTGGCGAATTAAACCGTGAATTTTTGTATTAAAATACGTACGCCACTCACAAACAAGAATTAAGATGCTAAGTCCTGTTAATCATATTACTGGAAAGCGCGACTTATTTGGACATATTCAATAATAAGGGTAAATAAAAACATTGAGATAACTCGAAGCGTTAGTTTATTCATTATATACTTTGTTGGTAATCGAAATAATTTATTTGTATGAGACATAAGAATGGTACCCATATACTCTGATTTAGACAGCATATTTCTTTGACGTCAGCGTCTCTCTATAACAGTGGTATTCAACCTCGGGTACGCGAAGACATCTTAGGGGGTACGTGAAATTTAAAAAAAATATTATTTTATGATAAACACCGAATAATCAGTAATGTAATTTATTTAATTCATTTTAAATGTAATTATATACTATGTATAACTTGAATTATACACCAAAACAACTTTGGGGGTACAAAGTTGAAGAGAAATTATATCTGGGGGTACGCGAAGACATCTTAGGGGGTACGTGAAATTAAAAAAAATATATTGTTTTATGATAAACACTGAATAATTAGTAATGTAATTTATTTAATTTATTTTAGATGTAGATTATATACTATGTATAACTTGAATTATACACCAACAACTTTGGGGGTACAAAGTTGGAGAGAAATTACATCTGGGGGTACGCGAACAAAAAAGGTTGAATACCACTGATCTATAACATATGTCCAATCTATAATAAACATAAAATTGAGTCAAAGATTATACAATGCTTTAATACTCCCATCGAGGGGGCTAAACGGAACGCAAAGTAATTACGAATTAAACCATATTATAATTTCTCTTGTTGGTTGGTTGCCTGTTATTCATTCCGCGATATTCCTCTGAAACATCACATTCAGATTGAAGTCTAGAAAGCTAGTTCAATGAAATCAGCTTCTTTCTTCCAATATGGCTTCCAGTCTCGATATTGGTTCCACTCTCTGGACCAGTTTCTCTTTTCAAGTTTCGCTAAGCAAGCTTAAACTCTAGAACCACATCTGTCCTAGACGCCCTTCGATGATACATCATTGTCATAATTTTCTTAACTAACCCAGTGATATTCAACATTTTTTGTTCGCGTACCCCCAGATATAATTTCTCTTCAACTTTGTACCCCCAGAGTTGTTGGTGTATAATTCAAGTTATACATAGTATATAATCTACATCTAAAATAAATTAAATAAATTAAATTACTGATTATTCAGTGTTTATCATAAAATATATTTTTTTTTAATTTCACGTACCCCCTAAGATGTCTTCGCGTACCCCCAGATGTAATTTCTCTCCAACTTTGTACCCCTAAAGTTGTTGGTGTATAATTCAAGTTATACATAGTATATAATCTACATCTAAAATAAATTAAATAAATTAAATTACTGATTATTCAGTGTTTATCATAAAATATATTTTTTTTTAATTTCACGTACCCCCTAAGATGTCTTCGCGTACCCCCAGATATAATTTCTCTTCAACTTTGTACCCCCAAAGTTGTTGGTGAATAATTCAAGTTATACATAGTATATAATCTACATCTAAAATAAATTAAATAAATTAAATTACTGATTATTCAGTGTTTATCATAAAATATATTTTTTTTTAATTTCACGTACCCCCTAAGATGTCTTCGCGTACCCCCAGATGTAATTTCTCTCCAACTTTGTACCCCTAAAGTTGTTGGTGTATAATTCAAGTTATACATAGTATATAATCTACATCTAAAATAAATTAAATAAATTAAATTACTGATTATTCAGTGTTTATCATAAAATATATTTTTTTTTAATTTCACGTACCCCCTAAGATGTCTTCGCGTACCCCCAGATATAATTTCTCTTCAACTTTGTACCCCCAAAGTTGTTGGTGTATAATTCAAGTTATACATAGTATATAATCTACATCTAAAATAAATTAAATAAATTACATTACTGATTATTCAGTGTTTATCATAAAATAATATATATTTTTTTTAAATTTCACGTACCCCCTAAGATGTCTTCGCGTACCCCAGGTTGAATACCACTGAACTAACCGATTCAAGTCGGACCCTCAGCCCGTATACAAGATTTCTAATTATTTAAATAAACAACAACTCTGCGATTACTATCTGTTTAATAAACACTGTAACTTGTGCTGAAAGCATATGGAAAATACAGGTCATTTAACAAAACAGACATTCTGCTCATTCCACAACGTTTACCCGGTTCAGTTTTTATGTAGGTCGATGACAAAGTGGCGGTAATGATACTTATTCGTGAGTCTAACGGCGTGTCGGCAAGGCCTACTTTAGGTAGATGAAGTGCTTGAAAGAGGCCATAATAAACCTCGGTCACAATTCCATTCACATAATTAAAACTTAAACATATCTGTAGTAGAATGTTACATTCTCTCAGCGTGTCTGAAGATGGCTGTCTTCTGGGTAAGACGTTTACCGACGTTTCAGAGGCCCTTGCTTCCTCCATTATCACAGTAATAAACCATCTTTGAAATATATGTATAAACAGTGAAAGACAAAGCTTTCGAAAATGTAACCGATTTATGTCAAAGCAATTAAAATGGCAAGATCGATTACACATTAATAACAGCGAAATTACGAATTTGGCAATCTATTTAAACGACACAAACATCTATACAGCTCAACAAAATATTAAAACCTTGAGATATAACTTTTAAAATTGTTAGAAAATGTAGAACAGATAAAGATCACGTCTAAAATCTTAGATGTAATGAGTAACATTTATTTCTGTGCACTCACAGATGACTGAAAGTATTACAACATCGATCAGTGACTGCGCGTGGGGGTTTCGCAATAAATAATTATTTACTTCGCACCCTATTACAATCAAAATGGTTTAGTATTTACTGCACCTGAAACAATTTAAATAGTGACACATGAAAAGACTTTTCTCTAACAAGTTAATCCTCACTTCTTACATTTTGTTTGTCTCTAAATCATGTTCCACAGAGACGAAATATGTCCACCTGCACTCATTTGTTAATATCAGCAAACAGATCAGTCTACAAGTCTTGAGAAATTTCACGATAGTTCTAGAGCGTTCGTCAATTGTCTGCATGCTAGCAAGCTTTGCAGGAATTTTCCCATCCCAATGCGCGCGCACCTTCAGGCGTTGCAACACAGCGGGGGCAGCAATACGGGGGAGGCGGTGCAAAATCTCTCGGACTTTCGTTACGCTCCCCGAACCTTCCATGACCTTACAACACTCGTAACAGTATTGATGAAACCCCTGAGTATGATAAGGTTATCACAGTGGTCACAATGACGCGGGCCACTGTGTAGGGTCTTGGATTGCTCCAAATAAGTTAGTTGGCACAGTAGTTTTTGGCCGGTGGAGAAGCTAGCGGAGCTGGCGGACGGGCCTACTCTGTGTACCTGAGGTGGCGCGGTCAGCGTATTTCTTTTGTTTGGGCGTTCAGTCCGAGACTCGCTCCTAGCCTTCCCCTTGAAAATTCCACCGGCCAAAAACTACTACGCCGACTATAAATGCTAGTTCAAATTCCTTTTCGGACTGTACTATGCTCCCTAATGCAAGCTGAGTTCTTGAGCTGGTCAGTTTCTAGACCAAAGGGAGCTCTACCACATGTCTAAAGATTCACTACGTAAGAATCCTGAACTGTAAAATGCCAAAGACCTAATATGTAAACGCTAAAAACGTACAGGTCAACATTAAATTAAATTTAGCTACGAAGTATTTGAGGTTTTAAAGGCGGAGAGTTGCCTGAGGCAAAAAGAACCTCTGAAACGTTAGTAAACTTCTTCTACCAAACTACACGGCGCAACAACCCAGAAGACAGCCAGCCATATTTAAATTTAGCTAAATCATGTTGTTGGGCCATTATGCAATAAGTTCCAACTTACTTTCCTGATGGCTACCTAGCTGAACAGTTGCCAATATTAATGTGCACTAAAGTCAATACCTCACGGGATGTAATTTCTTTGCATAAATGCCAGTACCAAGTGTTCAGAAACCAACATAACTTGTAAACTGTGGTAAATTTACATTTCTTTAGAACTGAAAACACATCAAACGGTGCTTTCGGCTAGGAAACAATTCAGTTAACTATTCTGCGTGTTTTACGTGTACCGTAAAGCGTTGTCTCTAACCAACACCACATTCATAAAAACTGATATACGGTTAAACTTCTTTGAAGAAAAATCTAACAGAAAAATAAAGTTTCTCGCAGAATTTATCACGCCAAGTTTCTTCAAGTACTCACGTGTCCTTCGGCCAATATTGACACTAGAAGCAGCGATAAATTAATAATTATATAATTTTGAGATACATTTATGTGTTTTTCTTTTGCATTTGTACGGATGGTGGCTGGGTAAAATATTTTTTTTAAGTTTCGCAAAGCTGTCATTTTTTGTAACTGTTAATAAATAATTACGTGGTTCTTACTAATTGTTATGTGTTGACGATCTACCCTAATGAATTACGTAAATTCGCGTGTAGCATCAGTTCACGCTCCATGTTATAAAATATTAAACAGTTGAATACAACTTCATGTTCCTTCAGCAAACCACATTCAAATAAACTATATTTAGTTTAGCCATGTTGGAATTATTGAGCGATATTCTAACAAAGGGTCACAGAAAGCGGTCTTTTGTTACAAAAATACCAGAGGACATACAGAGAAGGTGACACGGACATAATATAATCTACGGTTAAAATATTTATTGAGCAGATAAATTAATTAATAATGACAACGCAAAATATGTTCTGTGAAACATTTACGATAGCCAGGTCATTGGTGAGGCATTTTTTAAAGCACTGAAGAACAGTTACTGGTCATAATGAACGTACGTGACCGAAAATCGAAGAGTCTTCTGATAGAAGCAAATATAATCAGATTAACTGCGTCTTATAAAATACGGAGTTCAAGCATAATTTGCGTCTTATCTCTCATAAGATTGTGATAATGAAATGTTACGCACAGACTTTGAGTGCATGAACAAGCAAAACATGAAAGTCCACATGTAAAGGTTTAATCTGAAAAAAGATTAAACCGTGTGAAAATTATATAAAAATACGCTAAGTAATAAGTTGGGTTGTGCCTCTCAATAAATGGAAGAAAATGCGAATGTCAGACAATTTTGGGAAAGATTAACGTAATTTTAAAACCAGCCACGGACAGTGTATGTCACTGCGTGTTATAATTATTATACTCAACCACCACTTTAAAATAAGACGTTAACAATGTTCAAGTATATAAAGTTTGGTTTCTGACGTATGCTGATAAGTCATTGGGCATAAACGCATGTAAATATCAGTAAAAAGTAAAGCTGTCCCACTATACGCCATATAGGCGCTTGGGGGGGAGAGGTAGTATAGCTCGTACTCATTCCTGACCTCGCCGCTAGATGGGGGTGAGTGTAAATATCAGTAAGAAATAAAAATCTATTAGACTATAAATACAATCACAGGAAACCACGACTATGTTACGTCAACAAAATTAAAGGAATAATAATATAAAGAGAGCTAAAAACAAAACCCTTTAAAGTCATAGCAAAGTTCGAAAAAGTTATTTAGGAACGACGATTTTTACGTGTACCAGACTCAGATTCGACCTGACCGCTATATTCGATTATATATTCTATAAAAATCGGGGGAACCATGACAAAAACATCTCGTCGACTACAAACTTTTCTTCAGTTACTACGAACATACTCGGTGGACAACTAAACATCTCTCGGACACTGAATTTGGCGGACCTCGACTGTATTTCTTTGCCGATAAGTACCACGTAACCCTTTCCATGGTGGTTTATATTCAAACAAGCAGTTTTAGTACAGTTCATGGTAATGTTTAATTTTACTGATGAAAAGTCAGCCCGTAGCAACCACTGATTCCAAGTAAAGGTACAATTTAGCTGCACGCGACAGAGACAAGCGACCGAGGCAGGCGACATCGCAGCTTGTCGCCACACACTTCTGAGGTGACGACCGAGACACGCGGCAAAGTGTTTGTTTTCTTTGTTTTGTTGAGACATACGTGCACATATTCTGTGAAAAATGAGTACAAAAATGCTTCTAAAAAGGTTACTCGAAGAATAAGAATAAGATGATGTGTTGCGAAAGAAACAAAGAAAACCTACGAGTTCAATATTCAAAACCAGACGTGAAGAAGGATCTTTCTGTCGGTGGTCAGTGGTCGGTTTTCTGCTACTAATTCTACCAATTGCTCATCTTGGTCACCAGTAAATTTAATTTCTGCCATTATTTTACTCAACAACGCACGTGCTGCCTGAGCCCGTCGCGAGACACTACTGGTCCGAGAGCGGTCTCCTGTGCCTTGTCTCTGTCGCCTGTCTTTGTCTCGCGCTCGTAATTGTACTTCATACGATAGTACAGAGAGCAGACAGGAAGCGACCAGTCTCGGTCTCGTAACTCTGTCGCCTGCCTCGGTCGCCTGTCTCTGTCGCGTGCAGCCAAATTGTACCTTAACGTCCCTCGCTTGTGGTTTAGAAAGTGTGTTGAAACGCGTATCTAATTCTTGTGCCAACGTATCACAAGAAAGGAACATATTGAATGCAGTTTTGCCAGACGAAGACAACAAAAAGTCTCAGAAGCCTCTGGGGGTCTTCCTGACACACCATCTAACATACTCACTGGTGACAGAGGGTGGAAGGGAGTGGTAAATCGAATTGCTTGTGGACACTCAACGCGTGACTAAGTTTAAATATCATCAAGCGAGTAGTGTGGTAGGATCCATCGTGAAGAATCTCACTTTGATTGCCGTTATTAGAGCAGGCATGTGTCGGACGTCAAGTCAATTGGAAAACTGAGTTGCGTGCTGTATGTGATCTGCATTCTTTACAGCCCGATACAACTTTCACAAAGACTGGGTCATGTCCAAGCTAGTCTTCTCATTGAAACTAGTCGGAATAAGCTTCATAATTTACGACTTACTCGTACAAAAAAATACAATAAGTATATATTAAATCTTGTCCGTCTAATCACAATAAATTCTTATTAAATATTAAAATATTACAATAATTAACATTTAAAATATTAAATGATGTTCTTTATCGAAATATTCGATATATACAGAACAACATCGAGTGTATTATTAAAAATGGAATAAAATCTGAAAAAGAACATCGTTTGCTATCTGGTAAAAATCTAATAAAAATGCACGCTAGCATAATGTATGAAAATTGTATTTGAATTATTTATCGTTTTGAAGCTTTATATAATTATATACACCTGAAGATGGTTCTTTTAGGAACTGAAACATGTCAATGATGGTCTAATGTAAATCGAATATTTCGATAAAGAACATCATTTAATATTTTAAATATTTTAAATGTTAATTATTGTAATATTTTAATATTTAATAAGAATTTATTGTGATTAGACGGACAAGATTTAATATATACTTATTATATCACAATATGACGCAACTTTACCATCTTAAAAAAATACAAGCAGGAACCAAAAATATATAACTTTATTTATAAGCAATTTTCTTTAAACATGTTTCTCGAAGTCTCGATGACTATGCGCGGTATTTGCGTCTATGAACGTCGCGGATAAGTAGTTCACACATCTACTTCGATCGTAGGAGGACACGGGTTAGAATCTCAGTTATACCTCACAATTTTCTCCTGGTTTTCCTCAGTCCTTTCTGGCAAATTCTGGGATAGAACAAGCCTTACTTCCAAAATATTTCCAATTCGTCATTCTACCGTTCAACCGCGCTGAAGAAACTTTAACCAATCAGTCAAGTACGTATATATTTTGAGTGGGAACAACGTGGCCGATTAAAAATTTAACAAAGGTCTATACCCGGGATCATTAGATGCCAACCTTCCATGTTAAGCAGAACAAGTCTGAAAGATTCCTCTACGAAAACAAGAAATTATCACCACTACCAAATGTGGGGCCTTTGAAATTACGAACTGCGCAGACATTATGATGAAATTTATAAAGAAAAAATTATATTTCTTTTAAAGTTGCTGATGCACGTCCACGTCATTACCACAAGTGGTTTTCACTGACTACTTACAATTGCTTCAAAGACAGAATTACGAAATTCTCATTTAAAGTATTTAATTGAAGCACTCACACAATATGACGCTTATTACAGATAATAAACCAGTTATCAATATAATCAATGTATCAAATTATCAATCACAGGTTAGATAGACTGCAAGTACAATTGCTTAATTCTCTGCCTAACTTCATTTGCTGGTTGGTAGACCAGCTCATGGGCTCCTATCACTACAAAACACGAACACAGTTGAACACAATCAAATTCCAACGGTGTTCTTTACGTCACTTCATAACGATGACGGTCAAATGGACAACCAAGGTAATAACAAGTCAAAATGGTATTCAAGGTCATTGATGCAACAATACGATTCAAGGTTATTATTGCAACAACGTACTCCAACAAAGGGGTGAAAGACACGACAGATGGGTAGAAGGACTGACCTTGATAACGTTTGTTGGGGAAACCCCCGGGGGTGTGCAGCGCCCAGGGGTGGCCAAGCCTCTGGAAAGAGGTCACGTGGAGCCCAGTGGTGTTTACGCTCAGTGAACACAAAACAATGAGTTTTAAAAGTTCGAAAGAGCTGGGTAGAAGACGTCTGGTGGCAGGGCAATGATTTACATGTTCTGTTCGATCTCTTTTCTGCCACCAGGATATAATAATCACCTACGTCAACAGACGAAGACATGATCAAACCTGCGTACGTCAGTGGAAGCATAGATTTAATTGACTTGGTTATTTTTTAGACTAATTTAAACTGAAGACGTTATATGCCGTTAAATGGGATGAAAACACATCAAAGAGTGAGATTAAATACGAGTAGAATGTAAGGTTATCCGTCAGACATTATAACAGATACGTAGTTATATTATTACGCCAATCGGCTTCGCCGTTTGGGACATCAAATATTCGTATCCATGAGTAAACCAGACCATTTGGTTTGAATCCGCAGGCGACTAATTGAAAAAAAAAATAACATTTCCCTCGCCCAAGTAATATCAACAATTATATAAATAATTGCACGCTCAATCACACACATCGCCCGTGAACTTTCTGCAGATATAAAATTTTTGAATAGTGAAATGCATAAATCTTCCAAAATAAAATAATCTTCCCTGTGTTTTAGGTGACTAAATAAACTATTCTCCCTGCCCATTTTTTAAAATAAAACTAACCAATAAGCCATATCAATAAATCATGTCCTTGTTTCCAAGCGACATGATCAAGCCTATACGCCCTGTTGATTCAGGAAGCAATGACCTCTGAAACGTCGGTAAACTTCTACCAGACCACACGGCGCAACAACCCAGAAGACAGCCATCTTCAGTCTCACCGCCGCGAAGACCTCGAATCCTACTACCCGATACGGTGTCTTCAAAACAACATATGTAAGGAGGTTCGAACCAAGAAAATATATCCGACTCGATGTTATCGACTAAACCACGGCCCTAGATTAAAATTCAGAATGTCCCCAAAAATATGTACATGTTCTAATACAGAATATTAAACTTGTGCGTATACATGTTTTTGGGACCCCCTGTAGACAGTAGGCTGATTGTGAACGCTGGGCGTAAGATGAAGCGCCCGACTCACTTTGCGTCTAAGAACATTCTAGAGAGAAATAAAAACATCTGACATCCGAGAAGCGTCACTCCTGAGATTTGAAGCTAGGCTGTCCCGCTTGGCAGTGCACATTCAAGATAACATTCTCATAACGTCTGGACCTTTTGATAACATTCGAGAAGTGCGTGTCATTCAAAAGACATTGATTATTCAAAGGATTTCTCATGACAAAAATTTATATGTATCTCACGACAGACAGCTTAAGTATTAGCTTTATGTTAAAAAAACCTGTTTTTATTAAAAGGAGTAAATTGTCATCAATGAATGTCGTGATGGATGTTACGCCTACTTAAAACTGCCCACTGACTTGTCCCAGCGTAAACAAATACACGTGACAAGCGATAGCTCTGATTGGGCACCTGCCCATCAACCCAAACGTGACGTAAGAAAATAGTGCCTAGCTTCTGCGTCAATATCTTGGTTATGTTTTGATAATCTGCACATAAGACAACTGTGCACGAACTAACAACATTACCATACTTAATTTAACATAAACTAATTATAATTACATACACAATTAAATAATTATATTAGAGCAACACTACGCATGCGCGAACTATTGTGTCATATGAACAAGCAGTTGATTTCCGGGTTTTAAGGCGGACACTATGCACTGCTGACGACGACCTTGGCAACAGAGCGGGTCATGTGGTTGCAAAACTGCGGCCATGTTACTGCAACTTCGACTAGAAAGGCAAACGACTACACTGCGAGACACAACAAAACATTCAAACTTCCCAGCTTGTTCGGCCTTGTCACCAAAGCGTTATCGCAAATTACGTCACAGAGATGCCAGCCCGTTATTGACCACATCTTTAAGTAGGAAGGAAGGATGTGGAAACTTGATGGGCTCACAGATAAAGCGGTCGATCGGCTTCTTAATAACACGGGCGATGAAGACGGAGAGGCTCCACGTTTTGACATGGATTCAGACATATGATCCCACCGGACATGGACTACATTATTACTGACGTAATTAAATTAAACTGTGATTCAACTATCACCATAAAAACTTACACGTTTATTCTCTGAAAACTGTCGTGTGCTGAGTGAAGCGGAAGGATACAAACTGATTCATGTTATGATTAGAGGAAGAACGGACTACATTTCTGCACTGAAGTAAAGCTATATCACTCCGCCCAACCAGTTAACTAAACTGTGGGGCCTATAATAGTCCTAACAACTCTGTAATAAAAACAAGACAATTCACACAATGTCTTTGTCATTCATGACGTAACTGGTGTATAGTTTTAATTGCCTATCTTGAATGGTTATCGCTATAAAATTCAAGGCTACTTAACCTATAGATATCGCGCGAGGGCCATGTTACTGCTTTGCATTCCACAAAATTTACATTAAAACTTGCACATTTTGGAAATATATATTACAGTACAATATTTTAGGGCCACACACATTAAGTAATGGTCATGTTTCTCCCACAATGCATCGCTTCTCCAAAGTCTGACAGCCAAAATTCAATATTCCGACGAAATCCAAAATATTGATACGTCTGTATGTCATAACAGTGTGGAAAGTTTCAAATTAAAAATGGAAAACAAATAGACAACACATAACAAACAAACAAACACCATTCCCTTTCCGGACAGTGCCTTAAATCGTCGTTAAGTTTCGAAACGTTTAAACAGTCACCACCTCGCTGTTACTGTTACAGTGCTAATAAGTGATAACACTAGACACTGTTCAGTCATGGAATTTCCGGCATGGTTCATGTTTGCCCAGTTACTTCAACATTACCCGTCCACAGAACCATCACGACTGATTCCTATAAATACCTTACGAACTACTCGATAACGCAACACACATCCTGAATGGAAATTTAGATTCTCGTGGCGCCAATAACGAGGTTCTGCCTTGACTGACGCATTCCTATATCTGAAACCGTTTCTTCGTCGCCCTGATGATGGAGGCAGCAAGGACCCCCGAAAAGTCAGTAAATTTATACCAGACTACAACCCAGACGGCAGCTATTTATAATACACATCCATAAAATGTAGGCCTACACCTTCGACGAATGACGCATAGGAGAAAGAGGAAGAAGGAGAAGAAGAAGAAGAAGAGGAAGAAGGAGGAGGAGGAGAATGAGAAGATGAAGTAGAATACGTAGAAGGAGGACAAGAAGGAGAAGGAGAAGAAGGAGACGAAGGAGAAGGAGACGAAGGAGGAGGAGACGAAGGAGGAGAAGGAGAAGTAGAAGGAGGAGAATGAGGAGACGAAGGAGAAGAAGGAGAAGACGGAGGAGAAGAAGAAGGAGAAGAAGGAGAAGAAGGAGAAGAAGGAGGAGGAGAAGGAGGAGAAGGAGACGAAGAAGAAGAAGAAGGAGACGAAGGAGGAGAAGGAGAAGTAGAAGGAGGAGAATGAGGAGACGAAGGAGAAGAAGGAGAAGAAGGAGGAGGAGAAGGAGGAGAAGGAGACGAAGAAGAAGAAGAAGGAGACGAAGGAGGAGACGGAGAAGAAGAAGGAGAAGGAGGAGAATGAGACGAAGGAGAAGAAGGAGAAGGAGAAGGAGGAGGAGAAGACGGAGGAGGAGGAGGAGGAGAAGAAGAAGAAGGAGAAGAAGTAGAAGGAGAAGAAGTAGAAGGAGAAGAAGGAGAAGGAGAAGAAGGAGGAGGAGAAGGAGGAGAAGGAGACGAAGAAGAAGAAGAAGGAGACGAAGGAGGAGACGGAGAAGAAGAAGGAGAAGGAGGAGAATGAGACGAAGGAGAAGAAGGAGAAGGAGAAGGAGGAGGAGAAGACGGAGGAGGAGGAGGAGGAGAATGAGAAGATGAAGTAGAATACGTAGAAGGAGGACAAGAAGGAGAAGGAGAAGAAGGAGACGAAGGAGAAGGAGACGAAGGAGGAGGAGACGAAGGAGGAGAAGGAGAAGTAGAAGGAGGAGAATGAGGAGACGAAGGAGAAGAAGGAGAAGACGGAGGAGAAGAAGAAGGAGAAGAAGGAGAAGAAGGAGAAGAAGTAGGAGGAGAAGGAGGAGAAGGAGACGAAGAAGAAGAAGAAGGAGACGAAGGAGGAGAAGGAGAAGTAGAAGAAGAAGAGGAAGAAGGAGGAGGAGGAGAATGAGAAGATGAAGTAGAATACGTAGAAGGAGGACAAGAAGGAGAAGGAGAAGAAGGAGACGAAGGAGAAGGAGACGAAGGAGGAGGAGACGAAGGAGGAGAAGGAGAAGTAGAAGGAGGAGAATGAGGAGACGAAGGAGAAGAAGGAGAAGACGGAGGAGAAGAAGAAGGAGAAGAAGGAGAAGAAGGAGAAGAAGGAGGAGGAGAAGGAGGAGAAGGAGACGAAGAAGAAGAAGAAGGAGACGAAGGAGGAGAAGGAGAAGTAGAAGGAGGAGAATGAGGAGACGAAGGAGAAGAAGGAGAAGACGGAGGAGAAGAAGAAGGAGAAGAAGGAGAAGAAGGAGGAGGAGAAGGAGGAGAAGGAGACGAAGAAGAAGAAGAAGGAGACGAAGGAGGAGACGGAGAAGAAGAAGGAGAAGGAGGAGAATGAGACGAAGGAGAAGAAGGAGAAGGAGAAGGAGGAGGAGAAGACGGAGGAGGAGGAGGAGGAGAAGAATAAGTAGAATAAGAAGGAGAAGAAGAACGATGTCGCATTCTGAATGCCATCGTGACAACCTGTAGCCTCTTACACTTCAACTAGATTGAAACGTATGGCATAACGAATATTTAATTCACAATTACTTTGTAACGCCCACACTCTGCGCATGTAACGTTAACACAAATACTGTTCCAACTGAATTATTAATGATTTCCTTATTATTTGGGCCGCATATATATATATATATATAAGCCAGTAAATGCTAATTAAACAGATTTAATTTCTTTCAAGACCGAAAGTAAATCGATACTTTTAAATGGAGTGGTTAGATGTAGCTTGCATTAAAAAGTAATGATAATAGGATCGAAGAACGATAATTACAAGTTGTACTGGAACGGCGCAGGGATTACAGACAGACAGACAGACAGACAGACAGACAAAATAATTATAGTCCACAGACCAGACACTGTTTACTGGCGTACAGAAAAAATCTCACTGATGTGGCAATCCCATAAACAGCGACTTAACAAAAATAAACCGAGTTGGTAAAGCTAAAATTGACACAAAATATTACGTAATTATGGTAACTAAAAGAGGTCACAATTAAATCCACTGCAATATCAGAAACAGGAATAATATCATATAGACTAGCCTTGTTATAACTTACATAATAGAATTGTAGAACACATTTTCTACCACAGGAATTTCTGTTCTGCTGGACAACACAACACAAAGAGAGGACTCTTACTTTATAAATAAAACAGGAATTGTGTTGCATTCTTAGAAGCATTTCGAGTGCATGTACACACAAAGCCAGTGCGTAGCTTTAAACACAAAATACACCAATAACAATAATTCTATTGTAAATAACTTATTAATGTGATTCACAACAATCAAACAAGGCCAATTGTAGACAAGCACTACAGCAACAGAATATTCTACAGACGACGAAATAAATTAAAATATAACCCATAAAAGGAGTAAAATTTACAATATAAAACCCACAGAGTATGAATAAACACATTCTAGTTGCAAAGTTTTTCGTTTTTAAAAATGGCAATATCTTCTCACATAACACTGATGGTAAAAACGAACCTAGCCGAGGGATTTATCTTGAAACTGCTATTCACCGTTAATGTACGTCTTTAATTATCCTAGGTCTTAACATCTACCTTACATGTACATTACATCAGACCCTCGTCCGCTGAAAACGTATTATGGAAACATTTGTGCATCGCGGAGAAGGTCCCTAGCTCTTTCACCTTGCGCAGGCGCGCGGCGGAGTGATACACAACAGCCCTCATCTCTACATTAGATTCACGCCATGCCGAATTTTTATAACGGATTGTTGCCAATATAATCCAACAGCGATGTATTTTAGGTTTATTAATCAATAATCTTCATATTAAGTATCACGTTTGATGATCCTATCCCAGCAATGGTGGAGTAGTATCGATCATTGGGAAACTGTCAACAACTCCACAAGAATTGAGAATGTTTATGACTTGCGATGGTGAATACGAGACAGACTCCTTGCCTAGTGTAATCGTGTTAGTAAACGCATTCAATCCAATAAATCTCCCACTCCAGAGACATTACAAGAATTTACGATCGTATTTTATGTTGTGGACTTTTAAACAGTCCAGATATTTATGGCGGTCTCGGGAAAAAAAAAATCTCGTGTCAACACTTACATACATGTCACACAACTCCGTTATCGATTTCGATGCTTAAATGTTAATTAATAATAAGCCTAGAGTTATTTTAAGACCTTGGGCAACGTCTGTACTTCTCAACAGATCTCACAGACAAAATACGAGTTAAATCGATTCAACAACTAAGATCCAGCATATTACTAATTCGAGTGAGTGGATTTGCAATGGAGTTCGTAGTTGTTAAAGACGGCGACTTCTGTCAAGGTCATTTAAGTCACAACAGTGAAGAACGGTGAGTATTGATCAACAAGCCACATGTGAAAGACTGAAATACCTACACCGGTGGGGAGTAAAAGCTGTCACGAGTCAATGAACAATTAAATGTGATGGCTGTAACATTACGTCACGCGCGAAATAGTGCACACAAAAACACGGATATGCAGTTACCCGGCTTACGTGAGCCATCCGAAGAAGCTCAAGGCTTCGGATGTGACGAGGGTCACGAAAACAGACGACGCCACAGAATTAAGGCACCAGCTGACGAGGATTCCACTCATCAAACAGGATTTCGAAGTGAATCCCCAGACCATTCTAAACATGTTTCGAAAATGAAGTCTGGTCACCGTATAACGATTATACCTATTTTATTTTATTATTTATAGTTTAAGATAGTATAATTGCGTCATATTGTGAATCAAATATTATATTAATTATTCGGTTTTGTCCGTCTAATCACAATTATATTTAAAATTTACAAATAAGATAATTAAAATATCATTGAACCATGCCTGGTCGGATACGCAAGTACTTCTAGACAGCTCCAGACACATCAACGTGTCTACACTCTCATCTTCGGCCGATGTAGAGCATTCACTTCAAAACAATACATTTGCTCCAATATATGAAAATAATCTGGATATGAACATCACCAGAAAACATCACCAAAAAGCTACACAACAGAAATTGTAATTGAATTTTAAGTTTGTCGATATAATTTTACACCTGAAGATGGTTCGATGAAACCGAAACATGTTGTAAAAATGTTCCAAATGTAAATCAATTATTCGATGTGGAACATAAAATGATATTTTAATTATCTTATTTGTAAATTTTAAATATAATTGTGATTAGACGGACAAAACCGAATAATTAATATCATATTTATAGTTTATTTAACGACACTTTTTCAGTACCTCAGTCTACTTAGCGTCGAATAAGAGGATGTTAGTGATTAATGAATTGGAAAGTATGTGGAAGGAAGCGGTATTTGCCTAATTTAAGGTACGATCCCGGAATTATTTGCCTGGACGGACTGAGGAAAACCACGAATACCTCAGACAGGATAACCGGTCTCCGGACCGAGATTTGAACCCGGGACCTCCCGAATAGTCTTATCCTACGTAAAAATAAAAATGATATTGTTTGTTTTAAGAGGTTGATCACAACATGCAGAAAGTTGAATAACATGGAGACCTATTAATAGTCTTCACCAAATAATTGTAAAATCAAAGAGGATGCGATGGGCGAAGCATGTAGCACGGGTTTAATGACTTATGTTTATAAAACTGTGGTACAGAAACATGAATGTAAAAAAGAACGTCGAAAATCTGGGTTTACATGGGGCGACAATATTAAAACGAATCTTAAATGAAATGCGGTTTTATCTCGCTTTTTTAAACATGGTAATTAACCTTCGCTTTCCATAAAACGCGGGGAATGATTTGATTAGCTAAACGACTATTAGCTTCTCAATAAAGACTCCGCTTCGATGTTATATACAAATTCTAACTGTACAATACCATAACGAGAAGACAAGTTTCTATTTTATCTTACCATTTCTGTTCAACCATAAAAATTATCCACAACAGTAGCAAAATAAAGCTACCAGATACGATTTCAAACCATTAGACAAAATCACTGTACTACGTAAAAGTTGATATTTCACATGTCATTTCTCTGCGTTCCACGTGAACTTACAAAACTTCTATTCAAGGATTCGTCTCAATCCCGAACTAGATTGAAGATAAATTGCACATAATCTTCGTTTGTTTCCTTCCCCCTTCCCCCTTCGCCCCAAACCCACCATTGCATCACATCCATACATATTCTATAGTCTCATAAACACGTAAGTCTGCATATGGACTTTAAATGTAATCTTAAAACAGAATTAGACCCTAGAACAAATAAATTAGGATGCAGCTGCCAAATTACATACACAGCTGCCCAATAAAACCATATTGTAAGCATAAGATTCCGTATCATTTAATGAAGACTTGTCACATCGGTTCTGTTTAATTTCCCAGCATCCCCGTAGCCTGTAATTTGTATTGTTAAAATTTGTTTTAAAAATCAGTATTTTTTACGTTGCTAAAAAAGTACTTTTCCCCACGTCGGCTTATACAATTCGAGAAAAATTCATCTCCACACAACCCAAAAGCAGCGAAGAAATTTATTTTTTAAGTATCGAGTTTAAAACTTATTTCAAACTGTTACAAAGCTGCTTGACTTAGTGAACACATTTTACGTCTGATCCTAATTCTGACAATTCACTGATACAGATCCTTCTCAACTTGAAATATTCCTCGTTATAATAAAATTCTAAGTTTCATAAATGTTATTACAAGAAACCGTCTCTGAACTAATCCGAAGTCATTTTCCCCCCACTTTCAAAAAAATATTACGATCCATTTCATAATTATCCTCTCACGTAGTCTTCTCATGAAGTTTTATAATAAAAATTTTGTAGGCATGTAGTGTATCCATATATATATATATTCAAGCCTTTTCACTTAATTCCGACACAGAAAAAATAACCCAAACTGAAATTTGAGATTCTTAGGGCGACGCTTCTGGTATGTTGCCCCATTCATTATGTCTGAATATATTGATCAGATTTTCATAAAAACTTACAGCCTCCATCATCGGGGTGACGAATATACAGCACGGCGACACACATCCTAGGCCATCTTCATATGAAGTAATTGGTTAATATTCACCAAATACAAGATTATACAGACACTCCAAACTTAAATACAATTCCAGAAGCTCTCCAGATGCTCAAAGACTCTTAACCTTCGTGTACTTAATCTAAATACCAAAACAAATGTTAACAGTTTTTCCCAATGCCACTTCGACAGAATTTATTTATCGTAACATGGTATAAATTACTACTGAAATAAATTTAGACTATGACATAATGCGCAGATACGATCAATGTATGCGCCTAGCCAAGGCCACACGGTGATGTTTTACCACAATACGTGCGTAGGAGTCGGAAGATAACGAATGCAAATGACTTTCGGACTCTGACCTTGAAATAAATGAGTCACTTTTCCTTTGTCCTTGTTAAACAATAGACAGATGAAAGGACGAGCTCCTTTCTACTCCCAACTGTCGTGACAATCTCATCCCCCCCCCCCCCCCAAAAAAAAAGAGTATATGTAAATAACTGAAAATCTAAATACCGCAAGGCAAAATATACCCTGTAGGATTTGAGGATGGGTTGTTGCTTCGTGTAGTCTGGTAGAATTTTACCAACGATTCATAGGTCCTTGCTGTCAACATTAGGGCTATCAAGGACATCCGAAACGTCGGTAAACTTCAACCAGATTACACGACGCAACAACCCAGAAGACAAGTCATCGAAATAATCCCTATATCGACTATCGAAGTCTACAACACGGCTCTGCTATTTGCGATATCAGTCACTAATCACCCCCATCGTGTAACGATTTTATCACCAATATAATATTAACACTGGGAGTAGAATCCAAAGGTTCGTCGCAGATAAAACGGAACATCATCATTAAACAGGACATGACTCACTTATATCTCCCATCCTCACAAACTGTTTACCAAATATCCAACTTAATGTTCATTCCCGTCTCTTCTGTGTTCCAAATGCCAGTTTCCAAAGTTGTTTATTAAATATTATTCTATACGCATTCTTTGCATCCATCGCAGAAACCTACGACCACACTACCTTAATAAGCCTCCTATGTGACCAGCATAAACCATAAGTTACTTTCCGCCCTGAAAATGTAGATGATACATTACTCCGAAACGTTTGTAACCACCTACAAAATTCCACGGTGTCATAATCCAGAAGAACACAATCCACAATCCCACCGTCATAAAAAAGAATCCAAATTTCATACAATATCTAGCGGTTAGAACGCTGGGCTTGTAATCCTGGGGTCTCGGGTTCGATTCCCGGCGGTGCCCGAATTTATAACTTATGTTGGGCAAGGCCGTGGTCTAGGCAACACGGAGTTTTCCTCCGTGGCATCCCAACAATTACTCCATTCACACACAGAAGAAGGCAATGGCAAACCACTTGTGGATCATCTGCCAAGAACGTATATGAACAGGTCCCATTCCGAGAAGAGAAAAGGATGGAAGGATCCTGTTCATATGGACCTGTCGTCAGACAGAACACTAATAACAATAATAATAATCCTAAAATGTCTACTTATTCTATCAAAGTTGCCCCATATATAAGGATCCCGATGTCAAACAACTGCATTTTAACACTCCTTTCAAAACAAGAAATCACTTTTCACAAATACCAGCACAAATTTGCTACTTAAAACCGCGCAACTAACCGAAACGTAGACAAATCTATTACGTTTCGTGTTAAGTACGCCAAGTTTCTCACATTCCCTGAGAAACTACATTATCTGACAGGCTAAGTGACATGAGAATCGCGAAGAAACATTTCCAGGGCCGACTACGTTAGCAACTGCAACTGAGACAAACTTAAATTCTTCGTCGTCGTTGAAGACTTCCCGCTAGTACATTACGTAACTAAGACAATTAAGTTGCAGACACCTTGAATCCAAGTCTAAGAATAAACTGACGTGTTCCAGAAGGAACCAGTAAAAAAAGTCTCAAAGACGACTATAAAAAGCAACAGAAACTTTGCGAGTAGGAAATCCAGCCTGCCTGTCATTCTCAAAAATTTCTATACAAAACGACACTAAATATATTTTAAAAAAACTCCGAAACATGGCTAACATAATTGCTGAGAATAAGGTACATTTCCTGTCAGAACACATCACCATAACGGATTTAATTAAGACATTTTTTAATATTATCTTTAATCTCTATCTTCCAAGAAGCTGTAGTTTCCTTGCAGAAATAATAATTTTATTTATTTATTTATTTACTTGTGATCTCTATACAAAGACTGTACACTTCAAACCAGGTCACAGGAATATAAATGTCCTTGAAACCAATACAGTTTCCATTAACCCCTACAATAGGTGTATAAGGAGAGGGAAACACGAAGTTCTTTGCTGTGCTACACATTTCACATCAGCCCTTCCATCAATATATCTTACGTCCGGTATTTTATATTATATTCACTTCGAAATACTCTTAATTTTAGTGTTCCACCTTACAGTCAGCTGTTTCACTGTCCAACGATCCAAGGAGTATATAAACACGTACGTGTTAGTGTATCGTTGATGAATATTAATATACCTACTGCATTCTGGTTACAAAATATTCACATACGTATTGACCACTCACCCCCATCTAGCGGCGAGGTCAGGAATGAGTACGAGCTATACCACCTCTTCCCCCCAAGCGCCTACATGGCGTATAGTGGGACAGCTTTACTTAACACGGTTCACTGTAGGCGCGTTTGAACTCTGCCTACTTTTGTTTCTTCCATGGAGCCGAATCCTTCCTGATAAGCTGACAGTCGCTCAGACACTGAAGAAATTTCCAAAATGTATCACAAAACGCCAAGTCACTCCAATTTTCATTTAGATCGCACAATTTTAATAATCGATTTACACACAAACGTATCCTATCAGCTTTCATCAACATGGCTGCAGACACGTTTTTCCTCCATAGTTGGTCTAGTTACTTGGGTCAATAATTATTACCTACAAAACTGGGGGATTTCTCCGCGATGACGTCATCACTCAGCCAGTTACCCCGCCCACTCAAAGGTCATTGGCTCCAGTGACGTCTCAAAGGTAAAGGTGAAAATTCTGGCAACAGCGCCAGAACTGTTACTCCTGACATTTTATAAAAAAAATAAGTGAGATTTCAGGTTCTCACGGCAGCGAGTATAAAGACGGTGGTCTGCAGAAGTTAGCCGACGTTTCGGAGGTATTCGCCTCCATCATAGGCCTCTGAAGCATCGGTAAACTCCTACCACGGCACAGCATTTTAAAAACAGCATATATCGTAAACGCTGGCCGACATTTTAATATTTGAAACACAAATATATTACATAGACTCTGAAACGTAGAACATCGGTTGGGTAACGCCCATTACTAATAAGAGTATATATATATATATATACACAATTATACCTGATTCCACGATGTTTCATGACAAGGAAGTTAGGCAAATGGAGTGAAAAACGGATGTTACCGGAACAGAATCCATGCACATTGCGTTCGTTATTTTAAATACATTTAAATGTATTTATACAAGTTCTTTTGGCGAGGTTCGGGACTAAATAAAGCCAATAACCATAATTGTTATTCGTAAGGTTAGTAAATTTCATTTTTGGAACGTAACTTTCTATATTTTGAAGTATCAGGGGGGTACGTCCACATCTTGGAATGGCGAAGGCTGTCGCTGACCGTTTCGCGTACATTAGTTACAATTATTCCCACCAAGACGTGTTAGGCGCTGTGGTTATACTTATTCAATGCTTCCTGCAAGGAGACGAGTTTAAAGGATCTAACAATTGCATACAGCAATTGTGAAAATCTGTAAACGTAAGTCTCACTACCAGTTTAATGTTTTTGAACAGATAGTACAGAGTCACAACCACGTGGAGGGGAGGGGATTGTTTACGTCGACTCTCAAATATACTGGGATCAGGTAGAGAATTAATCTTTACCTACGCACAAAGTCAGTAACGTCCAATCGCTTAAGTATTAGTAGACTATGAACCGTATATCTGCCCCACTAAGACGTTTAAGCATCTGTATCATTCCCAGGTATCAGAGATTTATCGTAAACTTCACTGGCGTCATCTTATTTGCCTGCATTTCTGTGAAAGAATAAAGACAGTTCTTAACGCCTCCGAGCTCAGAAATAACTGTAATAAATACTAACTGATAACTCTGTACATTTGGATTTGATATTTTTACGACACGTGCGTATGAAAATTTCTCTACAGGGCGCTACAACCCAGAAGACAGATATCTTGGTACAGTCAGTTGATCGTAATAAACACATATTTTTTTGTTGGCATCCAGATCCTGACGAGGTCCTATGTTCTGGGTGAAAATTGAATTCATGTTGACTCCAATTCCTCCAATCCTCCAACAAACCTAATAAGAAGGTTTACTATCAGCATTTTGTAAGTATTTCTTGTTTTTTATATCCAAGATACATACGTCAAGTCCATCATAACTTCCTCGATGTAATTATCATAACAATACTGTGAGAAAAAAGTATTCCTTTCGTAATATTCTCAGTTCAGAGTTTCAGAATTCAATGAGGCACATATTTCATGAGAGAGAAAAAAAACACCATTGCACCAGACGTGGGAATTGTTACAACTATATTCCCACGTCCAGTGAACAAAGCATGTGAACAGTTTACGTGTTAATTTCTTCACTAATGACCGCTGAATTTCCATTACTCCACCAGGTATTATATTCCACGCATCACACGACAATACACTAAAAATTTTCTGGATACTCGAAACATGTCTTCCATTCTATGAACTTGGGCTGTTATAAGTAAAACAATGATTAGAAGATTTAAGTCGAGCTAATTTTACCCACCTGGGCAGTGCAGCAATAGATCTGGCACGATGACAACTCTTGGCTTACAATCTTCCGTCATCGAAACACACATTGTGCATAACATTCACTCCAAAAACATTCACTCCAATATGTAAAAATGAATCTGGAAGTGAACATCACCAAAAAGTTGCATATCAGAAATTGTAATTAGGTTTTAAGTTTATAATTTTAACTTTTACACCTGAAGATGGTTCATATGGAACCGAAACATGTTGTAAAAAGATGTTCCAAATGTAAATCGATTGTTCGATGAGGAACATCAAATGATATTTTAATTATCTTAATTGTAAAAATTTTAAAAAATTTGAATTGTGATTAGACGGACCAAAACTGAATAATTAATTAAATATAGTTTCACAATATGACGCAACTATATCATCTTGTGCATAAATGTTATACGAAATCAACTTACACATTTTCTGGGAAAGTTTCAGATTGAGTGAAATATATCCGAAAATCCAAGATACGAACAAGAAAACCGACTATTCTGTTCATGAATTCCTAATCTCAGCACGAATGATAGGTCAACAGGCCACGCGATGTCGAGGAATATTTTACTTCCTAGCAAGTTATCCCCCTTCAGATATCGATGCAGAAATTATCAAACGTACTTAGTATATAATTCAAGCATATGTTAAAACAAACACATATTTACAAATAAGACCCAAGTTATAAACTTTTTTATTTCAATATAAACGCAAAATACAAGCCAAATGCTTCAGATTAATTTTAAAAAGTGTGGTTGTCCGAGATTAATCCAGACCATCATAAGGTCTCTTCAGTATTCAACTTTATTTTTTGAATTTAACATCGCAACATAAATCCCGACTTGACTGTAAATCTAAATAAAATATTTAATTTTACACTAAATTATCAAGCTTGTCCCAATGTTAAAACAGTCCGCCAATGGATACTACCTTGAACTAGCTCAATCCAGTTCCTATTCTACCAACCTACTTCTTAATATTACTCTCACATCTTAGTCTCCGTCTTCGAAATGGCTACTTCCCAAAAGTTTACACACCAACATTCTTCACGCACGTGTTTCATCTGTCCGAGCTACATCGCCTGTCCATCGGAACCTTTATGAAATAGGTCCTCCTAGCCAAAAACAAATTCCCACTACCTCAAAATAGTAATAATTTCATTCAAAACGAACTACTCTTTCAAGATACCTGCTGTACTTATTATATTGATTTCGCGTATTTGCAAAATATTTGCTTTCCTCGTCCAATGAAATCATATTTCAGAAGTACTCAAAAAGGGAGAAAAATTGCAGATATTTACCTACCTCCAGCTTTCGTCTTATGGAAATGAAGGCGATAAACCAGCTGCTTTAATCCGAGTTCAATAGTCCTAAAAAAAAATTCTTTTAATTTAATCGTAAACCAAATTATTTCCCGTCGTTATTATACCAAAGTATTTTAATTTCTAACATATTGCCAAGATAAATTTTCAAGCACCTTAATTTATTACAATAATTCTATATTTTCTTACAGAAATGTTGACTGAGATATCACCAATATGTTAATTTATTTTATTTAAACTTGTATTTGTGAACAGTGCTAGAAATATGCCAAAATGATATACGAATAATATTAAGTACAAGTTAATTAATAATTTAATTACGTTTTAATAATTTATATGGACCTAATAATTCAGTTTCACGTAATATTTTGATAGGACAACATTATTAACGGACCATACAGACAAAATGTACTTCGTACCATGAGTAGCCCATCTTTACAGAATTAAATTTCATCTTGCATAACGTCGTTCGCTGTTTTGATACCAACAAAAAAAAAGCCTATTCAATTCCAACCAAAGAATGTGACCTTCTGTACGTAAGAATAAAAAACAAGTCTCGAAAATTTCCAAATGAGAAAATTATGAGCACCATTCAAAGTGATACAGCATTTAATCAACAGCTTTATATTTATAATAATCCAACATAGCAGGGGTTCTAACCCCTTTTTCGCTGGCGTACCACTAATTCTAATTTAACACATTAAATGTACCAGTAACCAAATACGTTCAGGGAACTTATTTATATTATATTAATACTATCTTTTGATTTTCTTACTTAGTTCGCGTAACACTCCTTCAGAGGCGCTGCTATATAGGATTTGTTACAAACAGTGGGTAATTGGAAAATAGTCTTACAACTTAAAAAATTACTATGGATAAAAAATTATTCTCATACTTTCTGGTTTATCCTATTTCAGGGGGAAATTCACTTTTGAGCAAATCTCCCCCGTCAGAACTAAACCAATTTATTTAACACGTTATGTCACTTCTTGGAAGAACGAGACGTAGGCAGGAAGATAAGAGATGTATCAGAATCTTAGATAAAAAAGTATATGATGATTCAGGTGGCTTAAGATAAGTAACAGCAAGTGGCTTAGTATAAGTAACAGTGGGGACCTGCTGTTAACACGGTAATAAACCTTAGAGTCTATAAGAGGAAAGTTTATTGGCCAGCTAAACGACTCTCAGGTTCTCAAGAAAGAACCTACTCAGTGCGGTTTGTTAGTTGTCAGGTTAAAGATGTGACGAACCAAATTATATTTACATCTCAAATCATTCTTCAACGGCAGATATTATATACGTAATTTTGAAAAAAAAAAAAACATTCTGAAGTCTAAATTCAGTACCACGTTATTAACTTGCTAGCAATCCGTTTATAATCGTTATCGACTCGTGTTTAACAAAATACAGAAGTCGTAACACATAAAATCGTAATTTTAAATTGTTAATTTTTTATGGGGGGGGGGGTATGATTTGAAATAAGTTGGATAAAAACGAGGGAGTGAAAAAAACATTTTTACATATATATATATATATATATATATATATATATATAATATAAGGGATTTTACCTAGTACGGTTAGGATACCCAAATCAAGGAATGTAAATTAAATTTGAATTGGGAAACAAGAAATGCGAGCGAACATTTAGTGGGCACTCCTCTCGTAAAGGGAGCGATCGGATGACCGACAAATGAGAAGAACAACAAGAAACTTACTTTACATACGAAAGTTGTGCGCTGGATTGAACTGGCACACTGTTATAAAGTAACTTACTTGCTCAGTAACTTATTTGTACAAATCAGTATTAAATATTTCACAATAATTTGATATTGTCGTTTATGAACGTTTTAAGAAAAGCGAGTGATGAGACCCATCTCAACGATATCAAGAAACATTCCGCTTTCTCTTATCTGTGCCTTATCTCAGTCTGATTACCCGCTGATAACAACGCAGCCATTACACGGCCTCTAGTTACGTCACCACGGGCTCCGTCCATTAAATTTCAGCAAGTACAGGCATACCTCGGAGATATTGCGGTCTCGGGGTCCAGACCACCGCAATAAAGCGAGTCACACGCATTTTTTGGTTTCGCAGTGCATATAAAAGTTATTTTACACTATAATGTAGTCTATTAAGTGTGAAATAGCATTATGTCTAACAAAATAATGCGAAAATTACCAAAATGTGGCCGACAGACTTGCTCGACGCAGGGTCGCCACAAAACTTCAATTTGTAATAATAATAATAATAATAAAAAACGCAATATCTGCGAGGCGCAATAAAAACGAGGCATGCCTGTACTTTTAAATCAACTAAAATCGGACTGATAAATTACGTACAAGGCGTCATAACCCAGTCCAAAAAACATTCAATATTAATGTTATCCTATGTAACTCTCGGTGTTTCAAATAAAAATGTTTTTTTTTTGCAAACATTAAAATTTCTTGAGCATCCACGAGGCCATGTCCAGCCAGTGGCCACATCTTCGATTTCACTTCTCTAACGACGTCTTACGAAACGCACGCAACACGAAGTCCCTCGTTATGAAATGGACGTAAATTATCCATTCACTTAACTATTTTGTTCTGGCACAAATATTTTCCTGGGTTCTTTGTTTTCAAAGAACTATAATTTATGATGATTCCGTTCTTATGGGTTTTGGCGCCGTGTAGACTCGTCGGAATGACCGATGAGTCTACACGGCGCCAAAAACCATAAAAAAAACAATCATCACCGTGAAAAACTTAAATCTTACAACTATAAATAATATTGTTCCCTCGCAGTATATCACGATTTACAACCACACAGACTGATACGTAAAATTTCTGTCCTACAGGTCGATGTTCTGTGTTTTGTGAAATATACAGTACGACATGTTTAGAAGAAATTAATTTGCGTTTGTCTACGAAGAAATCACGTTCACTTTATATTGTCCCACTAAACAGAAAATACCGTGCAGATTAACGAACCATGTATTTTAATCCATGATCATTAATCCCAGACTTACGGATTTACAATCACATTCGAGGTAGATCTAAATTCATATTTACGTTCAATATTTCAAGCGCTACATGACGTCTCAAGATTTCTGACGATTGTGTTGAATTTTTAACTTTAGTCATAGTGTCTATATTTCAATAGAATTAAGTTTCAGAAGCTGGATATTGTTACGTCTTCAGGTAAACAGCCTCAGAGGTCAATCAATCAGCTGGCTCAACAGCGAGGGTTTGTCCTTTCTCTTTTACCTGAAGAAGGAAGAAGATAAACCTTCCGAAACCTTATAATTTTAATGAAATAAGATAATATTTTAATATTTTCCGTCAAATCACAATTTTTAATAAGATAATAAAATATAAAATATTTAAAATATCATTTCACGTTCCGCATCGAATGATCGATTTACAAATTGGAACGTCTCCTACGACATGTTTCAGTTATATTTAACCGTCCTCAGGTATAAATTAGATTGGTAAATTTAAAACTCGAATTACAATCCTTTACAATGTTATGCAGTTTATTGAAATGTTCTTATCAGATTACTCTTATATATTAGAACGAAGTTATTGTTTTTTATATGGCGTGGTTCATCTGATGTTCAATATTAGTCTGTAAAGCAATGATTTAAATAAAACATTAATAAATATGGAGTAATATAGAAAACAAAATGATGGAAGTAAATAAATAGTAGAATGTATAAGTAAAATAAATTAAATTAATTTAATAAAAACATATCGGTGATGAGTTGATAGAGACATGAAGTGTCTAGCGGAAGACATCTAGAAGCATAACATTGTAAAGGATTGTAATTCGAGTTTTAAATTTACCAATCTAATTTATACCTGAGGACGGTTACATATAACCGAAACATGTCGTAAGAGACGTTCCAATTTGTAAATCGATCATTCGATACGGAACGTGAAATGATACTTTAAATATATTATATTTTATTATCTTATTAAAAATTGTGATTTGACGGAAAATATTAAAATATTAACCTACTTCACAATATGACGCAAATATACTACCTTATGAAATAAGATAGGAAAATTCAAAAATACAACTATTACACAGATTATTCCAATAACATCTAACATCCAAACACCCGTTCCTTCGCCTTGATTATCAACAGCACAATTTAAAAACGTGCTTGTATCACATTTTAAAAAAAACACGTAAAATATCTAACATCAGTGTGAAGCAGAATAAATAAACGGTGCGAGATAAGTACATAGCAAGAACTTTCTCGTATCTTTTAAGAAGTGTTAAAACGCAAAATCTCACTGGTGTTAGTAATTTTACCACACCTTTGTGTTTAAATTAAATCTACAGTTAAGTCGGTACATGTAAACATCTGATACATTTCCTACTCAGAATGGTTCCAAGCAAGCTCCTTTATCACCACTAATGTTTAACCTTGTTTTAAAACACGTCATCAGGAAGTTCCAAGAAAATAAAGACGAAATCTAAAAGAATGAGACACATCAACTTCTGGCCTGTGCTGATTATGTTAATTTATCGGATTATAACATAAACATTATAACACAAACACAGATCCTTTACCAGATGTTAGTAACAAAGTTCGTTGAGACTTAAATTCATAGACAACCATGTAGTTTATGTATTCAAATCTCGTCACCAGACTATATGATCATTATACTAACGTAAGTAATAAATCATCTGAAAACGTGGCAAGCTCTATCGCCATGTTTAATTAAGTTCTGGTGTATCTGCGACCATGTGAAAACATTTCCTTTAAATTGTGAAGATCCTAAGACTCCTTTCTGAATCTTTAGCATTTAAAAAAGTTTATATCTTAATTGCGTCATGTTTGTGTTATATCAATACATATATTTATTTTTCCAGTCTATACACAAAACTTGTTTTAAAATAATGTTGTTAAAATTATTTATAACATTTACAATATAAATTGCATTATGTTATATTTTATGGCGCCATAAAATATAACATAATGCAATTTATATCGTAAATGTTATAAATAATTTTAACAACATTATTTTAAAACAAGTTTTGTGTATAGACTGGAAAAATAAATATATGTATTTAAAAAAGTGTTTACCACGTTACAAAAGACCTCAGATTCATTCTGTACCATGAAAGTGTGAATTCTATCCGAATCGTAATTAAGCTCACTTTGGTTGTATGATCAGCGTCTTAATAGCCTATTGTTTTGGAGAAGTTTCGTATTTAGCGTTACGTTACTGGCTGTCTCAATTGGCACAACTTTCTCATTAAAACAAAAAAAAAACTTCACGTAAACAAAGTTCAATCTATTACAATTCCTTCAGCAATTAATTCGTAGATACTACTTTACAGAGAAACTATTTATACAAATGTTTAATTAATCTTTTAAAACCCAGTCGATATAACAATTAATAATTCTTATTTTGTAAACGGTTTATTTATTTATTATTTTCCTAAACAGCGTTAACCAGTATTTTCTGTAATGGCGAATTTTTTTTGCAGTAACGGAATTAATTCTTAACCCTTTAAGACCCAGTGGTAACTATATGTACCACCTTCTTTATACACACTTAATAACTCAGAGTTTTGTATGTGCGGGTTTCGTATTGTTCTCAGTGTAAACAGGGATTATTTCCTTAAACAGCGTTAACCAGTTGACATTCGTAATGGTGAAGTGTTGTGTTTACTTCGCGGTACGGACTGAATCCTTAAATATTATTTAGACGAGCTTCGGCTTCAAAGGGTTAAATATTATTACCAGCTTTGACTTTAAAACACTAGAATTAGAACAAACTGTTAAGACATTATTATATTTAAAACTTTAAAAATGTATGTCTCTTGCAGAAATGTATGCAAAAGTTTTTAAAACTGATTTTAAATAGACTAGGTATGCACTTACAGCCAGGTTCAAAATACGGACCAGAGTTTTATTAAAAGGTAGACAGTTTCTTAAACATCCGAGTGTGTATTAACTTCTCGACACACAGTTCGTTAATGCTACACGTAACAAGATGTGGGCACTGCCCATAACTAACAAACATTAGGGCTTAAAGGTTTTAGTTAATACGGACACAGCCTGGGCTATTTATCAACGGCACGACGAGAGACTATATTCGTTCAATTAGCCGACGGCAATAATTTCTAATTTTAGTCAGTGTCGCAGACTGTTACGATATCGCAGTGTAAAGTCCATATAAAGCAACTAAATTTTAACTACGGAGACAAAAGTTGTTTCTCGAAGAACAAAGACTAACAAGCAAATTTCACGGTGGTGATTACAAATATGGCTGCCTTCTGGGGTGCCTCCATCATCAGGGCGATCACCCTGATGATGGAGACAGCAAGGAACTTGATAAACTTCTACCAGACTACACGGAGCTACAGCCCAGAAGACATCCATCATCTACATCAGTGGTGTTCAACCTGGGGTATGCGTACCCCCGGGGGTACGCGAAAACATCTTAGGGGGTACGTGAAATTTAAAAAATATATATCTTATTTTATGATAAACACAGAATAATCCGTAATGTAATTTATTTGATTTATTTTAGATGTAGATTATATACTATGTATAACTTGAATTATACACCAACAACTTTGGGGGTACAAAGTTGAAGAGAAATTGTATCTGGGGGTACGCGAAGACATCTTAGGGGGTACGTGAAATTTAAAAAAAAAAATATTTTATGATAAACACTGAATAATCAGTAATGAAATTTATTTAATTTATTTTAGATGTAGATTATATACTATGTATAACTTGAATTATACTCCAACAACTTTGGGGGTACAAAGTTGAAGATAAATTGTATCTGGGGGTACGCGAAGACATCTTAGGGGGTACGTGAAATTTAAAAAAAATATATATTATTTTATGATAAACACAGAATAATCCGTAATGTAATTTATTTGATTTATTTTAGATGTAGATTATATACTATGTATAACTTGAATTATACACCAACAACTTTGGGGGTACAAAGTTGAAGAGAAATTGTATCTGGGGGTACGCGAAGACATCCTAGGGGGTACGTGAAATTTAAAATATATATATTATTTTATGATAAACACTGAATAATCCGTAATGTAATTTATTTAATTTATTTTAGATGTAGATTATATACTATGTATAACTTGAATTATACTCCAACAACTTTGGGGGTACAAAGTTGAAGATAAATTATATCTGGGGGTACGCGAACAAAAAAAGGTTGAATACCACTGATCTACATTAAGTGACCTTGAGAATGATTTCTAAGATGGATACTTTATCTGAGGCTGAAATAATAAAAACCTTGCATAATTAAATTACTATCCCGGTTATTAACAATCCAGGCAAGAGTCAAGAGAGAGACAGACAGAAAAATTCTTGGAAAAGCTGCCTCAAACCCGCCAGTTCGGTATTTTTAGTTGTCTGGCTGCTAAATTTAGTAAGAACGACACTCACCATCCCAGCAATGTGGTCCGCATTAATGCAAGTTAACACGCTGTGTTTTAAGATGTTTATCAAATATGAAATAAATGTTCCAGGTTCCTACAGGCGAGACATTAACAATGGATGGCAATCAGAACAAGAATAAAATAATTTTTGTCAATAAACCTCGTAAAACGCAACCACGTGATAAAGTCACTAAATTCCATCAAACGTTACGAATATACTTATTACACTGAGTTGAATCAGAACGAGATTATACGAGGGTCGCTCATTAAGTAATGCCCCACATTTTTTTTCTCAGCCAATAATGAAGATAGAAAAGTGTACTTTTACATGCTTGAGATTTGATGTTTCCCGCGTTCGTGTACGGAGTTTCAAATGATTCCAACCGATAGCGGAGCTGTAGTGAACTGTTAAAATGGCGTCTGTGAACGACTCTCGTTACAAGCAACGAGCTGTAATTGAATTCCTTGTTGCTGAAAAAGAAACGGTGGTGAACATTCATAAACGTTTGTGTGCTGTGTATGGAAGCTGTGCAGTCGATAGGAGCACCGTTGGTCGCTGGGCTAAGAGAGTTAAAGCTTCAGGAAGTGAAGAAACCGAGCTCCGTGATCTGCCGCGCTCTGGGCGTCCTGCCACAGCCACCACTCCAGACATGTTGAACCGCGCGGATGCCATTATTCGTGAGGATCGGCGCATCACAACTCGACAATTGGCCCAACAGCTTTCAGTCAGCAATGGAAGTGTGATTGCAATTATCCAGGCTCTCGCATATTCGAAGGTGTGCGCAAGATGGGTTCCACGAAGTCTCACAGCAGACCACAGGATTCAAAGGAAAACGATTTCTTCTGAATTGTTGGAGCGTTTTGATGCTGAGGGAGAGGTCTTTCTGTCCCGGATCATTACAGGTGACGAAACCTGGATACACCACTTTGAGCCAGAGACAAAAAGGCAGTCAATGGAGTGGCATCATCCTCAATCACCGAGAAAGAAGAAATTCAAGACAACTCCCTCCGCCGGAAAAGTCATGATGACTGTCTTTTGGGACAGTGATGGGGTCATTCTTGTGGATGTGATGCCAAGAGGTGCGACCATCAATTCAGACGCGTACATCAGGACCCTGAAAACCCTCAAGAAGCGTTTTCGACGAGTTCGGCCTCACAAGCATCCAGCAGAAATTTTGCTCCTGCACGACAATGCACGCCCTCACACAAGTCTGAGAACCCGGGAAGAAATCACCAAATTGGGTTGGACGGTGCTACCCCATCCACCCTACAGTCCAGATCTGGCACCCTCCGACTTCCATCTCTTTGGGCCACTTAAAGATGCTATCCGCGGAACAAGATTTGAAGATGACGAGAGCGTGATTCAAGCAGTGAGGACATGGCTACGTGCACAGGACAAGAGCTGGTACCGGCAAGGCATGCATGCACTTGTTCCACGCTGGCGTAAAACCGTACAAGTTGATGGGGACTATGTGGAAAAATAGTATGTGTAAAGGAAACATTGATTTATATTGTCACTAAATTTGAGCCATCTTGAATAAATATGTTCTGAGGAAAAAAATGTGGGGCATTACTTAATGAGCGACCCTCGTAATACCAGGCGGACGGAAGATTATGACCTCGTAACTGCTACCATCTTCAAGGCTAAAAATTTAAGCAGTATGTTCCTTAAAAGCGCTGGTATCTACCTAAAACCCTACACGATGTTAACAATACACAACACAACAAAAGGGAATTTATCGAACAGTTGCTGTGGGCGTAGCCTGTACTAAGGGAATGGGTCAGACCTAAGATTTGAGGGGCACAGAAGTGAATTCCGTTTTACGTGCGTTGAAACACACAACGATTCTAAAATTGCGATCACATTATCGCGTGCCTACATCTACAGTTCAAACACTTACTTGCTGAATACGCAAATACACTTACTTTAAAAAAAAATAAGAAGGAATTGACGTCAGTAATGACTGATCGAAAACAGGCCATGTACACTAAAATGTTGTCGAATCTGCTTAGCACCTCAATAATGAGCTTAATCCACAGACAAGGCCCATTCCTTATTAACCGATGTTACGCATACTGTATATTTATGTTATCAAAGTTTCATTACCATAATCACAAAAGCCCACATTATAATCTATTTTCAAACAGCTGGAGCCGGTCCACACACTTACAATTTCTGTTGCGACTTCCGATTTTAACAGTATTTTCTAAATTTTGAAAGTTTTCTTTTCGTTTAAGGGTTTCCAACTCAAATTTCCCTCTACATACATGATCTGTTATAATCCTTGGTTTAATTATTCTAATAATAACCCTACTAGGCACAGCCAAGCACTTCCTTAGGTCCACAGTTTAACTATATTAATCTTAATCGATAATATTTACTATGCTGCTTTATGAAAATCACGGAGCAAAACAGAAAATAAATAAGTTCCAAGTCTCTCTTATTTATTCCCAAAATTCACAGACGTCACTGGAAAAGCCAATAAAGGATTATGAACTTCACACATGCCTTCGATGGCCAACCGCTTAAGAAACTAATTTAAAACCAGAAAAATTTACATATTAACAAAAACACAAGGTCGCAAGACTTAGTGGGGGCATGCATGTTCCATATACAAACAATGAGTAAAAAATTTATACTCGTATCTCTAGTACACATATTTTTCAAACTCGTCTCTTTGCAATTTCGTACATTTCATTACTCTCAAATGTAAATTAAATGTTGGAAATGGGAACACTACAGACATCAAAGTACACTGAATCATAAATTAATTTTTCCTTGGATATCGTAAATATTTATAACATCGGAAAATATCCAAAATTAATCGCAGACTTTAAACTACATCTGTATTAAATTCTTTTTTATACAGAACAGTTTTTAAATAAAAAAATCACAAATATCAGCTGGACTAACAGTGTTCCGAAATGAACCGAAATTACATTCGCTCAATAGTGGAAATTCCCACTTCGGGAGGGGGGGGGGGTTGGTCAAGTGTTTTAACCCTCCATTCGGGGGGGGGGGGGTTAGTTTAGATTCTTACGCAAGATTTTAAAACGCAACCGAAGGGGGGGTTGGTTGCGTTTTAAAAACTTGACCCCCCCCCCGAGGAGCTCCGAAAGGAGCGCTCTGCTCTAGTGAATGAATAATAACCAGATAACAAAGGCATAATTCAGTTAATCAAAAAGAAAACGTTTGTAGGCTCAAATACCGACAGAGGGATCTCTCTCACCTGGAAATCAATTTTTCACTATTCAAAATCATAATACATGAAGAAATTATACTTCCTATACAATTAACTAATAGTAAAACGATAAATAATATGCGATATGAACATATCTCGAACGAGTGATGAAAGATTCCGATACGAAATTCAAACTATGTCCATTCGATTAATCGCGTTACGCAAACGTGAATTCATAATTGGTCAGCAGAGATCTTTTTGGTCATGACAATGCTACGAAAAATTTCTGTCAACATATTTAGAATTCAAGACCCCCTTTATGACGCACATATGGAAATATGTGTCGGTCATACAATTTCACCATTATAAGACGCTCAAAGCGACTATGACGTAATCAGAGTACAACTCGACTTTTTTTTTTTACTTAATTCATAAAGAAAAATTGTCATTGAAACCAAGGCAAGAAATTAAAATAGAATCACTTCAACCAACGAACTAAATTGACTCCATCTAACATTTCCTGAGCTAGTCAAGAAATGTTCACAAGTTTCATTACAGTGTCACTTGTTCCTATCCTAAGCCAGATTAATCCAGTTTACATTTTGAGTTTCTCCGGCTAAAACTTCATGAACTGTATTTCTATCGCTATCGCACGTCTTACGTACATTAACACCTGATCCTCCTTGATTTGACCCCAATAATATTTTATTTAAAAGACAAATTATAAAATTCTTAGCAAAATTTTATCAGCCTTCTACTGTGAGTGTCCTAACAGGTTTTAAATGATCAGTGTCTTTTAAAAAAATATTCGTTTCGTAAGAAGTTCCAATTACTTCCTTCCTAGTACGTCATAGCCCTCACTCCCAAACCAAAATTAAAATCCGCAAAATCAAGGTTTTTAAACTATGCCATACGCCAATCTTAATAAACGCTGTCCCACTATACGCCATATAGGCACTTGGGGGGGGGGGGGAGATAGTATAGTTGCTACTAATTCTTAACCTCGGCAATAGATGGGGTGAGTGGTCACAGGCCAATCTTAGTTCTCAGTTAAAAATTATTATCTGTGCGTGTTTCGAAGTGTTAAGTTTTTTACGCGGTCCACAAGAATCTCAATAGAAGAAACTACCATACAATATCAAACCCAAATGTGTTTCACGATTTACTTTTATTCTGGAGTTTAGGGCCCACACGACCAATCCAAACTCCAAGGAAATCTTTCCGAACTTCATTACGTGGGGACACTATGAATCTAATACCTGCGCCAACACTCCATTTAATTCTCAAATAACGGGATTAGTAGTTCTGCCGTGTTATCCATTAAAACAGTAAAGCATTTTCAAAAAAATGCTATAAAAATACCAAGCAAATACACGTAAGTCCACAGCTAAGACGGGTCAGAGACCAGCCATCAAACTTTACATGCCTCAACATAGAATTTCTCGTTCATTCAAGATGTATCAGTTACTAACATTAGTGTCAGAAAAGTATTTGCGACAGCCAAACATGTACTAAACGGGCGGACGTTTCGGTCCGTGCCTGACACAGTTTAAGAGCCGCTGAACCTGTTTACCTTCACATGACCATAATAATGTTCATTCTAGGTCTCTAGATACTTAATCTCGCGATTTTTTACGTCTCAAACTATCATCGGCATTCCAACCTTAGTGTTGTCAGTTTATATTCGCTCCGCAACGCAAAATTATGATCTATATTTCTGAATTTCCTCGAATGTGTTCCTGTTCGACGTAAACAAACTCTTTGACTTCTACAGCAGATTACTTTTGTACTACCATTCCATCTATTCGACGTTTTACAGGTTATTTTGACTTCTATGTACCTGAGAAAAACCATGCCCCTCAGGTACATAGTGCAGCAGCTATTTCTGAAATACATTTTTATTTTTAATACGTATTACACGCATTATACAGATTTCGCGTGGTACATTATATATTTTACATGAGCGTCTTTCAAATGACGTATGAAGTTCCTAGAATGGCGGTTTTATAAAGTTCCTTAACTCTGATCTTGACAAAACAAATATTATTTACGTGAGCAATGTCTTCTTCCACATCCGGACAAAAGGAGTCATAATATAATAATTGTCTTATCCGAGTAAAGATTATATAACAAGTCTCGATTACTCAACCACGCCCTACGTATGACTTAAATCCGTTGACTACTTTGGGCTTACTTACACACAGAACCAGCTTTACTGAAGAACAAACATTTTATATCACAAACCGTTTCATTTTCTTGAATAAAGGGTGTCGGAACGAAAATCCAGACTATAAAAGAAACGGCATGTTTATTCTTATCACCAAACTTAAATTTCGAATTAAAATAACTTACCCAAAGTAGAAACGAATCTCATGGTGATTTATTATTATTATTACAACCATCACTTCTGCAAACACTCGCAACAATATAATTGTGCAGCAATTATAAAACCCCCTTATTGGGAACGGGCGTACGTGAATTTTCATACCCCCCCCCCCCCCCCCCCCACGTCCCATGTCATTACGATAAAAGCAGTTGGGAGAATCCAACAGGAAACACCGTTGGCCGGGCTTTGTCTTTGCTGTCCACTAATACCTTGGATCAAGCTGCAAATCACTGAAATTATAACTGAATGGACTGTAAATTTCCGATACGAATTAGCAGTGCATTTGGAATCAAACATTTTCTGTATTATATTTAGAAACACAACTCGTGAGTCTACATGCAGTTTCGATTAGTTTACCAACGTTTTCGTGCAGTTGAATGGGACATAAAATGTTTTCATTTTGACTGTTATTGTCACAACAGAAACACGCAATGCTTCAAAACACAGGATAATTCTGACGAAACGCAAACACAGTGAAACTGGTAAATATTCTCTGTCTCTCTCTCTATGGCTTCTTTATTGAGACAGTTCGTGTGAAAAGGGCAGATCTGAAAGTCTGCTTTTCAAAAACTTATTATTTGTCTCCTTCGCACTATAGCGTGAGCCAACAACAACTTTGTCTGCATGTCGCGTTTTCTCCCCACAAATAAGTAACCCACATAACCCGGGGTCTCATTCTTCTAACACAATGTTGCAACAATGTGTCACTGTTAGAATACACTTTCACCACAATGGGAGCAGACGTAATTATTTAAATTCGTCGTAGAATACAACGCGAGCCGAGATGTCTCACAAGACCGGTTTCGGATCAGACTACAACAACAATTACCTTGGAAACAATTATTGCATTTGTTATTATTTTAGAGTAACAGTGATCCAGTAAAATCACAGGAAACAATGTAGCAATCTGCTGACGTCACAACCCATGATGTGGCCTAAAGAACACGTTTAAAATTTTACTGTACTCCAAAGAGTACACCTTTCCAAAATAGTTCCTTTTTAATCCAGCTTAACAGCAATTTATTATCTTGTTCCTGGTTGACTGTTCTGGCCAGGACAACTAACTCAAACACGAGCGCTCTGCAGTGGCACCATGATGCAGGAAATAGTCCGGCTTCTTAGGTACTAGTGTCATTATTTTTAGCCACTCAAGTACCAGTATTTGTTGGATCTGACTGTGTATACTCCAGTTGCTTCCGCCGGCCAAAAGAGATAACACACACAGACTCACTGGGGACACAGTGCTCCTATGATACGATATGAGAATCAAGGATTGGAAATTCGTTACAATAATGTCACCAAAGACTGAAGTTTTTAAACACGCGAGCTCAAATTTCGGCACGTGTGTACAGCCACACTGCAAATTTCACTATAAAATGCTAAACGTTACATTACGGCACATGCAGCCTTTTATACGAATGGCTTCTTGATCTGGGTCTCATTATTCTCACTGCGCCCAATAAAATCTTTTCAAAATGAAAGTCTGTATTATTTTCTTTATCACTGCTTCTCATGCTGTACGCCCATTGTCATAAGCACACAATTAAAAATGGAAGACTTTAATGAGATGGGTGTTCACTTCAATTCACGGTACAAGTGAGGATAAAATGTAAAGACATGGAAAATGTTGACAGAACCAACGCAGAAGAAAAGTTCGTGTCTACTAAAGTAGGGCATTGCACGACACTAAAACTGCTTTATCTGTATTTGACTGTTAAGGACAAAATACATTAACAATGCTTACAACGTTTATAGATAAATTAAATTTAAGATAAATCCAAACATGTTTGCAGCTCATATTCTGCAATGTATTACTTAAAATTTCTTTATACCTTGTTTTAAACACCCAATTCAAACTCTAGCATTAAAGTCTGGGGAATACAGTTTAAAAGCGTCTGAAGAATGTACGGGAATTTTCCATAAACGAATCCAAAATATTATCAGCGCTCACAAGTAACAAAAATTCGACATAATCTTCGTCGGTCTTTCATAGAACAGAAAGTAAAACATTAAGAATTAAGAACCAACCGTTACAGTAAGACGTATGGGGGTGTAAAGGTGAAGTTCGACAGTATTATGCGGAGGTGAGTAAGTCAGCTTCGGGTTCGTATTACGTAATCAACTATAAAGAAGTTATGACACACTTCCTATAACCATTAACGTTTGCCGGTTCTCTTTACACCAATTAAACTGAGCGCACAATTTTGAGATCTCCCACCAAATGTATTCATACGCGTTATTGCTGAAGTCCAGAATTAAAACTGCAAACCACTGCCACAACCACCACTGCTCGGTTTTCAGGGAAAGGCCAAAGTTGACAGAATCCACTCATGTGACGTCACAAGGCTAGACTAGGAAAATTTAACCAGCCGGGCGGTCAATACGAGTGTACCAAAATACTGGTTGTGCTACAGACGCTTCACAATGAAACCGGCCGCTTCTAAGCATTTGCACTCACGATCAGAATGTAAAATAGTAAGATAAGATAAGTCGTGTACTCACACACAGTGTAATCCTTGATGCTCCAGACCTAGTCCTGTTTCGTTAAGCTAGATAACACGATTGGGGAAAGCGACTAAGTAAGTACACACTGTTTAACACAACTGCTCACTCCTGACCCTCGCACAAGCCCTAACTTCCCCACACTGAGAGCTAACGTAGCCCCGCTCCGCAGCGTGTGTGCTGCCACCTATCGCTTCGGAATGTGTACTACAATACACCGAGGTTGGTAGCGCCAGTACTACTTCGGTAGCTCTGTTAATTCGAAATGTACGTAAATAAAATCATTTGGATCTCAATGTTATTAATTCCTACAAAAGAAGTCTGAAGTTTGTGATTGCACCATATCGAAACAGGATAAAATTAACTCCCTTGTTCGACTTTTGTTCCAATTTTGATAAAACGGAACAAACCTTTATGGCAAATGCCGATTCATAGACAATTTATATACGCTGTAAAAACTACTAAAATTATTTAGTGAGCGTAATATTTGTGGCAGTAATTAAATGTTTGCACAATTTTGGAAATAAAACAGTTATGAACAAATTCACAAAGTTCGTATCTGTCATTATTACTGTGACAGAAACAGGTAGAAATATACGTGTGTTGCAACAAATTGGATTTAAAACTTTTAAGGCTTTCCTTTACGTCAGAGCGGATGAAAAAGGCGTTTGGTTCGGTTTTTATACACATAAATAAAATACTGTTTCTGGCATTAAATTAGGGGCTCATCAAAACACTTTCTTTGTCAGCTTCTGTTACACAGGACCTATGTTCAGACTTCCATCACCAAAAGTCTCTTGCTTTCACAACACAGCATATCAACAGAACAAGAAGGTATTATATATGCTCTATCTTTGGATGTCATAAAATGCGGAGAATTTCTTGGTCAGCTAAGCGAATATAATTTATTATTATTATTATTGTACGGTTATGTTTTCAGTTCTTTGTTTGTTTGCTTTTGTATTGTAATGTCTGTCTTGTTGTTAGTGCTTGGCTGTTATTGGCCTTTTTGGCTGTTGTCAAGCACTTTAATAAATGAATTGAATTGAATTATCATCATCAGTGTTTATCTGTCATTGGCCCCTCGCTGTTGATAAACACTTTAATAAATTAAATGAATTAAATGAATTGAATTGAATTGAATTATTATCCTGTTTTTATTGTCTGTTTTTTATTGTCTAATGTTTTTATTTAGAATTATTGAATTGAATTATATTACTTAGGTATCATATTTAGCCTATTTACTTTTGAAATATTATTCAATAAATGAATTGAATTATTATTATTAATATGATACATTTATATATTTAGTTTCATTTGTTTGTTTTTGTATTTGTAATGTTTCACTTTTATTATTATTGAAATTAATTTAATTATTTATTATATTTTATCCTGTACTCTGGTTTAGTACTTGGCTGTTATTGGCCTTATTTAGCTGTTGTCAAGCATTTAAATAAATAAATTTAATTATTATTATCATTATTATTACTACTATTGTACATGTATTTCAGTAATTAATTCAATTCTCTTCAATCAACCTATGGGTTGTTTCATTATTGAATAACATGCATTTTTAATCCTGAAATGTAAAAATTTGATTTAAAGCATTTTATCGATTTTAAGACGCCATCGATTGCAAGATGCACCATGATTTCATAAAATTTAAAATATGAAAAATTGCGTCTTAAAATACAGGAAATAAGGTAATATGGTCGTTCGGTTCTTGATATGCCTCTAACCTCAAACAGAGGTTTGAGATTTCCTTTCAAATCTGCAGATCCCACGCGATCACGGAATATAAATCTGACTTCTATAAAGTCTACTGCCACTAGACTTATGGGGAAAACACGTACTATACACTAATTTTAAAATTAAAATTAAGAGTCTTTAAAATTCCAAGCACTGGGAAGCTATTTATGCTGTACTCGACAAACACACAACCTTCCAGTCTGCAGGAAGTCATAAATCAACGACTACAGTCCACTTCGATATTCTTATGGCGTTTGACGGGATGTTTACAACTCCCACCAGTTAACAGTTGTCTTCCTTCAATTTTGGGCTAAATATTAATGTTCATGTTCTGAGCATTGTGAAGCAGCGAGCTTTATTGAGACCCCCTAGGAATGACCCAGAATATGGGATATCTTATATAGACTGATTCAGCTATATTTACTATCTACCGTGTCTGCACCAGTTAATAATTAATTACCGCTTCTAAAACTCGCACTATTTGCAATAGGGTTGTACCAAAATAGAGTAATTTACAAAACCACATGAGTCCATGTTTTTTTGAAAAAATTTACCTATATATTAAATCTTGTCCGTCTAATCACAATAATTCTTATTAAATATTAAAATATTACAATAATTAACATTTCAACATTTAAAATATTTAAAATATCAAATGATGTTCTTTATCGAAATATTCGATTTACATTAGACCATCATTTTTCATGTTTCACGACATGTTTCAGTTCCTAAAAGAACCATCTTCAGGTGTGTATAATTATATAAAGCTTCAAAACGATAAATAATTCAAATACAATTTGTGATTAGACGGACAAGATTTAATATGTACTTATTATATCACAATATGACGCAACTTTACCATCTTAAAAATTTACCTGTTGTTACAATGACAATCATCAGGGATAAATGCATCCTTTCCTACAAGGATCACACAAGTCCAAACCTTTACTTCGCGTGTGTAACCTAGTCTGTCACAAAGCAAACAACGTAAGTCCTGGACTCATATTCTTTTTGGATAAATGAACTTTGTTGATTCATGAACTGAACTCGACATCTACTGAAATGGGTCAATGCAGCAGTGACAAAAGTAACATAACCACAAAGCAAGCAATGATCCCTGAATATTATGTAGATAATTGTGAATATAAAATTAATTTTTTAAAAGCTTGTAATTCTATTACATATTAGTGAACTGTAGCTACATAAAAAAATATTCATTCGAAAAAATAAATCAATTGTATTAAGGGGAATCTTTTCTTGACTGGAAACTTATGTTTATAGACACATTAACTTTACTGTTCTTGATTTTACAAGCATGCAAGTGCCCCAATATTGTGGGCCCTATTTATGCGAAAAATCTAAAAGATTAAAAAATTACAAGTTTAAATACAAACATGATTAACAATTCCGGTTCCTTGATTAGAAACGCATAGCAGAGAACTCAACGTCGTCGTAGTGATTTGTAGGATTTCGCAGAAGTACACCCTCATATAAATTATTCTAAATATGACAGAACATACCAGATTGTACAAACAGGATACATACAAGAATTTTATAAAAAAATAATGCATAAATTTTGACATAAATGTGAAACTAAGGTGGCGGAAGTATAACACATTAATAATACTGAATTCAAAATAAAATGTAATATAACAGTGTATATACTATGTACGGTAAACAATAAGAAGTAGGTTTTAAAAAAGTTATCGTCACATTAAATTTTATTTGTAAATTAACTCAACCCAAATTTAATTTTATTTCGTGTGTAAAAAAATAATTTGTGTATAAAAAAAAGATTAAACACAATTCCAAATCTACAGCATAAAAATATGTCATATGGAATACAAGTCTGTTTAATATGAGGAAACATATGTTTTGCAAAGTCTGACAAAGTAACGTACACGCTGTGACGTAATCAGTGATTACAAAATTGAGTTCTAACATTGCTGGATTTATTTCACTGCCGGTCTGAGGCGTGGGCCTTGTGCCTCTTGGTCGCTGGGACCGTGAGTTCGAATCCCACTCAAGCCATGGATGTTTGTCCGCGTTTTTATGTGTTGTGCTGTCCTGTGTACAGGTAGAGGCCTTTCGACGGGCCGATCCTTCATCCAAGGAGTCCTACCAAATGTCTATAGATCAAGAAACCTCCTAAATGAGGCACTTATGCCCCACGAAGAACAAAAAGGGTATTAAAAAACAACTACTTTGTCCTGTCTCTCCACAAATGACAGTTCTTTTTACAAGGTATAAATGTTTTCTTATGCGTCCTAGTAAAGCTCCGGTCGATAATGCAGTCGCTCAGTCGGTATTTTACAATCTGCGACTCAAAACCGACTGTAAGTTCCATTTTCTTGGGAATTCACACGTCAGATATGGAATAACGGACTTTCCAGTAACTTCTGAAATAATCTACACTTATTCGAAACGCAACCATATTGATAGAGTAATAACAGTGAATTTAAACGAATATTTTCCTCTAACGGCATATTATCCAAACTGAGTATAACATAAATCGAATAATTAATCGATATATACATTTCAAAATGGCGGCGGACAGACACATCAAGCTTGCTTTTAGAATACAGGTGAACGCAATATGCGATGAATTGTAAGAACACGGTATGAATTTCAGCGAACTACGTTTCGTGGATAAGTAAAACCTAAAATAATGAGGAAGGCCCGTTGAAATGAATTGGATATAAAAATATCAATGTTGGTTTCACAACAGTCACATCTAATCCCAAATAAAATCACCCTCTTTTGCAACATATAAATACAACGCAGAATTAATCAATATAGCCTTGGGGTTCTCAAACTGCTGCCTCCAATATAATTAATAGTATTATATGACTCCGTATTATTAAAAAGCACCTACCGCTTAGCTAAATTATATAATTTTAAATAAACAGTCAATAACAGTCACAAATTGACAAATTTTTAAATCAAAGTAACAATAATATAAAATATGACAAACATTTTAATAAATTACCAAGACATTTCAATCAATCATCGTTATGTTAACTCGAATGTCATGGAATCCGTAAGAAAAAGGGTGGGGTCACAAATCTTCAAATTTTATAAAATCCTAACCAAAACCAAAAAAATGCAGCCTAGAGATTTGGCAAAAATAAATTAGGATTTATTTTACGCAAATTTTTGGCAAACACAGGTTCTAACAGAGGTGAGTCTTTTGGGCTGTAGCGTCGTGTAGTCTGGTAGAAGTTTACCGACGTTTCGGAGGTACTTGCTACCTTTATCATCAGCGGCATCTTCGGACTCACCGCCTTGAAAAACTCAAATCCTACTGGACATAGATTCTGTTCCAAAAAAACTTTCATGCATGGTGTCATTAAAAGAAAAATCTGAATACAGCAAAATTTTAATTAATTATCTACATTACTTTGACAAAGTAATTTTATATCGAAAAACATAAGTTCTGACTATGATACAACAAAATACATTCTTCAGTGCTTTGACAAAAGGAAAAAGACTTTACAGAATTTAAAAAAACTGAGAGCAAACACAAAAATTTATAATATTCAAACACATTATAATACGTAATATTAACCATGTTATCAATCTTCGTATGTTATGTACGGACAGTGATTATTTTGAACACCTACATTAGATATGCTAATTAACCAAGTGCCTTATATAATGGTTCAGTATATTAAAATCTTTTAATTTCATCCATTGCACGTGTGTATACATCTTCTTCGGAATATGTTTGTTGCGTGTTAAAATTTTTTAAAATTAACAGGAAATATGGGATACAAAGATACGAGGTGCGATCAGAAAGTTTCAAGACTGTGTCAATAGCGGGCGAACCGGATGTAGTACGAGCTTCTGCCGCTAGGGGGTGCGGCCTACATTCATAGTGAATCAGTGTGCCAGCCGGCATCATCGAATTAGCATTTGTTTCTTAGTTACGGGCGTTTTGGTAGTGCATTACACCGACCCTCCTGCGATTTCGGAATGGCGTGTGCATCAAATGTTGCCAAAGACTCGCCAAAACGGCTACGGAAACCTATGAAATGCTAAAGCAAGCATTTGGGGAGTCCGCAATGGGTCGTGCACAAACTTTTGTGTGGCATTCACGTTTTAAAAATGGCCGAACCTCTGTCGATGATGACGAGAGTTCTGGACGACCATCTTCGAGCACAACGCCCGAAAATGTTACGAAGATTCGGCAGGCCATTCACGAAGATCGACGTCGTACCATCAACGACTTGTGCGACATTGTTGGGATAGGCTATGGGATCTGTCAGCTGATTCTAAAGGAAGAACTCCACATGCGACGCATCCTGTCTGAGGACCAGAAGCAGAATCGACTTCTCGTTTGTCAGGAGCTCAAAGATCTTGCAAGAACCGACCCCAACTTCCTTTCAAAGCTCCGTGTGACTTCTTCCTCTTCCCAAAGATGAAAATTCAGCTAAAGGGAAGGAGATTTAAGACGATAGAAGAGATTCAGGCAGAATCGCAGATGGTGCTTGACAGGCTGACAAAGAAAGATTTCCAGGGATGCTTCCAGGCTTGGCAGCGGCGCTGGGATCGTTATGTTCACTCCCAGGGGAACTACTTCGAGGGTGATGGATGAATTTAATAACTGAGATAAGTGTACGGGTTTTTATAGGCGCAGTCTAGAAACTTTCCGATCGCACCTCGTATATTTAAGTCGATTATAGCTTAAAGCATGCATGAATTTTGAACTCTATTAGACGTTGTAATATATACACGTGCCTAAGAACCAAATGTGTTCTGTGGATTGTGCAAAATCCGTAGCTATTTCGACTGAATATCCTCGTTGAACAGATTAGATTACAGAAATTGTGTAAATTGTAATTTTAAAGGGGCTTGTTATGTTTATATTCTACCTTTTTTTTTACATCATATATTCGATGGGAACACGATACAGGAAGCAGACCTATATCGTCGGATACTTTCCATAATCCCAAAACTAAATACAAGTCCTTACTATATTTAAATTTCCACTCTGACCTTTACTTAACAAGATACACCCGTCATGCATGCGATGCCATTTACATAGCATGCAAACACCGTAAGAGGTAATTTTACAAAATTTAATTAAAAAAGGGCATCCACTTAAACAGTTTCAACATAAGTAGGCGTTAACACAGGCGTGTTTAATTTAAAGACTCGTGCCATACACGCTGATTCATTCGAATGTTAACTCACGAAGTTTCAACTGCTCACATTACTATAAAATTTCGGTGATGTTCATTTGTTGATTCTTCATATGCGGACCACAAAACATACAGGAGATGAACCGGTAACTTTTTATAGCGTCAAATCTAGTCTAATTCTGTTATATAATTCGAAATTCTCATATAGTTAAGTATTAAGATGGCTTTTGAGCCTTGTAATCTGGCAGAGGTTCACAGAAGTTACAGAGGTCTTAGCTGCCTCCATCTTCAGGACGATCCTCTAAAACGTTGGGAAACTTCTGCTAAACTACACGGCGCTACAACCTAGAAGACAGTCACTTTAAGTCTTAATTCTGACTACGGTTCTTGGTTTTATCTCGTAGAATGCGATAGTCTTATAATACTCTCAGAATTTACGTGCTATAATTAATTTCTTTCTGATTAGTTGTTAATTTAGTTTTTATTATTTTTATAAAACTGGGAAATTATAACACGGACTGAAAAAAAAGTTGTCGTAAATTCGTGGTTTATTGGTATTCCATAAAGTGTAACACAGCAGAATCGATACGATAAAATGTATCGTTCTTTAGAACACAACGTTTCGAGGACTCGATATATCATCGTCACTAAACAGTGATCGGGGTTAACTCATTCTAAAGGATTTCATAGACTAGGTGCCCTCTGCATTGCACACGAAGACGAGGACAGATCCAGACGATGAACAAGATACAAAAATTCAAAATCGATTTGAAATTATCGATCTCAGGATAGGACCCGGTGACCGGTTATTATGTACACAGAAATTAAATTTTGTCTTCTTTCAAAAGTAAGGAATATCTTGACTAGATGAGTTACTATTAGCTTTTCAAGAAAGTATGTTTCATGGAATTAGTACATTTATATTCTTTTCCACTCAAGATTCGAAATTTTAATTTAGATTGAATTTATTGATTTTAGCTGATGTGGAATGTTCATGTTAGCCGTGTTAGTCCGGCTAACATTTTAAAAAAATGAGTATAAAAAGTCCTGTTTTGTTTTCGTGATTCAGTTATACTTTATACACTGGATCTCAGGAGAACCGATGACATAAAATACATCTTTACCTCTAACACACAATAAACGAAAATATCGTAACATAATTATAAATACGTATTTGCTTTATTTCTTCTATTTGACTGAATTAATGAAAATATATTGGATGTATGACTAACCTTTACGTAAATCAAATGAACACTGCTAAAATCGTGAATAATCGTTATAGAATTTTCATTTTTTGATATAAATATACAAATATACAAACAAGTTGTCTCTGGCGTACCTGTAAAGTTATTATATAAGGTAATATTTTAATGTGGAAGAAAAATCAAAATTATTTTAAATCCGAGTGCCAGAGAAGGTTAAACTTTGGTTAAAATCGTATGAATATAGCAGAATTATTTATTTTTAAAGTTTCTGTTATGCAGGGAAGACAGAAATTGAGATCGTTTGTTTCTGGACGAGCAGATTTCACGTCTCTTTAAGATAAATGGGCCATAAGTTTCGTGAATATCCATTTCTCTCTGACGCGTTCCAGCTACACCATGAAATGCACTGCAAACGTTCTTGCTTCCTTGTTTTATACTGTGAGCCAGAATATATGATTCAACGCGTGGAGCGAACACTAAGACTCCCAGAACAAATAAATAAAAAATGTTGTGCAAAACGCAGAATGTCTTGGTTGCAGCGTTTTGGAACCAGAGAGAAAATATAGTTAGAAAACATCGGATTATCATACACCAGAAACCTCAAAGTAGATTAACGGAGAAAATATATAAAAAATAACACAAAATGTTGGTTTCACAATTCGTTCTCCCTATTTAGAAGCGTTTAAATAATGGAATTAAAATGGGCGAAAACATTATTACGCAGAAGAATAGAAGAAATGTATATAAAAGTGGTTTAAAAAGACATAATGTAAAGTGACAACGCTGGGGACAGATGGGAAGATAATATTAAAATTGACCTTACTAAGGTAGATTAAGAGAAAAGAAGACTGAACTAGATTAGGATAAATTCTTGTTGTGAATATGTCTGTGTTCTGGGTTGTTGCGCCGTGTAGTCTGATAGACGTTTATCGATGTTTCGGAGATTCTTTCTGCCTCCATCATCAGGGCCCCGAACGTCAGTAAACTTCTACCAGACTACACGGCGCAACAACCCAGAAGACGGAAATCTTCGGACCCACCGCCGTGAAAAAACCAAATCCCTCAAATCCTTGTTGTGATTATGATAATGATCTTTCGAATGTTATATCAGCAGTGAGAACATTGAACATAAAAATACCCAGGGATTCTTCTACGAATAATGTGAAAAACTGAAAAATAAATATCTCTCTTCAAATTCTTGTCACCAAGTTAGATCAATAAATGACCTGTTTCAGCTTCAGACATTTAAAAGTCTCTGTAAGGGGTGTCCAAGTCTTAGTCTCCCGACGGATAAAAATATCCTCAAATCATATACAGAAATTTATACATCCTTCTAATATCACTCAACCACTTCTATCTACGAAATTTCAAGTTCTCAGGGTATGTGTGAAGATAAATATCTTCTGGGTTAATGTACCATGTAGTCTGGTAGAATTATACCGACGTTTCAGAGGTATTTATTACCTCCATCATCAGAGCAACGATTATCATAATGCAGAAGACAGCCATCTTCAGTCTAGCCTCCGCGGAAACCTGTAATTTCATATCATAAGAATAAATCAAGGTCGCGGTAAACCAGAATGTGGATTTGTGTCCGCTTCGACGACAATTTAATGTCGAATGACGTGAGAATTTTCTGTGGGTAATGTAAAGGGATGACATCCGTGGTCAATGTTTAACACACTATCCTAGTTTTCGGACGATCACAACAAATACTGTCAGAAACCAAACCGGAAGCTTTCAGAATAGAATCAGATGCGTTACCACTCTGCTACTTCACTCTGTGTATGAGAACAAAATGTAATTGGATTTCAGTGAAGAAATAACGTGAGATTCGAACGTTAAACATAACAGACAATACGACTGAGCACTTTAAAGCATCGCAGGCATGGATAATTTCTAAATTACGTAGTTTATTGCAGAAAATACACGAGTCATAACTTCAAATGTTATTATCTATGAATCATTTATTTATTTATTTATTTAGTGTTCTGTCTGACGACAGGTCCATATGAACAGGATCCTTCCATCCTTTTCTCGGACTGGGACCTGTTCATATACGTTCTTGGCAGATGATCCAGAAGTGGTTTGCCATTGCCTTCTTCTGTGTGTGAATGGAGTAATTGTTGGGATGCCACGGAGGAAAACTCCGTGTTGCCTAGACCACTGCCTTGCCCAACACAAGTTATAAATTCGGGCACCGCCGGGAATCGAACTCGAGACCCCCAGGATTACAAGGCCAGCGTTCTAACCGCTAGACCACCGTGGCTACGTCTATGAATCATACAAACGCTTTATTATTTTATATTTATTATACATCCTGGACGTTTTGTTCATGTGGAGTTTATACAGAACAATTCAGGAATATGAGAAAATTTATACGCAGATACAAAATGCAGGGAAATTCAAAACACAAAGTTTCTGTATGCGTTCTAGATAATACGTTTATCAGACCGTTTTGTCGTGATAAAATAACTTGCATTGGCAATCAATACGCTGCAATCAAACACTTTTCGACAGCATCGTTTGCCTTTATGGTACGGCAACTTCTTCAGCACTTGTGTACGTCGGGCAGCCTAACGACACAGTACAGGGGAATCCCAGTTATTTGCCATTCAGCTCTGCGATCAAGAACGTATTGTGTGTCCCTTCAGTCGCCATAGTAGAATTATCTTTTACCAGGTTTCTAACACTTCACGATTCTAACATGTTACAAATCGCCATTTACAAAAATACATGGGTTCAGTATCACCAGTCAATAACTATAATTCTAAATCTATGTAAATCTAGTACTTGATACAGTACCAATAACTAACCAACTAGATGGCTTACCGAACCCGAAGGTTCATCACCGAATTAACCTAAGCCCTCCACCGGACCCTGTCCTGGGCCAACAAAATCCAGTCTCCTTCAACTCCTATCTCCCATAGATCCCGCCTGACATTATCCTCCCATCTACGTCTAGGTCTCTCCAGCAGTCTCCTCCCCTCAGGCTTCCCAAATAGTGGACCCAACCAACCAGATGGCTTACGGAACCCGAAGGTTCATTACCGAATTAACCAAAGCCCTCCACCGGACCCTGTCCTGGACCAACAAAATCCAGTCTCCTTCAACTCCTATCTCCCATAGATCCCGCCTGACATTTTCCTCCCATCTACGTCTAGGTCTCCTCAGATGTCTCTTCCCCTCAGGCTTCCCAAATAGTGGACCCAACCAACTAGATGGCTTACCGAACTCGAAGGTTCATCACCGAATTAACCTAAGCCCTCCACCGGACCCTGTCCTGGGCCAACAAAATCCAGTCTCCTTCAACTCCTATCTCTCATAGATCCCGCCTGACATTTTCCTCCCATCTACGTCTAGGTCTCCTCAGATGTCTCTTCCCCTCAGGCTTCCCAAATAGTGGACCCAACCAACTAGATGGCTTACAGAACCCGAAGGTTCATCACCGAATTAACCAAAGCCCTCCACCGAACCCTGTCCTGGGCCAACAAAATTCAGTCTCCTTCAGCTCCTATCTCCCATAGATCCCGCCTGACATTATCCTCCCATCTACGTCTAGGTCTCCCCAGAGGTCTCTTCCCCTCAGGCTTCCCAAATAGTGGACCCAACCAACCAGATGGCTTACGGAACCCGAAGGTTCATCACCGAATTAACCAAAGCCCTCCACCGGACCCTGTCCTGGGCCAACAAAATCCAGTCTCCTTCAACTCCTATCTCCCATAGATCCCGCCTGAGATTATCCTCCCATCTACGTCTAGGTCTCCCCAGCGGTCTCTTCCCCTCAGGGTTCAATACTAATAAATAAATCAATAAAAATACAGTTACCTTCTTTGCCAGCTATTAGGTTGTTTAACGATGTCTCTCAAATGTATTGATTATGTTGCGTCGTGGTTTATAACTGAGGACGACGAACGGAGAGCTTATGGAAGAATTAGGTCATTGTCGTTCTAGCAATACCCCAGCCTGTGGTGACTGGAGAAAACAGCGAAGAACGTCGGTAGAACTAGCCGGTCTTCGGACAAAGACTAGAACCTATAGTCTGCATAAATCGAAGAAGATATCCTTATCACTCGAATACAACGCGTGGTTCTTTGCAAATTTCATACCTGGTGTCCCGTTACTAATGTATAAAAAGGTAAATGTTATCTTCTAAATGTCATCGCTCGTTATGACTTCTCTTTGCGTAGAAAATAGAATTTCACAACTAAAACTGTGACTGTGAACATATGTGAGAATAATATGGATAATCTGGCGTGTGAAAATGGTGTCTGTAAACTGCATACATCGCCTGGATAATATTACAAATGCTAAATTTTCGCAGTGCTGAGAAATCAGCCTGAATATTACAATTCTGACCAAAAATTAACCTACTCTATCACATAACCTAGTATTAGAGGCTTCATTATTATTGAGGAATTTATGATTTTCCTCAGAGCCTTTGGGAATAGACTGAAATGTAACAAGGCACTAAAATTCAATACAGGTAAAGATTCAACCATAGATATTTAGATGTCAGTACCATGGAAACATATTTATTCCTGAAAAAAAACACGAATATATGAGTAAAATCATATCTTTACAAATGTACAACTCGACAAAAGTATCCTTTGTTTCTTTGTTGTATTTAGTGACACTGTGTCAACTGCAGAGGTTATATAAATAAATTAAAGGTTAAATCTGAATTGCGAATTTAAATGCACTCCGAAGAAAAACGTTTGTAGCTCAAGCTATTATGTTCAGGAAAAATTAAAAACACGACAATTTTCAGTCAAGATATCCAACTTCCTTAACCCTTTTGCGGTCCTATGTTGGACTGAGTGTTGAACTTGGTCTCGATCTTTGGGACAAAATTAGCGCGAAAGGAAGCATAGCTCTGAGAATATGAAATCCAATGCTTATACGCCGTATATCTGCATACAATAAGAGAAGTTTAGACGTCGCCAAAATCGTATCTACCGAACGACAGGCAGCAGAAAGGCACAACTTATTACGCATCTCACTAGCGACAGTGGTACAGTCCGTGAAAAATATTTCACACTGTCCGTATTCGAACAAAAGGAAATCTCAGAACATATTTTCACCATATTTAGCAAAGTCTCTTCCGTATTATGCAAATTAAAAAGAAAATCAGAACAATTGAACAAAAATTTTCTTGGATATTATCCATCGTATAGTAAATATAAAACGTAAAACGACGTTTCGGAGATGGGACTCTATCTTAGTCTTCAGGTTCCTACACAGTTGGTCCAACTAGATAGAGCTAATCCCTATCTCCGAAACGTCGTTTTACGTTTTATATTTACTAGACGATGGATAATATCCAAGGAAATTTTTATTCAATTGACTCTTCACCATCGTCAAGAAGTTTTAAAATCAAAACAGTTCATAATATTAGTTGAATTTATACAGTTTAGTGGTATTTAAATAGACCATCAGAGAGACTCAGTGGTATTTAAAAGGGACCGCAAAGGGTTAAAGGAATTTCAGTCCAGGACAAGTGATTTAATTACGAATTCTCGAAATAAATGTGAAGTAAGTACTAAGAACCCTATATTTTTAAAAAAATAAATTAAACAAAATGACAAACCACATAAGGGCAAACAATCAAACAACGAACCCCGCTATCACAAAGAAATGATTCACAATTTTAGAAAAATTATACAAGATACAGATGCTGTATGGTTTTTCTAGAAGACTCTATGGGTTTCTCAGTTGATCCAAAAATGTATAAAATTCAAGGGTAACAAAAGTACGCCATTTTATCTATCTCAATCTAAATTAATTCATCCACGCCCTAACACCGATGGTCTCTAAAATCTAATTTTTATTTTATTTTCTCAACCATATCTACTGGTCGGATAGCTGTTAACCTTTTATACTCAGGTAACCGATTAAAATTCGACAATCTATAAAGAAGTATGTGGTGAAGGTTGTCGGAGCTTGAAGCTGACACACTCCCTTCTTGCTTCGCCCTTATACCTTTGCCCCTGTTTCGTACGTTTCGTCAAACGAAAGTTGTGTACAGTACCAAGATAAAACATGGCAACAGCAAACAAGAACATTATGGATTTATTACCTTTTAAAATGACGTAGTGAGTTGTGTGGGATCAAGGCAATCATTTCGTGTGACGTCACTGAATTTTTAGACGATCTGAATATTTGTAAGACGAGCAGCATGAGTCAAATGGAAATTTAGGTTTCGGAAAAAGGTAAAGTCATTTTGTGTTTTTGTACCACGCTATTAGGACGTCTGAGGGAGTTAGTGTCGTGAACTCGTCACTAATTGGAAATGAGGCAGCTTTACCTCTGAAAATTCTTCGTTAGACATTGTATGGGTGACCAACCGGTCAAAAAATCAATCTCTGTCCCTACCGGAAATCGAATTCCAGTTATTCAGCCTATAACAAACATTGACCGTAGCTCAGATAAATATAAGTGAAGAAGGAAACATCCATTCAGTAAAAAATAAATAAGGATGTTGTTGAGATTAAAGTGTTTATTAATATGATTAGAATAATTTTATATACTGAATAGTAGCTGGAAGGAAAAATAATAATAAATAAAACATTTATTCTTGACAACCATATATCTATAAGAATAAAACATCGGCTCAGTAATATAAGCCATTATTATTATTATTAGTGTTCTGTCTGACGACAGGTCCATATGAACAGGATCCTTCCATCCTTTTCTCTTCTCGGACTGGGACCTGTTCATATACGTTCTTGGCAGATGATCCAGAAGTGGCTTGCCATTGCCTTCTTCTGTGTGTGAATCGAGTAATTGTTGGGATGCCACGGAGGAAAACTCCGTGTTGCCTAGACCACGGCCTTGCCCAACACAAGTTATAAATTCGGGCACCGCCGGGAATCGAACCCGGGACCCCAGGATTACAAGGCCAGCGTTCTAACCGCTAGACCACCGTGGCGGTACAATATAAGCCATAATACAATAAAAATATTTATTTAAGAATCACATTTTCCAAAAAGTGAAAAATGCAACGCTCGTGCGGAACTATCAAGTTGGTACGCGTGTCGACTGAGCAATTACCGATGAGAGAACACCATAAAAAGGATATCGAAACGTACGTACCCGCATAATCAGGGCTGTGAATTGTGTAGCCACAGAAATTAATGTACGAAATAATAAATTGCAACAGTGCGAAATAAATCCATCAATTGGTTTCAGCAAATAACCAACTATTTAACCACCGGTTACTTTACAATACAAAACATTTCACTGAGGACCGCTTAACCTCGCAATCAAACTGAGAATCCTGCGAATAATAACGAATGGATGATTTGTTACAGCCTAAAGAAAACTGTGTACTAAGGATTTTTACGGATTGTACTCTTAAACTAATATTACAACGATCGATTCAAGGATCAAGGAACATGATTTATGGATTTACGAGGCGCGTCCCAAAAGTAAGTTTCCCACTCGTCCCACAGCTAGCAAACCTTATATTGCGCGAAGCGACTGTGCATACGTGATAGAGCAATGACGTAGCATGGCGCATGCACTAACGGTACTTCCCGCGTTCTCACAGTAGCATCGTTGCAGCTGTTGAAGATGGAGGTTCTTATTCCAGCTCCCGCCGACTGTGAAGAGCGGTCAGTGATAACGCTAGGCCGCACACGGCTCGACGGACAGCAAGTCTCCTGCAGGAGTTCAGCTGGGAGGTGTTTAATCATTCACCCTACAGCCCGGACCTCGCTCCCAGTGATTTCCATCTTTTCCTACACCTCAAGAAATTCCTGTCCGGTCAGCGTCAGCGTTTTGAGAATGACAGAGAGGCGGAGATGGTTGTCACACAGTGGTTCCAATCCCAGGCGGCAGACTTCTACGACACAGGTATTCAAAAGTTGTTCCCACGGTATGACCAATGTCTCAATTCCGGTGGTGAATATGTTGAAAAATAGCTGGACACTTGCTGTATCTGTTGCAATAAATATTTCCATGAAATTGTGTTTTGTTTCTGTAAACGGCCCCAGGGAAACTTACTTTTGGGACGCGCCTCGTATTTAGGTTCTGAAGGACCAGTTTAAGCCGATAAACAAAATTATTCCATCTGTGCATCTACTCATTTTAGTTATAAATGTCTATAAATATATTAATTCTCTTTTCTTGTGCACAGATATTAATGATTACAAACATCACAACATACACTAAACGCGAAACTCGATTGTGTGACAAGAGGATTATATTTACGATAGCAAAAGCGATTGTAAACAAACTGTAAATTGTGTAGTCTGAAGTGTAAAGAGTGTAGTTTAAACACAATCTGGTGTAAGAAATGTAGATTTACAACATAATTAAAAGCTGTAACCAGTTTCGTTGATATCTTCAAGTACAGAATGACACTGTGCAAGGTATTTAAAATTATCAAAGTGTATCTCTCAATACACATACACTGGTAATGTATTTTACTACCTTTCAAAGATACTTGTTAGTCTTACGTGTAATGAATAAGACTGAAAAAACATTTTATCTCGGAGCATTCTATCTGTAGATGCAGAAGAGTCGAGACTCAGAAAATCCCGTGAAATTTAGTTTGGAAAATAATGACATGTAAATCGTAGCATACAGACCTTCGCCTCGTTAAAGGCGATTCAAGAACATATCGGCGAGTTAACATAGTATGAATGTTGATGTGGGTTAAAGGAAAATGCAATTTAAACAGCCTCTATGAAATTAATGTTTAAAAATCTGGTAGTCTCTGTATTTACGTTGTATATACAGAGATGATGTATATAAATATACTTAAACACACCTAATTACATGTCCAAGTGAACAGAATGCAAGACAATGTAATAAAATAAAGAATGGTAATACAAATTTAAATTCTACAGTAACGTTCATAGGTTGATATTAACAAATTGCATGAAGTAATTAATAATTGATAATATCTGGGAAAATACTATCATTTAGTACGAAATATTTTATCTTCCCCGTTCCCATCTAAAAGCGAAATAATGAAATTATACTGAAAATAATGTTTCCCGGTCTTTTATAAAATTTTAAATTTTTCATCTCACGTTAATTGAAGAATGCAGAGTGACTGTTTGATAATAAGGCAATGAAGATAATATTTGGAAATTAAGAGGAAATAAACAGTCGCAGACAGGAAAAATTACATGAGAAACAGTTTAATAATCTTATCTCTACACGACATATTAGTAGAATTTTCAAGTCGAGCAGAATGAAATGGACAAGACATTTTACGTTCGTGGGAGGCACCAAATATTCACATTTTATTCCAAACACCCGAAAGAAAGACAGAGCTTAGGAGATGATGTCTAATGTGGAAAAAGGGTATTAGAATTACTATTAAAGAAATAAGATATGATGATGTGGAGTGAATATATAATGCTGAGGAAATATCCAATTTAAGATTCTTCTGAGGACGGTAATGGCTCTATAAAAGACAGAATTTCTTATCTCACTGAGTGACTGTTAACTTCTAAAGAACCTTGCTCAGTACAATTAATAATATTTCCAGAGAACACGTATTATATTTTTGTATGAATATAGTATTTTGTTCTGCTCTCGGTGCTATCCTCATATTGAACGTTGTAATTGGAAACCAACAGATGGAGAATGTGGAGCATTTCAAGTACTTGGGAAGCATAGTCACGACGGACGCTCTGTGCACCAAGGAAGTAAAAGCAAGGATAGCCATAGCCAAGGCAGCTTTCGTCAAGAAGAGGATACTTCTCACTAGCAAGTTGGGCTTGGAGATGAAGGAGAAACTAGTGAAGTGTTACGTATGGAGTGTCACGCTGTATGGAGCAGAGACTTGGACACTCAGGAAAAAGGGACAGAAATACGTGGAGAGTTTTGAAATGTGGTGTTGGAGAAGAATAGAGAAGATCAGGTGGATGGATTGAGTGACCAACGAAGAAGTATTGAGGAGAGTCAACGAGCAAAGAAGCATTCTGCAGGCGATTACACGAAGGAAAGCTAACTGGCTGGGACATATTATGAGAAGGAATGGAATACTGAGTGATATCACCGAAGGCCAGGTTGAAGGAAAGCGAGGACTGGGAAGAAGACTGATACAGCTAACCGACGACCTTAAACAAGGAAAGAAGATGACGTTCCAGGAATTAAAGCGAGAAGCCGAGAATAGGGACAACTGGAGAGCTCTTTTTGGGCAGAGCAATGGACCTGTCGTTAGAACACTGAATAATAATAGTATTTTGTATAATGAAAAATGCATAAGACGAATTTATAAATCAAAAATTTTCAGAGGATTTTGTCGTAAATATTAAAGTAACTGACAAATAAAATGTAGTCAGAAGATTTGCTCATGAGGTTATGTAGACATTCACAGTTGCCAGCCAATTAACCTTCTCAAATTTTAAAATAAAGACTAGCAAAAAATATCGTGCTATATCACTAAGAAAACAATAAAATACGTTGTCCATTTTATCACGCCTCACATTCAATTCCATAAAATTGTTACCGACAAACTCAACCACATTTTTTAAGCTCCTTGTTTACTTGAAGATAAAAAATTCCATTAAAACTTTAAGTGTATCAACACCTACTATTTCAGGTTTGATTTAAAAATTAGTCTTTTATTTAAAAGGAAAACAAACAGTCCGCGATGTGCCTTGTCTAATTTTAATTTTCAAAAGACATCACAAGAATCAGCATTCAGAATTAAAATACGTATAGGTAATTTTTAGGTTGATGAATTATGATTATGTTCTTGCCGAAATTTTAATGGTATCCAACCTACAATACATCAAAATTCTATAGAATATTCCTCACATTCTAGCTACATCCTGTCGAATGGAGAGAATGATAAAATATTTCGGCTGAGTTCCGAAACTCGATAATGCGTCAGAATTTTATTTATACAGTTCAGAACTCGGATCATTCTTTCTACACGTTTATTATTATTTTTATTTTAAAATATTTTGTGAATCAGTTGGCAGTTGACAGAAGCCACCGTCACCTCCCGATACACACAATCCAATAAAGTGGAAGATGATTCCTTTTCAGTGTTCCAAACAAAGAGGAAAACAGAGGTCATCAATTTATCAGCGTAAAATTCCTAACTAGTCTCTTCCTACCAAACAGTTTGTTACGGTATTAAGAATATCCTATGTACTTTCGTTGAATTTGAAAGACAGAAAGAAAAAATTAATAATGACAGAATGAAACAAGTTATTTTAAATTTTCATAAGGGTGTTCTTGTCTTTTACTTCTCACAAAATTTAAGATTTGAAATACAGAATTTCTTCAATTTTAAAACGCACATTTTTTACATTTTAAAATTTTGAAATCGGAGCTCGTCTTATAATTTATGGTGCCTAAGAAAGATACAACGTATTTTGAAAACCAATTACTATATCAAAAGTATGTCTTAAATTCGATGGCGTTTTAAAATCTAGAAAGTACGGTACAAATTTTCTGACAAGAAAACCGAGTTAAAATCCTCCCAGAAATTTTAAAATCTTTACTTAAACTTTCTATTATAGAGTGAAAAAATAACAAGGAATACGAAAAATAAGTATTTGTAATACCATTATAGGAATTACTTGCACGTACGGGTTGGAAAAATAGAATAGTAACAAAAGAAATGGGGCCATGGTTCACGCATTAGAAATGAATTTTCTGAAAATAACTCGTGGAATGTAGAGGCTTGGGAGGTTAGTAATGAGGAATTAAGGAGAGACGTCGAAGTAGAAAGATTGTTGACGAAGTTAAGAGGCGAAAATAGTTCGGACACTTGCAGAGGAAGGAGAAGAATAAACCACCAGAGAAGACATAAAATTGGGTTCCGATAGAGAGGAAGACAAATTATAGACCAAAGAGAAGATGGAAGGACAATGTCAAAAAAGTAATATAAATTTACATATCTTCACAAATATTCCCTTTAATGATACAGAGTGTAACTTCGGTCCGTCAACACTAAGATATAAACACGTCATACCCCATTAACGTCAATTAACTGTTTATTAATGTTAACATTTTAAAACGTGTTTCAATTGTTAATGTCTATTATCAAGTAAATCTGAACCCAATCCAGATTGTACTAACAGCCGACACGTATTATAAAGAGTATATTCATACTAATATTATTAACGTCGGTAAATAATTAACTGACGTTAAGCAGAGCGTTAAATATGTTACTATTTGTACGATAGTGTAATTGCGTCATATTGTGAATATTCTAACAATTATTTATTTTAATCCGTCTGATCACAATATTTAAAATTTCTTATAATTAAGATAATAAAATATCATTCATGTTCCATATCGATTGATCGATTTACATTAAATATCATTCATGTTCCATATCGATTGATCGATTTACATTAAATATCATTCATGTTCCATATCGATTGATCGATTTACATTAAATCGATCAATCGATATGGAACATGAATGATATTTTATTATCTTAATTATAAGAAATTTTAAATATTGTGATCAGACGGATTAAAATAAATAATTGTTACTATTTGTACGTTGATGGGCTAAGATTATTTTATCGATAATCGCATCAAGATGCCTTTTTACAAGTTCCAATGTCCATCTGACTTCGATATTTCTGTTTTGACAAAGAAATAAAGTTTTTTGCTGTCTCTCAGAGATCTGGCGCACATTGACTAGTACAATAACGGTATTTTAAGAGCTAATGTTAACGTAACCATTGAAAGTACATTCGTCTTCATACAATATACTACGCGTATACTTATTAATTCATTTACTGTCTACTTTATATTTATTTCCACTTCCTGAAGCGAGGAAATAATTATAATACACATTAATATCAATGACGTAATAGAAAAACTTATTAGGACCATATAAGGACTTTAAGAGACACATACCTGAGTAGAAAGTTTCAAGGTGACAGTATCCTGAGATTACTAATGAAATGAAAATAAATACTTCTTGAATTGTAGTTTCTGAATGTTGATAAATAAAAGAACTTCATAGACTTTCTCACAACTTATAAAACTTTGAACAGACCTTTAAGCTCTTACAAGAATTATGAATACACGAAGTTTTTATAATTAAATTTTTTTTTTTAAATTAAATTTAACATACACTGAAACAAGAAAGGACGATATTCTGAAAAAAAACAGATCAAAGAGTTTTATGAATAAAACTTGTGGATACCAGCAGAGGTAACTGAGCAGAGGGATTTTAGTAACTTAACATTAAATCTCGTCTTTTATATATTATTTACAACTACCGCTTTTTCGTAATTAATTTTGCAAAGAATTTGACTGAGACTTCAAAATGAAAGTCAAATTACATTTCGAAACGAATTGAGATTTTAGGTTCCCATAATGGCAAATGTGATGACAACATCTTCTGGGTTGTTGGGCCATGAAGTCTGATAGAAATTTACCGACGTTTCAGAGGTACTTGCTGCTTCCATCCCCTTAGTAACTTGTAGTATAATTTATGGCACAACAACCCAGAAGACAGATATTTTCAAAGCGAATTGTGCAAATATCAATTTAATTCATAAACTTAATACTTCACCTGACATTCGAAATCAATTGTAGGTTATGTAGCAACTTATAAATGCATCTGGGCGATAAATGACAAGAAGAATCCAAGACAATTGCTGGAGTCTCCAATAAGTTTACGAGAGTGTTACTATTTTCTAAAGTGAACATCACTTAATATCAAAGAACCCTCGAATTCTAAAATGTAAACAAGTTTAAGATGGCTGTCTTCTGGGTTGTTGTGTCGTGTATTCTGGTAGAAGTTTACCGACGTTTCAGAGATCCTTGCTACCTCCAGACTACACGGCGCAACATCCCAGAAGACAGCCATCTTCAGGCTCATCGCCGTGAAAACCTCAAATCCTACAAACAACACGTTGTTTAAAACGTAAATGTAAACATTTAAAATTCCAGTCCTATAAAATTTAACGACTTGTAAAATACCCTTACCACTGAAGCAACAGACTTAGAGCGAATGAGTAGGTCACGTTAGCGAAGGGACCTCAACCAGGGTACCTAGAATAGCATTGAAGCATTGGTCTGAACGCTGTGTAGGGCAACTGGATCGATATTGCAGGGTGGAGTGGGCGTCAAAGGCAGAGCCACGCCCGACAATCAGGGCAAACCAAACTTCTGGCAAATGCAGGCCACGGCCGCCATGTTCGTATATTTTAAAGTGGTAGTAATGTGTCATGCTCTTCACATATATAAAAACTATTCGAATAAAACACAGTCTAACGCAACTAATTAATGTTAATGGTCTTCACTTAAGAGGACATGTTTCGGAAATTATATTTCCATCATCAGGTCAAAGAAATAAATATTAGTAAGATTCCCTAAGTTTCAATGTCAATTAATTAAAACCATTAAAAGATAAAAATATATAAAAAGTTTTAGGATTTTAAACCGTTAAAGAAATTAAAATAAATCAACAATTTTTAACGGGAAATATCCCAGAACTTAAAACCTTGCATACCGTGTAGTGTATTGGAATATAAAATATGAATACAAACAAAACTATTTACACTTTGAATCACACTAATGCCAAACGCGTCTCGACCTCGAGAGGTCATCATCAGTGACAAGAAAGTCAAATCATATAATATAAATCAAAAGGTTATGGTTATTTATTAGTCTACTGAAGATGACCTCTTGAGGTCGAAACGCTTTTGGCATTAGTGTCATTCATAGTGTAAACAGTTTTGTTTGTATGCATATTTTATATTCCAAAACTCTACACGGTATGCAAGGTTTGAAGATCCGGGATATTTTCCGGTAAAAATGGTAGACTTATTTTAATTTCTTCGACGGTTTAAAATCTTAAAACTTTTTATATATTTTTATCGTTTAATGTTTTTAATTAATTGACAATGCTGCTTATAGGATCTTACGAATATTTATTTCTTTGACCTGAAGATGGAAATATGATTTCCGAAACATGTCGTCTTAAGTGAAGACCATTTAATAACATTAACTAGTCGCATCTGACGTGTGTTTTATTCAAAAAGTTTTAATATCTTTTAAAATACTGAGGATAATTTACGTGCACTTGGTTGCGTCATTTAAAATAAATATTTTCTGTTCATCGTGAAAAAACTAGAATAAAATACGTGTTTTAATTGTGTCTTAATTTATTTTTCATTAATTAAGAAAATTATGCAGTGTAAGTTGATACTATCCAATTATTTCTTTATATTTTACTCCTACGTATATTATCATCACCCATGACGTGAATAATAGGTATTGACATCATACAAAACTGGGTATAAATAAAATTTTCTATAGGTACAACGTGTGTTTACGGACTTTTGAAACCTTGAACGGTCAGAGCGAATATTTTTCAGGTAGAAGCACGGTTCGTTCTATCTGCAGTACAGACAAGAATTTGTAATCATCTTCACTAAACTGACAGACGACCAAGGAAGTAGATACGATGGAAGAAATGGTCAGAGCAACAGAATGGAAAGATCGAAAGAAATCGATTAATCGCATAATCGAAAATAAAAACCGATTCCTGAGAGCCAACGGGAACATAGACTCCGAAAAATGCAATAAAGTTTAAGATGAATAAAAATTTTCTTGGATATTATCCATCGTCTAGTAAATATAAAACGTAAAACGACCTTTCGGAGATGGGATTAGCTCTATCTAGTGGACCCAACTGTGTAGGAACCTGAAGACGGAGATAGAGTCCCATCTCCGAAACGTCGTTTTACGTTTTATATTTACTAGACGATGGATAATATCCAAGAAAATTTTTATTCAATTGACTCTTCACCATCGTCAAGAAGTTTTAGATTTGATAAAGTTTAAGATATTGAAGGAATGGATAATCCGGTTTGTGAACTGACATAAGAATATTATGTGATAACTGACATCTGTAAAATTAAATACAAGAATAAAAGTAGAAAATTAAAGCAGAAATTAATATACATATACGCCAGGCAGGCGCCTGGCGAGACAGTAAGTCTCAACAAGTTAGCTCACAACGTCTGGCTGGCTGGAACTGACTTGTGATGTATTTGATCTGATTGGTTCTGCTTTATTCCAGTGTATGACGTACGCCTAGGCCAGGAAAGTAAGGAAAAATACTTTTTTTAAAAGCGTTAACCGGGCTGACGCGGCTAACACGGTTAATACGAACAAAATTCCCTAAATTTAAAAACATTAATGAAGTGTTGGGCAAGGCCGCGGTCTAGGCAACACGGAGTTTTTCTCCGGGGGCTTCCCCGGTTTCTCCGTGGCATCCCAACAATTACTCCATTCACACACAGAAGAAGGCAATGGCAAACCACTTCTGGATCATCTGCCAAGAACGTATATGAACAGGTCCCAGTCCGAGAAAAGGATGGAAGAATCCTGTTCATATGGACCTGTCGTCAGACAGAACACTAAATAAATAAATATAAATGAAGTCATGCAAAACACTCCTGTCACGTGATAAAATTTCAGGAAATTAGCCTATGTTTTGTCACAAATCCTTCATGTCACGTCAAACTCTACGATTAATTAAAGATTAGCAAAGTTCCTTGATGAAATTCGAAGGTAAAATAGAGACAGAAACATATTCTATATATTTCCTCCTGTTTATTTGAAAGATGAATTTGTAGCTAATATTTAGAACTCGATAAAGTTCTAATCTAAAATTTCAGTTTTCACAGCGGCGATTATAAAGATGGCTGTCTTCTGCGTTGTTACGCCGTATAGTCTGATAGAAGTTGACCGACGTTTCAGACGTGCCCTAATAATGGAGGCGGCAAGTACGTCTGAAACGTCAGTAAACGTCGATCAGACTTCACGGTGCACCAACCCAGAAGACATCAATCTTTATTAAATATACAGGTGATAATAAACATTTAATTCTACTCCATTTTATTTTAACTTACTAATCACGATGAAATATAACAAAATATATTTAAATTTAAGTACCATGTGTAAAATATAAGTAACTCGGTAAATGTATTTTATTATTTTTATATGACGCAAATGGAAGTAATTATTTCAGGTTCCTTATACCTTCCCCAAAAATGTCGATTTACAAAATAAATTAAGCTTATTTTTGTACATATATTTGGGAATTTTGAAAACATTCAAGTCTACCCTGTACCAAATTCCAATCTGAAAGTCACAGTTTCGTTTTTGGATGAATAATACAGTTATAAAATACCCTGAGAGTCGGTGGTGTCGATGGAAGAGGCTGTTGGTTTATTGACAGAGCCAACTCAGTTCACCGAAATACTCCATGTTCAATATTTCAGACTCTGTCCCATTCCTGTCTCCCGTTAATCTAACTGAAAGCCCATCCTATCATTTACTGTCTTCCTTCGCTCTGAGTTCCGAGGGCTTACTTTGGGCCCTTTTGATTCTTGGTTAAGAGGGCAACTAGGTCAGTGTTTAGGGTTACGTCTTACGAAAATTTAGGGGTGGATAAATTGCGTAATTGGGAATGAGATTCTGTATATTTGACGAACTATACACGATACTGAAAATAAAAATTATTAGACAAAAATATCGAATAAATAAATGATTCCTCGTAGATATTTTGTACAATATTTTTCTTAGATATTTTTTTGAATTTTTATAATTGAAAACCCAGTATCTCCCGTACAAACAGTCCCACGAAATATCTAAATTGACTAAGATTTCCAGAAGTTAATTATTATAAATTCGAATAGGCCAAAGGAAGTAATTCTTAAAAAAAAAATAATAAGAAAACTTGTGTTGGCCGTAAACATCCGTATTTTCAGCTCTTGTTCACAAGTGAGGGTTATAAGAAGATTGTCGCCATACTTGAATTTAGCGTAAGCCTTTATCTTCATCTTCAGAAATACAAGGTAATATTAACATTGATTCCCTTTATAGCTATTCTAATTAATGTAAAAATATACGTATTATTAACTCATAGAAACTTCTACGCTAAGAAAAAATATTCATTAGTTGTAGTCGTATTTCGGCTCATTATTCCATATAAACCTTATTAAATACTGGTATACAGGGCTATAAACATCATGTAATTTTCGTACGTACGTTGTATGAAATGTAATGGTAGATATCTCTAATATTAAAGTCTCTTTAATCGTCTAAACACTAGAATAATAACAAATATGTGAATAATTATTATAACAGTGAGTTAATATGAGATATTTGGTATATTCCGTACAATAAATACAATAAATGCAACGTTACTTCTCTACTGAACGGAGTCTTACGAGATCAAGTAATTAAAACTGTAATAATGAAATGCGTTTTATCCCAAAAATCATAATAATTCTGTAAAAATATAAAATGGACACCTGGCGAGTTCTATTACAACACTTCATATGCAAAATCTAAATACAACTATTTAGACTTATTCTAATATAAGTAAGAAGCAAGTAAAGTAAAGTTTGTCCCACTATACGCCATGTAGGCGCTTGGGGGGAGAGCACGTATAGCTCCTACTCATTCTTGACCTCGGCACTAGATGGGGGTAAGTGGTCAGCATCACCCCCGGGAAAGGACGCCGGTACCCATTGGATAGCAGGCTGGGTGGGCCCCAGACCCCATCCGGACTGAGAGGCTACAGGAAAAATCCTTTACCCCCGTCGGAGATCGAACCCCCGGTCGTTCAACCCGTAGCTAGTCACTATATTGACTGAGCTACCTCAGCAATATAGAGAACAAAATATGTAATTATTTCACTTTGATAAAAATTTTAATACGGATTTCGTTACGTTAGAAATTAACGACGTCTAGTAACGAATCTACCGGGGAAAATGTGGTTGAATAGTGATGCTGATGAGTCATCTTGTTTTGGTGTCAAGTAGGATTCGTGGGGCTTGTAATTAATGTTATTACTGATGCGATGGGGTGAGACTGTGTTTCTGTGTAACTGGGTCTCTAACGTGTCGTTTGTCCATCCCCAGATGATGTTTGCGGTTTAGACAGTTCGTTCTTGTGGGGACAGAGGACTGACAAGCATTTCTCTTCGATCTACACTATCGACCCTTAAATAATTCAGTTATTTTGTCACGAACACATCGTCTATTAATGGATACCAGAATTCTTGGAACATGTTACGCAATTTTTGATGCTCTGTTATAACAATTTACAGTATATAATAATCACTATTGTTTCCTTCAAAATATATTTAACCACTGTTCTCCCTGGAATTATGTCTACTATAGAAATACTAAGTATTACGTGAACTCCGCCCATATTACTGATGTCAATTCCTTAATTATATTTTATGTAATATAAGCAAATGCGAAATATAAAAGAATTTACATTTCAAATACAGCAAACCTAAAAAAAATACTTTCCCTTAAATATTACAATAACTGTATTGCTATCCACGTATTAGATGTGAATTACATTAAATATAGATGTATATATATTTTTCCCCTTTCTCTCATCAGTATTGACTAATTCCGTGTTATCATTCTAAATATATAAATTCTTTGATCTAGTGCGTTGTATGTTTTGCATACTTATTCTGATTTTAATATAAATTACTAAATATATATACAATATTAAAAAAGATGTGTTTTCAGTAGCAAGTTTCCTTTATGTATAAATGTCCTCTACATTCGCGTAATTTTAGATAATCTCTGCGTTATTTACCTATCTGTACTTTTATTGTGTTCCATGTTCCTCTCTTACGTTATATCTCTAATTGGCATTGATACAAAACGCTAATAATAAATAATTGAATTTTATTATTATTATTATATTATACTGTTGAGCTAGTACGTTACAATAAATTCAATTCAATTCAATTCATTTATTAAAGTGCTTGACAACAGCCAAAAAGGCCAATAACAGCCAAGCACTAACAACAATACAAACATTACAATACAAAAGCAAACAAACAAAGAACTGAAAACATAAATGTACAATATTTATTTATTGCAAAATAACTAATAAGTAAAAAACTAAATGTTATAGATAAGTAAAGTAATAATTAAACTAAAATCAGTTCAATTTTGGACAAACAACATACAAGATAAAATATTATACTAAATAAATAATAAAAAAGAACAATGATTATTGTTTAAAAAGCTGACTGACATCAGTAAGCAAAATAAGATCTTTGTTAAAGATGTCGATGCTCCTGCAGACTGCATTGGCACCAGAAACGCATCTGGCAGAAGGACTGGCCTTGAAATTACGTTGTACAGTAAAGGTAGAGTAGTCTCTGATAGACCTAGTGGGTATGCAGAGACTAACTGTATCGAAAACAGATGAGCAACTAATTTTGCCTTTAAAAACATTGATGAGGAAAAGCGCATCCAAAAGCCTCCTCCTTAAATGTAACGATAAGAAGTTTAATCTAATTAGTATATCATCGTAATTATAGGCACACACGCCATTAAAGAATCTAGTGTAACATAGAGCTACAAATTTCCTTTGAATCCCTTCCAATTTAATATTACTATTATTAACAGTAATTTGGTGAAGGCTATGGAACTTAAGATTCAGAGAAATAAAATTATATATTGCACATGTAGGTTCAACAGAATTAATTTTAATTACCATATCAGTACTGTTTAAATTTGCTTACTGACTGTATAAAATATCTTGGTGTTATGTTACATGGTCAATTGAATTTTAATTATTTTGTTTTCAAACACACGTGCTCACGTATTAAGAAATTAGAGATTGTCTTATATTATATATAATTTCTGTGCTTTAGACAGTATTATTCTTTCATATAATGTTTTAACCAGTACATTGCTACAGCATGCCTGAATAGTAAATAATAATCAAATATTAGCTAAATCTAATCAATTAGAAAGTATACAAAGAAAATTTGTCAATTTATATAATTATGTTTTTTTGTTCGGGTTCATATTTTACTTAATTATGGTTTGATTTAAAATTGTTAAAATGTAAAAACCATTATTTCTGACGATATCTAGATGTATAATTTCTTATTAATGGTTTTAAAAAACATAGTCCTAGATGCAAATCTTTGGACGAATTTAACAAAAACATTGTCTACCCTGACGAAAAATTCTCTACGCGGGAAAATGTCTAGACGAATTATTTGATTTAGTTTGATGTTATTTTAATGTGCTTCTATATAGTGTACTTTTCATAGTGGGGTATATATTTTAGTGTTACCTGTCATATCATCTTTTCTGTTGGCACATACTCTAACAAAGGAATTAAATTATTATTATTATTATTATTATAAATGAATTGAATTGAATTATATTGTTATTTTGGTGTTTAGAATCGCGGTATGTAGACAGATGACAACATCGTTGAAGTGGACAATTCAATTAGATTATTTATTATTAGTGTTCTGTATCAAAAACCAGAAGGTCAATTACATATACATTTCAAGAGATGAATACAACACAACAATAAATTACTTGTAATACTAACATGAAGAAAGACCTCAAAAAATTACACATATTTTTTTCAAATATTCTTATCACACATGTCGTCACGTTCCGACACTGATAATGGTGCTAGTGTCGACCACATTTCGGAAGTGCGCCTGTTCGCCATACTTTTATTATTGATAGCAGGAAATTAAGAAAAAGTACAATGGAGAAGGGACCCCAGTGTTCATGATGTTCATACCAAATGTCTTAAAAATCCGTAACTTTGATTTAGAAGCTAAAAGGGTGACGAACACAAGAAGATACGTACATGATGACACTATGTGTAAATATTCCCTAATAAAATATAAACAGGCTAAAATAATAGTAATATTTTGAAACGTTTAAAAATATATTAAGACGCATGGCTTAGTTCAATGCCTGGTGTTTCAATTATATTACAGAATATCAAGCGACGTAATTTTTGATAGGAGTGGACAGAATATAAAGGTAAATGTATTCGTATTTGGGCACAGTGAAGGGGGGTAAATTGAGGTGAGGATGGGAAGGCTTTATAAGTGTAGTTGTATCTCATTGTTCTGTTGTGTCTTATTGTTTTTGTTGTGTCTTATGTTTTTGTGTCTTATTGTTTTGTTGTGTCTCATTGTTCTGTTGTGTCTTATTGTTTTGTTGTGTCTCATTGTTTTGTTGTGTCTCATTGTTCTGTTGTGTCTTATTGTTTTTGTTGTGTCTTATGTTTTTGTCTTATTGTTTTGTTGTGTCTCATTGTTCTGTTGTGTCTTATTGTTTTTGTTGTGTCTTATGTTTTTGTGTCTTATTGTTTTGTTGTGTCTCATTGTTCTGTTGTGTCTTATTGTTTTTGTTGTGTCTTATGTTTTTGTCTTATTGTTTTGTTGTGTCTTATTGTTTTGTGTCTTATTGTAGGACCACTGACACCGGGTAAAAACCCATTTGCAGTCAAAAATAAATAATAATAATAATAATAAAAATTATAGATAGCTGGAAACACAATATTTTAGAAGATAATATTGTCAAATTCTTAAATAAACAAATTCTGTGTATCGACAAGTGACACTATATTTATTATGTCTAAGAAATGTGTGATTTTATTAAAAAATTAATTCTGCATTTTATAATAATCGGACAAAGGAATACTGGGTCCACATCATGTAACTGGATATATTTTGAAAATTATTACGTAATCCTGTGATTATTTTTTTTAAATTTCTCGCATACATAACGCAAGGAAATTGTTGTGACAGGAAATATGTATATACACAGGCTTATGTTTATGTTCAAAGCAAAATACGATACAGAACAACCGAGCCATTTAAGCAATCTGAGCCTTTGTACAGGTCAATCTATTAATTTATTCGTTATTAATATGGATGTAATTCTGGAGTGACGCCACATAAACGTCACCCTGATTATTAAATCAATTAAGCCTGAACATAAACCCAATAATTAATTTAATTTAATTTCACTAATCTGTGCAGTCGGCTTGTGTTACCCCACCAGGACTTTAACTCGTCTGGCTCACCTTCCGCAGGGATAAACTAACCTAACCTACCATTCTTCAAGGGATTTCTCATTTATTCCAGATAAATATGGGTATAATGTCTGGAAATATTTACCATTGCTTCCTTTAGTTTCACTTATTCCTCTATCATAATAATCTTATCTTTTCTCATATCTATGTAACTTTAAAATTGTCATAACATCAACGAATATAAATTAATGTGCATTAGTAAAAAAGGAACATTTCAAATTAACACTGAACAGAAGATATTACCTCCAGAATAGTTACATAACAATTTGGATTGTATTTATCCATATTGACTACTGAAATGAGATTCTGAACTACAATATACTTTGTCAATTCAATGTTTTCTGACGAAATACGTCGAATGATCCAAGTTCGAGTTTCGCTTTTCTATGATTCAAAATTTTATGTATCACATATGAAATTCTTTTTATATGAACTAAAAATAAATTGTTTGTTCTCTTACTAACATTGGTTTCATAACATAAGAAAACTAATAGAGAAGTATAACAAATACTAATATTTTTATTTTGGTTGTCACGAGAGAAACGAATTGGGGTATTTTGGATGAATTAAATACCGAATATGCATTTACCACAATTTTAGAATACATAATGAAATTTAAGGTTTAAATAATTTGGATAGACAAAACTTTAAAAATTAATTGGGCAGTACGAGCTAAACGGATTAAAAAAAGAAAGCGATCATTGAGGTTAGGTTAGGTTACCAGATGCCCGAGAAAGCAACTGATCAAGAACATCATTACAGCGTCACGGTGATGATTGTGATGATGATGATGATGATGATGGTGATCCGGATAATGGAGGACGTCACTCGTATTTAATTTTACACTTTAAGAGTACTATAAAATAGATTTAATTTCAAACTTAAGAAGCAAAAAATGTTTGGTATGATTCTACCGGAACACAAAGGATTTTAATCATGCAACCTTTGTTTCTTCTCAAAGTATGACAAGGTTTTTCCGTATTCCTTTTCACAAACCTGGAGCGTATTACAGTCCAATTTACAGTTTCCGCTACTATTATCGTTAGAAAATACAAGAACGTAATTTGAAACTCTACTGTCTTTCCACTCTGGTGCATCATTTCTTCATCAGAAACTGAATAAATATCACACATTCAAATAGCAGGTCTTGGCTTTAAGTTTCTATAATAATACGAACTATTCAATACACGTACCACGCACGTCGAGAATTCGCTGATCTCTTAAATTACAGTCAAACGTATTCATGAAACAACATACTTACATTTTTAAATGGACTGAAACCAGTTTATGTAAATATACATTAAATCCGTATTATGTCGATATTTATGAAAGTCAAAATAAACCTACAAATTCTTGAAAGAAACTCTATACCAAATTTCACCAAAATCTGTCCAATGGTTCTGCGACTGAATCGTGAGGACGGACAGAGAGACAGACAGATATGACCATCCATAAAGATGTTCAGTTTATGCGTGACATGAACGCTTAATAAGCCATTCCGATCTGTAAAATCAAACAATATTTCTTATACGTAAAATTCAAGGATTAAATTCCGATAGACCATGGATTTTCTTGAACTTTAAAGAACACATTTTCCCCAATCTACATCCCATTTCGACATGCCTTGCATTAATACAGGGCATAGAACTACATCAAAAAAACAATAAATTTAAAGAACAATTTAATGCTACGTAGAGTCACGAAAAATGTTGATCGTCGATTTTCTAAATCCTACATCATAATCAACACAATCACCAACATAAATGATGTCAGTAGCAGATATGACGTCGTTGATTATAGCCACGTGACCCTGAACAAAACACCGACCATGAGGTCTAGAATCGACCTAGAGGCTGACTAAGGAGCTTCTATCGATTGCTACGTCATCACGCAGTGGATGCCACCAAACTCGAATCGGAGGGGAGAGTAGGTTGATTTGACTACATTATTTGGGTCACCATCGACTTTTCAAAATCTAAAGAAAGCAACTGTAATGATGTTATCTGGTAAATATATCTATTTCATATCACGCAGAAATACGAAATATGCAAATCCATACAGTTCAAAGAGATGTCCATAATATAACTCATGAATCAGGCAATAAAGGTTCCTTATCTACAAATGTACTTCCCGTGTAAGAATAAAATACATGCGTGGTTAAAATTTACACAACTTCAAAGAATAAGCACTATCTGTACACCCAAGGATTAAAATATACAAAATTACAATTTTTTCATTTTCTTTAAAACGTTCTGAAACTGTTTTTTTTTTTTTTTCAATTTCGGGGAAGGACACACAGGGGTATGAGAACAGGGTCCTGAATATTTGCATCGATGAGAAATGCAGACAGATTTACAGCTGGAAAACTTGGTGGGTACAGACGAGGGAGTAGACAAGAAACCATGTTAAGACGAAGTTTAGATAAACTTCATGTAGGCGTGAGGTCTGCATTGAACTGGTCCAATGGCGAGATTTGTAAAGACGAAAACATTAGTTCGGGGATTCACAGATTTCTTGACTGGCGATGCGGCCAGACAATTTTAACCATGAACTTACCTATTTCTTTCACTGAGACAGAATGCTCTCCAAGTCCTTCGGTTTTCCCCTCTCAATATTTCACCACGACTCTCCTTTCATTCACTTTTAATTTGTGGTATTGACAAAGGACTCTTTAGAGGTCTCACTCCATTACAACGATTAACTGTACCCGAAAGATGGCTGTCCACGTGTGACAAATGTGCGTCGCCATTTCGTGATAGATTGTAAAATTAAAAATGGCTGCCTTCTGGGTTCCAGCGCCGTGTAGTCTGGTAGACGTTTAGTAACGTTTCAAAGGTCCTTTGCTACACGGCACAATCCAGAAGACAGCCATCTTGGTACTCACCGCAGTTATAACTTCAAATTCTGCTTGCCAAATAATTAGTTCATTAGATTATAAAAATCCAAAGCTTTAACAATAAAAATATTTTCAGGGTATTAACCCTTGATGATTCTACTCGATCTATTATCCGTAAGGCAGAAAGTGTGAAACCATAAATCATCTGAGATACCACGAGTTCTTCTATTATTATTTAATAGACGCTGCATCAACTGTAAAATTTATTTAAAATCAAAGAATATATTTTAGATTTGTTGTAAATATTGAATACAGGAGAACAAGCTGTGCTGTGTCATATCTTAGGTGGTTAGTAACCGGCTTCGTACTGCGAAGGTCTTACTTCGCTCCCAGGTCAGTCTATGCTCGAAATGTGGTGGACGAGGGAGAGGGTTTCTCCTAATATTTTTTATCTCCCTGTCAAGTGTCATCTGGGGGATGGACAATGGGTCGATAAAAGGCCTTTCACAGGAACATAGTTTGAACCCCACTGCAACAGTAAAAAAGGGGGTAAAGACATCTAAAGGTCGATTTTCACACCTTAATATGCCTTTACTGAGACTGAGATAAAGCTAAGAACCACATAATGGAAGTTCATTCTCGAGGTTCAAGCGAGGTAATTCATCATATGATGCATCAAGCAAACGCTGTAGGGAAGGCCAGAGAACACCTCATAAATACAAGCTGATTCATCAAAGCGTTTGTACTAAGAAGATATTTGTTGATACAGAGTTGGAATACAGAAGTAGTCTTCTGTAATTTTGCTTTCTCACTGCTTGGCTTATGTCAGTAAAAAATACGATGCTAACGTTTGCACCTAAACAATGACTTAGGAAACAGAAATATTTTAATTTCGTCTTCTTAAAAAAAAATTTCACTCAATTCATAACGATATTAATGCAGTTTTATTTAGTGTTCTGTCTGACGACAGGTCCATATGAACAGGGTCCTTCCATCCTTTTCTCGGACTGGGACCTGTTCAGATACGTTCTTGGCAGATGATCCAGAATTGGTTTGCCATTGCCTTCTTCTGTGTGTGAACGGAGAAACCGGGGAAGCCTCCGGAGGAAAACTCCGTGTTGCCTAGACCACGGCCTTGCCCAACACAAGTTATAAATTCGGACACCGCCGGGAATCGAACCCGAGACCCCAGGAACAAAGTAACAAAAATAAAACTTTACTTTATTTTTCAGCCCTTAAAATCTCATGAAAACCATATACAGTCTTAAAAGTAAACAGCTAGCATAAAATACTGTTTTGTGTGAATTTCTGTAAATTGTTTTAAGATTCCTGTAAAAAAAAAATTAGAACTTTACATAATTCCCTTTTGTCAGTTGGCAGTTTGTAATCCCATCTATCTCTCCGTAGTTTAATGAAATATTTTTAAAATATTACTGAAATGTATATAATAACTAAGTTTTATATTTTTTCTATAAATAGTTGGACTTTTTCCAATTTTACGCCTGCAGAGGTGTGTTCGGATGCTGAGAAAATCCTTCGTGCTAGACGTCTCTACATGAAGCACAATGATCAATATTTAACTGTTGAACTGATATATTATTCAGCTCTGCCCTACACGTCATCTTTCAGCTGGGCTGCATGCACTTAAATCGATACGTAGTTTCTTTCGTTTCGGTCAGGCGACCCGACGCCTTTAACCTAGCGTCGGGACGAGTTTTCAACTGTTATCCATCTAAGCATTAAAAGTTCTCTCGGAAGTTTTATTTCTGTTACTTATAATTATTTGTCTTTTTCATGGCGGATGAAATTGATACAGGAGTTGTGGCGAGTAATTTTTTTTCTCGTGCTATCTGTGATTCCTTTGATGCACCATTAAAATCTTATGCAACCCCCGATGCAGGAGATAAGCTTGACTAATCAGTACGTTTATCACAATAACTCAGAGTAATGAAGCGATATAGCTTATCTCTTATATTTATCAAGTGGAAAAGTCAAGATTAAATTGAACGTGGAATAATTTCTATCACATTTTCATTCTCCACATTTCTTTTCTATCTTTAATTTATTTTTTAGCTTTACCTCGTTTCCCTTTCTCTGATATTTATTTTCCAAGTTTGTGCTACTTTCTACATTACAGGAAAACAACAACAACAACAAATATTAAATATTTTATGTACTATATTATTAAAAAATGTAAATTAGTTAAATTCCTAACTAAGTAATAGTTTCCTCTATTTCCAAAAAATATGTCAGAATTCGCTATTGGACCTTATACTGAGACATATGAATCTATTCAAAACCTTTTCAAGATTCCCTGTAACACTGTAGTCTCGTATACATTTACGTCTCTCAAGAGACACCTTTTACTAACGTTTTTCGATGAATATTTTAAACAAAATATTGCATTTTACATATTCCATTCATGTTATATGCCTCACATATCTCATATTAGATTCGAATAACTTAACAAAAATAATTTTCGATTGAAATTTTATATGGCGATGAACAGGACCTCCATTCGACTGTTACATTTGAAACGTCAAGTTCCCTCTAGTTCTGCACCCTTTAAAGTATTTAAACCCTTTACGACGAGGAGTTCTGAAATCCAGTTACAACTGAGGAATTTCAATTGGAAAGATTTAATTACAGAGCCTCTTTCGGTGGAAGTTACGTCAGAAAATTCATAAACAATTGAAAAGTTTTTGGATTATGTCACTCGTCCGACTTTCACAACAGGTGAAAGAATACAATTTACAAAAGGATAAGTTACTTATATATTAAATTCAGTTCCTTTATTAAAGTTTGCCAAAATCAAAGAAACTGCGACAGGCATTCATTAATACAAAAAAAAATAAAAATTATACCAGATTTTTTGCCAGGAAAATTTAGGGCGATGCGTATATTAACAATCACAACTGGAACGTCTAAACTCCCTGTTATATTTTAACAGTCTGCAAGATGTCTTAAGCGTAGATTCGTGTCATTTAGCTACCGAGTATCTGGTTAAGGTTCAATACGGAGAAACAATTCACAGAGGTAATGCAGTGGCATACCAAAGCCTCACACGATGTCGCACATTACTTATTCTACACTGCAGATCGATAAGGAAGACATATAGCGGAGTTAAGAGACTGGATACGTTGATCTGAGATCTAGTCTCATTTACAAATGAACATAACCTACAATATTTTGTTATCTAATGTAATTACTGAGAAGCTTTACGCCTCAGTGAATGCAACCAGACAAATATCTAACCGGTGTTTATGCAATATAAATTAACAAATTCTTAAAGCTTCATAATAGTTGCAGCACTTCGTATAATAGAATATTCTGACATCTAGTGTCATCAGCGATAACTTTCAGGTCTCTGTAGGTGAACTCAAACAGATATAAAATTAATTAAACTGGGTTTTCGATATATTAATTGATATAAATTATTTAAATAATGTAATAGACGATTAAGTCTTTAGCTGGGGTCGTTGCTTGAATCTGGCAGGTGAAGTCAGTACTACATCGGCTTCACCAGTATCTGAGAAATGGTTAGATTAAGTGTTAATGTGTTCACGTGTTGATGCCAGAAATAAAGTTAAGTTAACAAGACCGTGAAAATTAACACTAAAAATGTTCTGACTTTTTATACAAACGTCTTATTTATAAAATTGCATATTTTTCTTTAAATTCTTTATATTTCCGTCTGAATTTTATTATTTTAATAACCAATTTAATCAGTACCACTTTTCCATTTAATGCTATGAAAGTTGCATGGACAATTAACTACTAGTTAACTTCAGCTTGTAGTGAAGTAACTACTTATCGTTTAAATTTAAAATTAACTTCCTCCGAGTTTAAAAATAAATGACATTATAACCTTAGGAGGAGCCACGGTCGTCTAGCAGTTAGAACGCTGGCCTTGTAATCCTGGGGGTCTCGAGTTCGATTCCCGGCGGTGCCCGAATTTATAACTTGTGTTGGGCAAGGCCGTGGTCTAGACAACACGGAGTTTTCCTCCGGGGGCTTCCCCGGTTTCTCCGTGGCATCCCAACAATTACTCCATTCACACACAGAAGAAGGCAATGGCAAACCACTTCTGCATCATCTGCCAAGAACGTATATGAACAGGTCCCAGTCCGAGAAAAGGATGGAAGGATCCCGTTCATATGGACCTGTCGTCAGACAGAACACTAAATAAAAAAAATAAAATAATAACCTTAGGTTGACAGTCCGTCTACATAACAAATCTTATATGTTTCAATGTTTATCACGAATCCATTACATGTTTCGGCCTTAATTTGTCATCTTCAGGTTAAGTACTCAAAACTAAAAAAAATGTTATTAAACGTTATATTCAGCTTTCAGAAATACAATAAGTTTGAAGCTGCGCTATGCAAATTTACTTATAGCTTTAAAATTACTTAAAACGGTTCAAATATATGTTTTTTTCTATGAACTTAAACACCGAAAGTTGGCAGACGACATGTTCACGTCACTGTGGTTGAACTGGGTAAGGTTTTGGCCGTACAGCAAAGTAGGCTTCATAGATACGTGCTATAGCGTAATTATTTTGTTTTTCTTTTCTAGCGGCAGTAAGGCCGACGAGAGTGGGTCGATTGAGTTAACTGGAAACATTCCAGTAATACGTGCGTCCTTTTTTCAGCAGTATCACTAACGATGCCAGATAAATTTTTAATGATCATAATATACAGATATTGTTTAAGAAAAGCTCAGACAACATATTATTACTTAATTAAGTAACATAATAAAATATAAAGAAATTTCAAAGCAACGTAATACTGCATGTGTTAATTTGTATCCCATATTAGTTAACTTAAATATTAATTTAGCAGGACATAATTTGTAAAGTCGTTAATTCGAACATAAATTCATGACAATGTTTGCAAAACGTAGAAAGGAATCATTCCAATCCAACACTAAAACGTTTGTTTTTATTTCAGTAAACATTTATCACTATCCTCATAATTCTAATCTAAGATTACACCAGTTTTATTCAACAAGACTTAAACCAGCAGACACTGTCCGATTATATCACTTGTAAATAAATTTAGAACGAAGTTCTTGTAATAATGTTGACAGACAGAAAATTAGTTTTGAATCAGGGACTCACAAGCATTCATAATTAATATTCTCCTTTCATTACCTCCGTGTGCTGGTCTACAATGTGACAAAAGCTATAAATTAACGTCTAACATACTGTTCTATCTTTGTACTAACTTTCTAATACCTGGAATTTGGCAAGCGTTAAAGTAAACTTTTGCCAGTGTTATTTTGCAATACACACAAAAACCTATGCACTAATTCTGATCACGATTTAATCATTCATCGTATTAGATTTCGTCCTAATACCCGAATGGCTTATAGTTGTCAGAAGCCCAGTTTCCCTAAAATTTCCGCGAAAGTAAAAACTCGCGAATTTCAGATAGTATGGAAAGAAATGAGGTTAGGGAAACTAAAGACACACCAAGCATGACAGTTAACATGTATAATTAATTATAAAAACCTAAATATATCAGTGTTTATGTTTACTGCGATCACATTGGTGTTCCTGGCTGAAATACAAAGGTAATAATCAGTTCTAAAAATTTCGTTAAGTACAGTCAAAGTACACTCGCTGTGTCACGACATCTGCGTAACGTACTGAGAACAGCAAATGCGAGCTGTTGTGTATTACTCCGCGCGCCTGCGCAAAGAGTGCAAAAGAGGCGAGAGACTTAGGCCGCGATGTACAAATATTACCACAATAACTAACCTGCGAATAAGTAAAACTTCTATCGGAATTAATATAACCGAATTGTTTATATTACTAGCCATAGGCTTACCTCTACACGTTGCCCAGAATGTGTACGTAACAGATTCAAACAAAGAAACACGTACAGGCAGGGAAGTAACATGAGTTGTTCACAACACGACGCGAAAGTTAATGCTTCTACGACATCCAACTTGATTACTGTTCTATTCCAGGAATATAGCTTGAACCTCGCTTAAAGATACTTCCGCTGGCTCTCATCCAATGAGATGCCAACACGATTTCAATTCTTGGTCAACACATCCTGAATACCTTTTTTTTTAATCGGTCAAAACATTTGTCGATATATTTCAACAGCTGTCATTCGTATCTCAACTCAATTTTAGGATTTAATTTAATAATAATTGAATTCATTTAATTAAGTGCTAGACAACAGCCAGATAAGGCCAATTACAGTCAAGCACTTATAACAGTACAGGATATAATATAATATAATATAATGAAATCTACAAGTGCCTTAAAAATGAGGTAACATTGGGAAACAAACAAAACATAACCCAGATGTACAATATGAAACTTACAAGTACAATTCAATTAAATTTGATTCAATTCATTTACTTAGGTGCTTGACAACAGCTGAAGAGCTAATTACAGGCAAGCACTAAAATTAAAAACGAAAAGGTGATACAAGATAAGAGAAAAATTATTTTATAATAATAATAATAATAATAAATAACAATCTTATTAAAGGAATCTGCGAGGTAGTTTAACATTACACACGAAACAAATATGATTACTGTCTGAAAATTCAATTAGGCATGTTTGTAAGACAACATTATTACCACAATATTTTGTGTACATCGCATTCATTTGTCAGTCAGAACTCTGAGGCAAGATTAAACTTTCAGTTATGTGAAAATGTGCGTTATAACTTAAATTGTACTTTATAGTGTTCTAACAAAAACCTCAGCTAATGCAATGTAGCAATGAATACGCCCGTGTGTGTGTGACATGAACTGACATGGAATGGTATGATATAATATATTTCTTTATGATTTATTTAATGATGCTGTTAGCAGCTCGGCTACATGGCGTCGTATGGTAGGATGATTTATGAAAGACACTGAAAAAGAGAAATCCAACACAGTTCCATATACACTCTTTGCTAATTCTGGAATCTAATTCTGGTTAACTCGAATTGTTTCTATTTTGTTAATGCAGCCAACAAGTTGTTGCTTTACATTATACAAAGAATTACAGTTTCAGAGTTGTTTATTTTTAAAAAAAATCTACTACAGTACATCAATGTATGACCCTATCGCATTTTGGTAAGTATTATGAAAAATTTTGACATTAGACTGCAATGAATTCGTTTGTTACGTATTAAGAAAATAAGCGGGTAAGTATAAATTAATAGATATTATGTTGAAAGGGCATGGTCTTTTACGTTCGCACTGTGATTATATAAATTCTAGACATTTCCTTATATACGTCAACGTTATTCAAGTTAATGCAACACAACGTAACTGAGTGCTTCAAGAACCTAATCTGATATGCTGCTAGTGGCTCTCCCACCTAAGAAGATCATTCAACCATTATGTTACTTACGGTTCTCTGAAATCAACGCGGTATTCAAGAACGGTAGCAGTAAGGCGCGATATAGCGGTACGAAGTTGCGCAGAGTTAAAAGCAAGCTTGCACAATGGTTGGGGGATTCTACGCAGGTTGTACTATGTCGTAAGTTTACACCGCTGTGCATTACAATACCGTACCGCTAGAGTTCTTGCATGTAAAGATGCTTTGCGAGAACCTTTAAGCTTACTTAGGTGCAGCGAGTTGAAAAGTAGAGATGGAATTGTCTTCAAAGGCATGGGGTCAGATTTCCTGAAGTTAATGAACCTTTCGAAATGTTAACTTAGAACGGTGGACGAGGATTACACACACAACTAGCAGACAGGAGAATACATCAGTAATGTGGCAAATATCTGAATCATTTTTCTTTCAAAATGATCCAAAATTACAGGACAACTACTGAGAACAGAACTGGAGATTATTCCAGCACATGATACTGAATCAAACAATCACTCAGAATATGGTTCATTTACAACTTGAAAAATCAAAGCCCCGAGGCCTTAATAGTGTTCTACTGAGATTGCAGAGGAAAGTTCTATGGTTAGTGGAGATGGACTTGTATCAGACATATTCCCCTCACACCCCGAGACCCCTGTCAGACTGCGACAGCGAGACCAAAGTGCTCGTCGCTAGATCATTACTGACATAGAATTTCCAGACGGCTGGAAGAAAATACAACGGACTAAGTTGGAGGGGAAAAAAACGTTGTAGCTCCTGATGAGATATGATGATGGGGTAGATCCACAGGATATACAACGGTTACACAAAAACTCATAATAACTTCTTTTTAAGATGTGACTTGTCCTCGCGGGAGGTGGTAAAATATAAGAGAATTGTTGCAAACAAGACAGTCATTTCTGATATCAGTAACGGAAATATTAACTGTTCACCAGCAAGATTGCTGTTATAACACTCGACTTTTCACTAACAACTAAAAACTCTCGTTTGCTTCTTAATTTCGAACAGACATATCTCTGAGTGTAAGACTTGAGGTTCTCACAGCGGTGAGTATGAAGAATATGATATTCATCGCCCTGATGAAGGAGGCAGTATGACCTCCGAAACGTTGGTTAACATCGACCAGACTACACAGCGCAAGAACCCAGAAGACAGAAATCTTCATACTCATCGCCCTGATGATGGAGGCAGTATGACCTCTGAAACGTTGGTAAACATCGACCAGACTACACAGCGCAACAACCCAGAAGACAGAAATCTTCATACTCATCGCCCTGATGATGGAGGCAGTATGACCTCTGAAACGTTGGTAAACATCGACCAGACTACACAGCGCAACAACTCAGAAGACAGAAATCTTCATACTCATCGCCCTGATGATGGAGGCAGTATGACCTCTGAAACGTTGGTAAACATCGACCAGACTACACAGCGCAACAACCCAGAAGACAGAAATCTTCATACTCATCGCCCTGATGACGGAGGCAGTATGACCTCTGAAACGTTGGTAAACATCGACCAGACTACACAGCGCAACAACTCAGAAGACAGAAATCTTCATACTCATCGCCCTGATGACGGAGGCAGTATGACCTCTGAAACGTTGGTTAACATCGACCAGACTACACAGCGCAATAACCCAGAAGACAGAAATCTTCATACTCATCGCCCTGATGACGGAGGCAGTATGACCTCTGAAACGTTGGTAAACATCGACCAGACTACACAGCGCAACAACTCAGAAGACAGAAATCTTCATACTCATCGCCCTGATGACGGAGGCAGTATGACCTCTGAAACGTTGGTTAACATCGACCAGACTACACAGCGCAACAACCCAGAAGACAGAAATCTTCATACTCATCGCCCTGATGACGGAGGCAGTATGACCTCTGAAACGTTGGTAAACATCGACCAGACTACACAGCGCAACAACTCAGAAGACAGAAATCTTCATACTCATCGCCCTGATGACGGAGGCAGTATGACCTCTGAAACGTTGGTTAGCATCGACCAGACTACACAGCGCAACAACCCAGAAGACAGAAATCTTCATACTCATCGCCCTGATGACGGAGGCAGTATGACCTCTGAAACGTTGGTAAACATCGACCAGACTACACAGCGCAACAACTCAGAAGACAGAAATCTTCATACTCATCGCCCTGATTACGGAGGCAGTATGACCTCTGAAACGTTGGTTAACATCGACCAGACTACACAGCGCAAGAACCCAGAAGACAGAAATCTTCATACTCATCGCCCTGATGATGGAGGCAGTATGACCTCTGAAACGTTGGTAAACATCGACCAGACTACACAGCGCAACAACCCAGAAGACAGAAATCTTCATACTCATCGCCCTGATGATGGAGGCAGTATGACCTCTGAAACGTTGGTTAACATCGACCAGACTACACAGCGCAACAACTCAGAAGACAGAAATCTTCATACTCATCGCCCTGATGATGGAGGCAGTATGACCTCTGAAACGTTGGTAAACATCGACCAGACTACACAGCGCAACAACCCAGAAGACAGAAATCTTCATACTCATCGCCCTGATGATGGAGGCAGTATGACCTCTGAAACGTTGGTAAACATCGACCAGACTACACAGCGCAACAACTCAGAAGACAGAAATCTTCATACTCATCGCCCTGATTACGGAGGCAGTATGACCTCTGAAACGTTGGTTAACATCGACCAGACTACACAGCGCAAGAACCCAGAAGACAGAAATCTTCATACTCATCGCCCTGATGATGGAGGCAGTATGACCTCTGAAACGTTGGTAAACATCGACCAGACTACACAGCGCAACAACTCAGAAGACAGAAATCTTCATACTCATCGCCCTGATGACGGAGGCAGTATGACCTCTGAAACGTTGGTAAACATCGACCAGACTACACAGCGCAACAACCCAGAAGACAGAAATCTTCATATCTCTGAGTGCCTTTGGGCTCATTTGAAGACAGGACTTTTAGATACAGTGACCGATAATGGAAAGAATGTAGCTTTTAACGAAAATTAGTTGCTTTAATGGAGTTTGGAAGCTTGGTCGTATGTCTCTTAGGTTCAATACATCACATCATTTTGTATTTTCATTTGCATGATCAATGCAGAAATAATACCTTTAAAATCTACGACCATCCGGAGGTCCCCAGAATTGTGTCTGTAAGCAGGCAGCCCTTTGGTTAAACTCAAGATTCTTTATTCGTATTCAAATACAGCTAAAAATGGGCATGATATCTTACTTCATCAACTTAAATTCATGACCTAACTTCCATACTTGCAACCAAAGCAGCGTTTTCAAATAAATTAGGATTCAATCAAAATTAACATAACGGTTAGTTATCTGAAATAAAAATGAAAGTGTGAATGTACTTTTAATCGAACAATTTCCAAATCTATACAGAGGAGGTGTAGGATATATTAAAAAATTCTGAAATTTAATATAAATTTTTTTCTCAGCCAATGGCTCAAATTATTCCGTCACTTAGTCATACAAGAAAGTTAATCAGTTCCGTACTCCACTCGTTAGATATTCCATCTTTGTGCAGTAAATTAATGTAGCAGAATTCTCGTTCCATCTCCAGCCTCTGTACGTACTCAGTTGCTAAATGGATCCGAAGGTTGCGAAATACAGACACTGTTTTCACAAGAGCTAGCTTCTCCGCTCCATCATATCAAGTTTCCTTTGAATGCAGGGGCTTCAAGAAGTCGGCAGGGTTGCTCATATGAACAATAGAAACTGCAGTTGGAAGCTGGAACGATTCCAGACAACAATTGCAGTCCTTTATGTGGAAAACGGAACGGTTCCAGGAAAACAAAATCAGATTCCTACCACGAGCTGGAACGCTCCCAGGGAACAAATGGAGCCTGCTACATCGATAAGTAACGGTTCCAGGCAACAAATATAACTGGAAATTGCTACTATACAGCCGGAGCTTTTCCAAACAGAACATTAGATTGCTACTATAAAGCCGGAGATTTTCCAAACAGAACATTAGATTGCTACTATAAAGCCGGAGCTTTTCCAAACAAAACATTAGATTGCTACTATACATCCGGAGCTTTTCCAAACAAACAAAATTAGATTGCTACTATAAAGCCGGAGCTTTTCCAAACAAACAAAATTAGATTGCTACTATACAGCCGGAGCTTTTCCAAACAAAACATTAGATTGCTACTATAAAGCCGGAGCTTTTCCAAACAAACAAAATTAGATTGCTACTATAAAGCCGGAGCTTTTCCAAACAAACAAAATTAGATTGCTACTATACATCCGGAGATTTTCCAAACAGAACATTAGATTGCTACTATAAAGCCGGAGCTTTTCCAAACAAACAAACAAAAGTAGATTAATATTATACAGTCGGAGCTTTTCCAAACAAACAAACAAACAAAATTAGATTGCTACTATACAGCCGGAGCTTTTCCAAACAAACAAACAAACAAAATCAAATTGCTATTACAGAGCCGGAGCTTTTCCAAACAAACAAAATTAGATTGCTACTATTAGGCCGAAGTTTTTCCAAACAAACAAAATTAGATTGCTACTATAAAGCCGGAGCTTTTCCAAACAAACAAAATTAGATTGCTATTATACAGCCGGAGCTTTTCCAAACAAACAAAACTAGATTGCTACTATAAAGCCGGAGATTTTTCAAACAAACATAGACCACTGGTTATCAACCTGCGTCCCACGGGCCGATTATGGTCCCTGCACCTCTATATGCGGCTTATTATGTGATTTAGAAATGAACTAGAGTGAAATGGGCGCCAATTCTCTGCTACTGAGGACAACAGTTATATACATAAATAAGCGTAAGAGTAAACAATAGAAAAGTATCTTTTATAGAAAATTTAATATGTATGTAATTCAGCAACAATAAAAGCACACTATTGCGCATAGGTACATATTACGTTTCTCGAACCGTATGAAATTTAACCAAAAATAAAAGTAACGGAAGTTTCGTAAAACTAACAATAACTTCTAACTAAACCGTTCTACAGTTAACAAACAACGCCTTCACAATTGGTAAGTCGCTTTCATTATTATATACGTTTAAGGATGTAACATTGTAAATAGTGTTTAGCGCAAGACCACTTTTGGAATTTCAGTGTGCTCCAAAGATTATACTGTATCTAACGTATCTTCACTCAGACTGTCTTCGGACCATACATCAATATTCTGAGAACAATTTAGTTATCAAACACATTTATTTCAGCAAGCTTTTAATAGTTTGGTTTACATCAGAGAAACTGAATAAAATTACTTTGACACAGATAAAATTTATTTCCACTTTCTGGTGCTTAACATAGCAAGAAAAAGTTTTGTTATATTTTACTAAATTCACAATTTACACTGTTCTTCGCTTTACTTGGCCTTTCATTTTTGAATTAGTTAAAATAAATACCTTTTCTGAATGTTGTATCTTGAAAACTATTAAGAATCCCAAAATATTTTTCCTTCTTTTCTTTTTTAAAAGTGTCAGTAAGAAGTTTAACAATGCCGTTCAATATTTTCAAAAATTCTAGTAGCAACTACATTCCGTTTTATTCAAATTTACTGTTTTCTACTGCGAAGTAAATTTTTTTGTTTGTTACGTTTCCACTATTGTGCATTCCTCTTTCTCCCTTTAGTTCCATTTTCATCGCGTTCATTACACCACAACCTGAAGCTTATTTCTGTTAATAATTTTACTGTCCGCTGCACACATTCAGGAACCCGAAAATTTACAGTACGTTTGCGAAAGGCACTCATTCCATCCCTGCCACAAACAAATTAAAAACTTTGTTTCCCACTACAGCCGCATACACTGTCTAGCAGTTAAAGCTAATGCAATGTCGTATATCATAAAAGATAACTATAAAATTCATATTTCATGCTAGGCCAAAAAATTTATCGTAGGTTGGATTAGGCCTTTTTACCTTTCATCCCCTTATATATGGATTATACCCTTCAAAACTTTGTTGCTACCAAATCCAACAACTTCATTTTAAAAACAAAATTTATTTATGGGTGTGCGTATGATTCTCAGAATGAACAGCCATTATTTCCTTACACAGCATTAAACAACTTATTTTTGTAATAGGTAGCATTGTGTTCTCTTTCAGAAAGGAGCCGGATATCAAAATATTTAGATGAACTTCGTGCTTCAATGGTTCAATTAAATCCCAGTGCTTTACTGTCACAGACATTTTCTTTCGTTTTTTGATAGTCATTAATATAGGACAACCACAATTTACGCTTTTCACAACAAAATAATCATAGGATATTGTTTAGTTTCATTGTAAGCAACGTAAACAAATCGATTCTCTGTTTCTTTTACAATTCGCTGCTTTTTTAAAAGCGTTATGAATCACAGAACTGTCTGCGTCGGTAAGTATAACATTAAATGTTTTGAAGTGAAATACACAACACTATATAATCAAACATTACTCACGTAAACATCAGAGAAAGTTCTTTGGACCAGTATACATACTTCGGAAAGCAATCTATAATTGTATATTTCTTATGCTAATTCAAATGTACATATAAATTACATTTTTCAAATAAAAAATACAAAAATCATCGATTTCTAGAGAGGTTAAGGACAAAAACTCTAAATTTAGGAACAAAATTATATATTTAATTATTATTTCCTTAACTTTCTTGTTCAGATTGAATTCAGCTGAACACGTGTTGATAAGGAATATTACAGACTACTGGTTCAAAGTATTTCCAGATTCATGGACCTATAAAATACCAGTGACATTTCTTATAAACACTACTAAATCAACGAAACACAAACAATATCATAATTTATATCCTATCAGTTACATTCAGTCCCAGAGAAACACACCCCTTACTCCAGAAATAGGAATATAGCTCAAAATGTAATGACCTAACCAGTTCTCAACCTGATTACGTTTCTTATATTTCGTGCGGAAAATGGATATATTTTGTTATATTTTATAACCCTGCGTGATGAAGTAATTACAGTCTAAATCAAATTTTTAAGATAATTTTAATTGAATAGTTAATAAAAATAACAAACCAGCAAAGAATATATTTAAGGTCGCCTGATACGAGAAACTGTTTGCCTGGAACTTTTAATAAATATCTTACTTATAACTCAATGGCACGTGCGTGACTGTAATTATAAGGCCGGTAATCCTTAATATAGTCTAATCAAAAGAGTTACGTTTCGAGATTTCTTGACAAAAAATGGCTATATAACTCATGAATATTTAGGTGGTAATAATTTTTAATTACAAAATAGCTTATAGACAGACCAGTCTGAACACACTGGTAGAGTTACTCGTATATAACAGAAAATATTCATTGATATATTGTGGATTCAACCAAGCTTAAACATTTATGGCATTAAAGATGGCTGTCTTCTGGGTTGTCGTACCGTATCGTCTTGTAGAAATTTAACGACTCATCGCCATGATGATGGAGGCAGCAAGGACCTCTGAAACGTCGATAAACTCCTACAAGACTATACCAGAAGACAGCCATATTCAGACTCACAGCCGTTACAACCTCAAATCTTATATTTATGGCATTGGCGTTGTGATATAAGTTTATTTACATGAATTTCAGAAAATCTACACGTCTGACAGAGAAATCTTTTATTCATTCTATAGCTGTGGGGATTTATAATGGGCATAACTGGTAGCGTTTGAGATGAGAACACTTTAATATTACACCGGTGTCCACGGATAACATTAAGGGTGTGTGAGGAGACATGTTTACAAACTTACTCGAATATTATGACAACTACACTAAAAAATACGCCAATATTTCACGTCATAGGTACATATAGTCACGAATAAAAGAGGAATTTAAAATATAAAAAATGAATCATGTATATAATTTAAAAAATGTCTTTACTTAAAACGGTTAATAACTTTAAACTCAGAATAAATAACGTTAGAGTATAATGTTTAGATGTTAGTTATAACTAATAGCAATTTGACTCATGCATATTTAAGCAATTATGCCATGGACATTCAAGAATAATATAAAATGCCCGCGCAAATAATTATGCAAATTCTGGACACAGTCTGTCTGTAATTTATTAAACATAATACATATTACTTATGTGTAAATAATGATGGTCAACATATCAGTCAAGATATTCTTAACAGTCTTGATGGACAGGTTTAAATTAACCAAAGGCTACAGTCTACAGCTGAAGATGAAAGAAAACTTTGTCCAGTACAGTTTGAGTCATCTGTAACGTATTTATGTTTACTCGCTATATCAACTGGGGTGACTAACTTCACAACACACGTCATAATCAATCACACTGTTCTGCGGTTATGTCTATAATTAACAGAAGGCATAAATTTATAGAGTTTGTACAAATACACATTTTACTATCTTCATGAAGACGTGAAGTTTGAAGTACAAATGTATATAGAAGACATATCAAATGTCCGCCAAGTTTTTTTTCCGCTGATTTCAGATTAACGAGCTCCTAAACGCGACTTTACCAAAGTAGTCTAAATGTTTATATTTAAATTACAAGATTAATACATTCTAGAATGTTGTGTAGTATGGTAGACGTTTACCGACGTTTCACAGATGCTTGCTTTATCCATCAACAAATGTCCCTAATGATAAAGGCAGAATACAATAATCTTCAAACTCGTTGCTTTTTAATCTTAAAACGTACGCTCACAATTTCCCGTCGCATCTAAATGCAATCTTGTCCTATCCTCGACGTCACATGAATTCACACACATTCAATACAGCATCACGGTTTCTGTATTTCAGTTCCCGCAAGGATTTTGGTAAACGTTGTCCTTGACGTAGCCCCATAATTAAAAATTTAGGTGTGTGAAGTCGGGTGACCGTGGGGGCCACCCGATAAGTCCACTTCAACTATCCACTTACTGGGGTACGTGGCATCAAGAACAGACGTAACCCTGCATTGATAATGCGGTGGAGCAGGACTTCTGCTACCTCAGTGTCCTGTTACGAGACTCCAGTCACTGTCTTCTCAGCGAAGAAAGATTGTCCATAAGCCAAATCTAAGTGTTCGTCGCTATTTTAACCAAGTTGCATATGTACGAAAATAATCGAGAATTTGGCGTGGTCGAAGGTTCCCACGACGATAATTATGAAGATTGGCTTCCATGCCGATACACCGCGTAGTCAGCTACACGTTTACCGACGTTTCATCTTCTAGGTTCCATCAATCATCTTGATGATGGAGGCAGCAAGTACCTCTGTAACGTCTGTTAACGTCTGTTAGACTACACTAGCAACCCAGAAGAATCTGTGTGGATAAACTGAGGTATCTCCAAGGCTAGTTAAGATAAATTTATTAAATTAATGCTTATAGCTGTTTATAGCATACAGGGTGCCCCAAAAATACGTATGTGTTACCGGCAATGTACAGAATGCCTAAAGTCAGTAGGCAAAATTATGAAATAAATCGAAATGTTAATATTGTTTGGTCGTGTAAGTTAAAATTAATCAAAATCGATTGGGTGCGCTATCAAGAAGGAGGTTGTGCGAAAACACCAAGCTAATGAATTTGAACATAACAAAAGTTTTGAGAATTAAAAAAAATTGTTTCATATACAAACCTAACCTAACAAAAGTTTTGAGAATATGAGATTCAGTCAATAAAGTCTTTCAGTTTACTCTTATAGCTCCAAAATAATATACACATGATCTTCAAGACACGAATGTGTGGAATGAATTCGTCTTATTCACGAAAGTGTCCACCAGCGATCTCTTGCGAACATGATAATGTAACATCAGGTTTTATATACGGCGAGGAAATTGTTCGCTAGATGAGCGACTATTGCCATCTGAGGAAGGTATGTGGTCAGTGATGTAGGTTAATATGTCATGTACACAAGAACGTCACACTCTGATTAAGTGTCTAGCGAAACTAGTTTTATTGCTTACGGTAAGGTGGATTCTGAACCACATTTGATATCAACACTTCTTCTATCAGCAAAGGAAACTCAAAGACAGAACACTATATTTCATACTTCGCGAGATAACAAGCTACAGAATACGATGTTTGCCTTTGGTTTTTTGGACACTCAACATCTCTTTGTTATGCAAGCAGATCTGTGAGTTGTTTGACGACGTAGGACATCACTAATTTCCTTTGAAGTCTCTGTGAATGGCTTCACTCTTTGTCGACACACAAAATGCCGACTGCTATTCAAATTCGTTCTACTTGTGAAAATGTTAATGTTTCATTTTCATTTCCGGGTCTAGAAACTTCACTAACTGGTGCAGTATCTAGAGTGGAGACTGCCTTTACGGTAATAGTCATTCTGTCAACAACCTCTGAAACGTCGATAAACACGGCGTTACAACCCAGAGGACAGTAATCTTAAGATAATTCTTGGTAAACAGAGCTCAAAGTACTGAATTTAGATGCAAAATAAAGAATTCTGTCTTACTCTTGATGAAACTCTTGGGTTTTCAATACTGTTAGGATCCAGTTCGGTATCGTATTTTTTGAAGGATTTTTATATTTTTATGGAAACACTTAGGCCTATGGAACTTATCGAGGAATTATCAGGTACTGGATTCATTGGCCGCTTAGTAGGTCATTAAACGGTAATGTAAAAACTGATCAGTTGTCATCTTTCTCATCCTGTCGTATAATTTGACGGACTGGACGTAAGTTACGATAAATCGGCTCTGGCCTGTTTAAAGACAATTTTCGCGTATTCCGTCGGGCGACCGAAGACAAAAACCGAAGACTCACTGAGACCCGGATGGCCTACATCCAATTCAATTTAATCCCACTGCCCTTGTGTCACCAGACTCATACAAAAGTGACGAGTTTTATTCAAATTTCATCCGAGTTACCGATTGTGGTCTTGTAAGTTTTGACACCGCGTGATCTTGAGGTTACCAACGTTACTCAGGAAAGTGCCGCCTTCAGTTTCAACTTAAAGAATAAAATAGACATTTTCACCACCGCCCTGAGAAACCCAGGAGCCAACTAGGTAATTACCAGTGCGGTACCACTGGTGCAGCCAGCTGCATTACCGATCCTCGTGATACATTGTTCCACTTTATGATTTTCGTGTTTTTCCTTAGTTTCTAAAGGCACGTGCTGGTATATTACCTTAAAGTAGGCCACGACCGCATGATAGAGCTTTGTCAAATAAACCGAGAATCAGTCTCGTATTACTGGTAATTAAACTGTCGGCCAGTTACCTGTATGTCGCCATGACAACGAATTCAAATGGATGTATGAAATAATTTCAAGTTTTAAAATCTCAGGGCAGTGAAATGAGATATATTTTATGGTTAAATATCTGGGGAGAATGTCCATTTATTCTATATCTTCAAATTATTATAAAAATATGCAATAACATCTATGAGAAATTTGTTGCTCAGCTTCTAATACACCGAGAGTGATTAACTTAGCAGTCAAGAAAGGTATCGATTACTTATTCATTCAATTAACATTATTACGACACCCCGTCAGAATAAAGATGTAAGATTTCCCCCCCAAAATACAAAGATAATAATGGCTTCTGAGACATTTCGTTAGTAAAAATACAGAATTTCTAGAATAATATTAAAATTAAAAGGAAAAAACTGACCTTTATGAGTAAGTTCTGCCCCTTCCGTGATTGCTGGTCGCGCAGAGGAACTTCCAATTTAACACTTCCTTGAACACATCAAAGAATCAGGTGTCTGGCCTTTATCTGGAACAAATACCAAGCAGTGCAATGAGAAAATCTCATAACAAAACATTCGATTTTATTCTAAATTATAATTCCTTAATTATCTGCTTAAGTTCACGTTAGGAAGTGAAATTATTAGAAAATAGCTGTCTTGTGAGTTGTAGCATCGTGTAGTCTGGTAGAAGTTTACTAACGTTTCAGAGGTCCCTGCTGCCTCCATCATCAGACTACACGGCGCAACAACCCAGAAGACAGCCATCTTCTGACTCACAGCCGTAAAAACCTCAAATCTCACAAAGCAAAAATTTTTGTTTCTTACCAACGAATATCATAATAAAATTTCTAAGATAAATAATAATTCTGTCCTATTTTCGTATTACTTATAATAAAAGTTAACTTAAGTACACTTTAATTTCTCCGACATTTAATCTGCCAGCTACACGTTAGGGCAAATACAAACTTTTATTCTTTGGGGGTGGCGATGACAAACATGAACTGAAATTCGACCTAGGAAAATAAAACTGGAATTCCGCTGCCAATTTTGTGAGTTTATGAATTGCATTCGGTATGAAAATTAATAAACTGCATAATACATGCAGTAAACTAAATTATTATGCGAAATTGAAACACGCGAATAAAGACTTGATTGGAAAAACTTAACTAAAACTTATGTAAACTTTCAAGGATTTATGGACACGATTAATTTTTTTTACAATTTATGTTTCTCGAAGATCTGACCCGCTCACGGAGATTAAAATTTATAAAATGTTTCCGAGTGATCGAGAAACGTCGACGTCTAGCGTATTGGAGACCGACTGTCTGTCATTTTGAGGCTAATAGACACATAGAGACCCTGCCTTCGAAGTCAACCGCTGACCTGTGTAATAATAGTGGGCGTAGTCAAGTGTAAATCCATTCAAACCCGAATAACAGTGACCCATCACTCGCTGAATTCATTGTTATTCCCTGATAAAGAAACCTTTTCAATTATATAAATGGTTAACGCAGTCAGCTGCAGGGAAACATTTGGTCGTAATATAAATTTTATTTAAAAATTGTCGGAAACAGATCAGGATATAAAACACGTCTTTGTAACCTTTAATCGTGACAATTTCAGTCCGGAATGTTAAAAACCTCGTCTCCTACCCTTTCGCGTCTAGAATGGGTTTGAGACGGGCTGTGACTCATATTTAATGGAATTCTTCTACCGGGAGACTGGCAGCTAAAGCGGGAAGCTGATCACTCACCTAGGGCTACTGCTGAAATTGACAAGTGTTGAGATTTATATGGCGTGGCGCGACAACTGTAACTTCTATTTTGCACAGCGTCTCCTGACAGCTAGAATAACGACTGATATAGCTACAGCCCTGTTCTTATCATTCAAAGAAACTGTAGTTGCAGGACTTTAGATTGTTTCTTTTATCTGTCAAAATATTAAGGAATCACCCTCTATTAAGTTTCTAAGATTTACATCCCTCAAAATTATCCTCCATCTCACATAATCTTCATATTAATTACATAATTAATATTTCGGCTTAAGAGACCCATAGTCGTGGACGTTTATAGATATTCGACAAACAATTATCAATAAACTGATAAATGCATGATTCATGTCTCAAACAATATGTATTATATTAAATGAAATGGACCAAAAATATATACAAAATAAGTTGAAGATGATTTTTTTATTATTTTAATTACCTAGGAAGATATCTGCTTTGCCTGCTATATTTTGACCTAATTCATTCACTTACAAATTATTCCAACATAATACTTTTACATTTTAAGAGGCTTCCGTTCCAATAAGAATAACAGCAAGTTAAATTGTTTTCTGTTGCTGTCAGAATTGGTTCTCAGTGAAGAAATTTCTTATCAGTTGGTTCTTTAAAGACACTAACTTCACCACATAAATTATATGTCTTCGATTAACTATTAATAATAATTGAGTGGCAGATAGCTGTCCGCGGTGGTCACACACCGTCTCGTGAAAATCGAATCATGTGTTTTGTATTGTAATTAATTCAAAAACGAATTATATAGTCTTAAAGTTTAATTTACTTGTAATGAGAATATTCAATTAAATTCAATTCATTTATTAAAGTGCTTAACAACAGCCAAAAAGGCCAATAACAGCCAAGCACTAACAATACAAACAATACAATACAAAAACAAACAAAAATAAACTAAATATATAAATGTACAGTGTTAATTTAATGCAAAATAATTAATAAGTAAATGAACTAAATATACCTAAGTCATATAATTAAATTAATAATACTAAATAAAACAAAACAGAAAAAACGTATAAAATTAATACCACAAAATAAAATAAATAAAATATATGTTCATTTTTAATATATTTTAAAAGGACATTATGTGCACCCAAATCCAGAAATTAAGCAGGCGTTTCCCATTATCAACAAAATAAAATGTTAGCTCAATATAGGAACGTTTGTATGAAATATCACAAGAACCGTAGCAATGTTAAATAAAACATTCCCGATTTATTTTCAGTCAGCAAAACCCTCATTTGTTTCAAGAAAGTAAAATAATTAAAGTTCTGAAATGGTAACATAAAACACCCATAGATTCACCGATTGTTTGCTTGGCGTTCGTTTCGTGATAACAATGATCATACATGCAAGCACTTTCGTCCTGAGCATGTTTCATGAGGCAAGTTTTTCTTGAATAAATTTAAATAAAGACGCAGTTTATTACCGTTTTCAAAATTGTTCAAAGTTCGAATCAAGCTTTATATTCTCACAGATCTTGTTTTCAAACAAATTTACCATTCCATATAAATTTTAGCTCCATACACGTAACGGAAACTCTGTAGATAATCTAAGTTTTCTGTAAACGCTACTAAATTTCCACTCCAGCTGTTAGTTTCGAATTATTTGTATCTCGCTTTGTTCGATTCTCGCGTGTAATTTTTCTGTCTCTTATATCAAGCAGGTACAAGATAATTATCTAATTAGTGCTGGTATTATGAAATTGTAGTTCTAGAAACTTTGTTACACAAGAATGGGTCTGAACTATTAACCACAATTCTCGATATATAAATGCGTATCTCAATAAACACCAAGCCTTTCCTATGTTTCAGATGAGCGATAAGTCTACTATCGATCGCCACTCATTGCGATGAATGGGTCGATTTATCGGCAAGCGAGTCCAGACGGTTGTGACGCTAATATAACAGATAACCTACTTTACGTTTAACTTCGGAAACCATAAAGTCACTACAGGTAACACTTCAGTATTGCTGCATTTGAAGTCAAGCTTTGTCGGTAATATCTAACAGATTCAAAACAGTCGTTATAAGGAACAAAAATATATACGTATCACTCAACGCATTTATAGCATTTCATGTCCATCATTTGTAACGAACACACGCATTTTGAAACTTAAAACGGTTTTATCAGTCATTTACTCCTCCGACAGTTTGTACGGATATCATATTTCTCATGTTTTACGTTTATAAACTGTTGGGTTATAAAACTAAAGTAACATTCTTTTAACATGGTAATGATTCCAGACCTGTTTAGCGGTTCCGATTGTATCGTAATTTTGTGCTAGTAGAATGTCAATTGTTTTTTCTGTGTTAGCAACTGATTAAAAACATTTCATCATTGACAACTGCTTGGTTTTGGCTGTAATTCACTTACACAAGTACGCGACACCCATGCGTTCAGCCCGCGCCACTACACGACATTCACCGGACACCAGACATCCCAAAGTGGCAGGTCTAAGCCCGAAAGCCGGCGGACGGACGGGTGAGTTTGAGTGAGAGCGTTCGTTCCGACTTGCGGGTGGAGTAAACGATCGATAGACTACGGGGCCAAGCCTAGGAACAGTTCACTCGGCGGCCAGCTGAGGGGAGGTGGGTTGGCATTGCATATCAGTCACCGGGAATCTCTTCACGTAATGGACTAGTCCATTCCCTGACCTACTTTTCAGTTACGTCGAAGCATAATACAGCAAGTTGGCCAGATATAAGGTTATATAAACTCTATTTTATACGACACAATGAATAATGGATTTCAGTGGGTAGACAATGGCAATCTAATGTTGAAACTCGTATTAATAATTTCACAAATATTCTGATTGTTATACAGATGCTACTTCAGAGTCCGCCACCTGCAACCCCTTTTCCTTAAAAATAATACGTTCACTACTAATAAATTAATTTCACGACATTTTTATTCTTTATAGTCTTGAAATTCTGATTTCAGAATATAGTAGATATTAATGCCTAATCTTCTGTCTTACCATTTGCTTCCTAATAAGCTAGGAATTTATACAACCGTATTTTTTATAATGTTACCAGTGTTTGTGTTTGTTCTCGTCTTAGTTATAGACGTGCGGGTATGAGAAATAAAGAATACAAACCAAAACAGAGTAACGAGGAGGTTTGTATTAAACTATAACAAAATGTCCAAGAAGTAAAGCAAAGTGCCTCATGATTTGTACTATATACAGTACGTTGTGTTTTATTTAAATAAAAATATGTTAAAATGAGCATGCAGAAACGCATAAAAAGATACCATTTAAAAGTCCAGGACGTAAATTCAGGAATAATCTTCACTTGGGCCCAGAGTTAGGTCAAAAGCGACCTGTTTTGGCATCAAGTAGCCTCCTTAACATTTGTCCAGGTGTTCCTCGTCCGAAGCGTCTGAAATAAAGGCGTTGTACCGCGTGTCTACAAAATGTTTCATTAATCTAATATGACCTTGTTAAATATAATTTTATGATACTGTTCATAATTCCCAAAATTTGCAGCATTCTCTTATTTTGTAAATTATTTTTTCTTTCCTATTAATATTAAATACTTCACCCCAGATATATGAATATATTTACACGTTGTAATTAATATTATTTATTAAATATGATTCTTTCTGAAACTAGCCCACAAATATCATTAATTTTTATTTATTATATTGTCGAGTAATTTGTTTGTCACAATTCATTTGGTATGTACATTTTATTTAATATATATTTTATAAATTAAATAAAATGTATATATTCACTTCAGAAAAGAAATTTCAATAACTAGAAATTGTAAAATGAGCTTCTAAACGAAATTATCTTCTGTTGGAGAAACAGCGTGGAAATGAGACATCGGCTGAACTTCTTGCAGATAAGATATTATGAATGAATTTTTACGAAAGACAAAAACAAAGAATTCTTGAACAAATGGGTAAAAGAATCGACTTATAAGGTTAAACCTGTGCCAGAATTCAGTTGAAATGGTAATATTATAATGATTAATAATAATAATACCAACAACGACAAGTCGGTATAAACCTTCGCTGTCATGTACAACCTAATTATTATTTTGGCAGACATGGACCCTCACACACCCCAGAGGATAAATGGGGCCTATTTAAATAGTTTTCAAATGGTATGCCGCGAAGTTTCGGAGGAAATTCGCTCAAATTTTGGTGTTTTCAAATGCAGACTGCATTAACCTCGATCACTAATAGACTCGTCAGATCTCAAATGTTGACAACAGGTAGATGTAGGCTTTAGGCCAGTGCAGATTTGTTAATTGGTGGTCAGCTATCAGCCTTCTCGCTCCACGAGCTGAAAACTATGTGATTTTTGTGGTTTCGTTGCTACAATTTGTATTTATACATTCATAACGATATTTGTAACAGTGAACAGTATAAAGGATATATTACGAGTTATAACGTAACAAAACCTTTCTAGTGTTCTCCTTTGTTAGCATATGGACGGTTGTCTGTCCTTTGTACTAGACGAATGCAAAAGGGGGTGATAATGTCTATCTGTCTATCCGTCCTTCTGTCCACATGATTCAACGCAAAAATTACTGTATAGATTTGTATTAAATTTGGTGTGGACATTATGCCATTGGGGACTGTCCTAAAATCGTACTTGTTAATTTACTACAATCGTCGATGACAACATGGAAGGCGAACGAACTTTTTATAATGTAAAATAATATAACGGTTCTTGAATAAATCACTTAATCAGAATTCGACCCCATAACCACATACTACGATTTCATTACTTGTATTGTTTGAAATCAAAGTTGTCAAAGTAAGATAGGGCAGACATCTTTATTTGAAATTGTTGTCTTAAAAACTAACACATAATAAGCTACACATTTCTTTTGTTGACGAATATTAATACCGCCGGGTACTTTGAATCTATGTTATTCTTTTAACAATTAGTTTTTCAATAAACAATTAAACTATTAAAAAATAAAAACAGCTCGTAAAAAGTATGTTCATGTATTTTGTTGAAAGTTGTGGAAATTAAATATTAAATTGCAATTCGTTTCGTTTCTCTTGATAAGAAAATAAATAAAAAGAAGAATTAATTAATAATCTTATGTTGAAGACATGTTTTTACATCGCCTGGAATACATACTGCGTTTGTATTGACTGATTTTAACACTTTCATAGGATATTTTCAACATGATTTTTTTTACGTCAAATTAGATAATTCAGAATTTGCAAAGAACAAATGTTGAAAATCTGCGTATTTCGGTGTGAATTACATCTTAAAAGTCTTGTTTGACAATGGATGCTGTATTGTGTCTGCTTAAGGAGAGAATCCATCGAAAGATGCGGTGGTTCCTAGAAAACTGAAGTGGTACTTTACCAAAAGAATACTCACTTAAGAAACCTCTTCTGAGTCACCGTCCAGGAGTAAGATAATTAGAATACACAACGGCAAAGATTTAAATTACTTGAAAGGCTAAGCGGAAGAGAATACTAAACACGCGACTTGCTTTCACAAAGAGATAAAGATTTCTGATAAAGCTAAAATTATGTCTTATGAGGTGAAAGATATATCAGCTTGATAAATGATGCTCCACAATATTGTAGAGTAATGTATAATAATTGTATTTCATGCGATGGTAAAGAAAATGCTTGAAGATGGATTGGGGAAAGAAATCATCAAAATTCTACTCTTTAAAGACGAAGTTTGGAAAGAGTTAATTATTGTTTTCCATCATAAAAGACAACGTTTCAAATAAACTTAAAATATAAAACTTCCCCTACAATTTGACAAATTCACAGACATTAGTGATGAAGGGTAAGTGTTATAATATGTTCGTTTCATTTACAAAAATTAAATAATTATTTAAGACTTGAGGTTCTCACAGCGGTGAGTATGAAGATTTCTGTCTTCTGGGTTATTGCGCTGTGTAGTCTGGTCGATGTTAACCAACGTTTCAGAGGTCATACTGCCTCCGTCATCAGGGCGATGAATATGCCAATAGGGTGTGAGGAGTTGGATTTATAGGCAGGGAAGTGAAAGGTGTAGCCTGTCCCGAGCCAATGGGAGCAGGTATGGGAGGCAGGCAGGCTACACCTTTCACTTCCCTGCCTATAAATCCAACTCCTCACACCCTATTGGCATATTCATCGCCCTGATGACGGAGGCAGTATGACCTCTGAAACGTTGGTTAACATCGACCAGACTACACAGCGCAATAACAGAGAAGACAGAAATCTAAATAATTATTGTCTTTCTGTGCTACAGACATCTTCCAGAATAACAAGAGCATAAGACACATTTTATAATTTGGCCTCCTGCTTGGAGCATCTAAAACTTTTGTGTGTGGTGTTTTGTGGTGCTCTATGTTGTGATATATCAGAGGTTACATCTCTCTTGTAAAACATCAGAATCAAGAATTAATGACTACCCATTATTTTCCCCACAGGGAAGCTGTTCTTGGAAGAACATGAGGCGACTTGAAGTTTTTATTAGATTATTCTGTGGCGATGGTTAATTCTGTGAAATCAAGAACATTAAAGACTGAAGCGGAAGATCCAACGTTACTTTCCTCCTCAGTTTCAGAGCAATTAATCAATAAAAAAAGCCTTATTCGTACCCATGATAACTGATTCAAATATTTCCAATCATTCAGAATAAGATAAATCAAGTTGATTTTAATATCATTCAATGGATCGTATTCCTCAAATGAAATATTCTAAAGCATTTCGTGGAACGTTATGGACTCCAGTCAGAGGAGAATTTCCAGAAATTACGAAGAATTACGTCAAAAATTTCGATAACATTTCTAAAGAAGTTCCGAAAATGAACCGCCTTAATTGTGGTCGATATTGGATGAAGGGTTGCTTATCAAACATATTGTCTCATGTCAGCAAAATCTGCAAAATAACATGAAACTCGAGTGCCTTCTTAAGAATAATCAGATATATATTTTTGTTAATTGTAATAACAGTTCGTTATTTTTTTTTTGTAATATTATGTAAGAGTTGTTTATATAGAATTACATGACAATGTCACTTTTATTATAATCATAGTAGGTTCGTCGACAATAAAAGATAATACGTACGTCTCTGAAGTATATCATGACTAATAGGTTGACAGCCACTGGCCTATATGTTCGAGATGATATATGATGACAGGATACATAAGCTACAGTCTCCCATTCCCCAAGACCGTCTGTTCATGATGAACCACATTCTTCCTCATGTAATCCCGACACAGAGATAAAATATACTAAAGATTCCCCACATTCAAAATGCGAACTATCATATTGGGGAGCTGAATAGCTCGAGGTAGAAGTGTTATGTAAGATGTCTTCCTGATATCAGATACAGTATGTTCGCAATATCTTCACTATCGTAGTTCAGAGCTGTGTTAAAGTCTCCATTACTTATGGAACCATTATAAATGTGATTAAAACTGAATTGAATAATTGCAATCAAAATCTCGTCGAGTGTTGATCATATGGAATCAACATACTAACCAGTCCACACGTGGGAGTAGATGACGTGACTGTTTACAGATATTCATTACTCATTACTATTCATTTGCTACTGGTACCTTTGTCTTAATGTATATTGAGTGTAAGATCTAGCAGCATCCGATGTTTGAATATCTGGAACCACTTAATTATGTGGCACACGATCTGTAAATTTCATGGGCCACTATACAAAATCAGCAGAAATAATACAGAAAACAAATATGGCGTACTTAGAACGTCAGGTCTATACAAATCGATAGAAAAAAATCTCGAAGGATTCGACAAGGACTCGATATGTGTTCGATATGTACAGAGCGTCCCTAGTGATAGGAGCAATGAGAGTTATAATTCGAATTTCTTGTTCCAGGCGTAAATGGATAATCGACATCGTGGTTCCATGTGAAATTGTGTGCGAAATGTAATGTATCGCTACCTGCAGAACGCACAGACTCCTCAGTTTTGGTGTAGCCATTTTCAAAACTAGTGACATCTAGCGGAGGCGCTCAACAATAATCACCCCGGTCATTTGAAATAAAACACTGGGGGGTTTTCTAGCGACTAGAGCGTGTTTGAAGTTCTAAGTATGCTGTATCATTTTGAAAGTGTAAAGTTATTCTGTGCTCATCCTATATTAATTATGCGGTCAGCATATCGTAGAGCCACCAGTTCAACATGATTTGTCACAAGATCTGGAGTCATTGTGTTACAATAGGCCCATCTCCTTTCATCACTTGATCAATTTGTTTGTGCGAGGATCTAATGCTATTCACATTAAGAAACATTTATTATATTCTAGCGCCAAAAATCTTGCATTATTATTTTTACGGTTTGTACACGCGATTAGAACGCTGGCCTTGTAATCCTGGGGTCTCGGGTTCGATTCCCGGCGGTGCCCGAATTTATAACTTGTGTTGGGCAAGGCCGTGGTCTAGGCAACACGGAGTTTTCCTCCGGGGGCTTCCCCGGTTTCTCCGTGGCATCCCAACAATTACTCCATTCACACACAGAAGAAGGCAATGGCAAACCACTTCTGGATCATCTGCCAAGAACGTATATGAACAGGTCCCAGTCCGAGAAAAGGATCGAAGGATCCTGTTCATATGGACCTGTCGTCAGACAGAACACGAAATAATAATGATAATAATAATAATATACGCCAATATTATGTAGAATACACCATCTGCTAGCACCATTTGTCACATTTTATAAAGTTTCAAATTTATTTTCGTAAGGAACAGTATTATAATTAATCTCTTGTAAAGAGCTCTGACGACATATTAGTATCAATAATAGTAATATTAAAATAAATGTTATGGGACTATATTGATGTTCTTGTAGGTCCATAATCCTTTTCTGTAGAATATAATTTAACTGTATTTGAGTGTTCTTATATACAGGTTTAGTGTATTAAGTTATTCACGTTTCAATTAAACTGCACAACTCATTGTTCGTTTTCATTGTAAGATTTTAACTATCACTGGAAATTAAATTCAATAAATTCATCTGAAACAATTTATTCTTACGTGTTTAACAGTTATGCAGAACAGAAAATCTATTTAAAATATAAAAATTCGATTGTTTTATTAAGAATTAAATACAATCACAAGTCATTTCAAGATTCATTTGTTAAAAACCGCGTTATAGATATAAGATTTGTTATCATGTTTTATATAATTATAAAATATTGCTCTTATATCAGAATTAAAACAGAAACACCGAGAAATATTTAATATTTGGAATGAACAATGATAAGGATACTATTTAGCGCAGTCATTAAATTTTATCAGAGTAATTTAATCAGGGCTAGAAGACCAGATATGGATTACAGGATAATATTGACTGCCTTGGGGTATCAGCTGGAAATTATTCTACATTTTCATAACAGTATAAAATAACTGAGTATTGCAATTACTGTATTAAGATACGATTCAAAAATTCGTCTTCTCTTCTAACATCCCTCAAGCAAATACTGAGTTTCTGACAAGGATAACGTTAATACGAGAGGGCTAACCCAGCTGTAAGTCTCTCTGTCAATAATTTGTGTTAAAATCAAAAGACAAGCACAGTATTGGAAATCCTGTATCAACAAGCAGGCCTGAATAACAAATTCAATCCAAAGTAACTGAATAACAAATTCAATCCAAAGTAACTGAATAACAAATTCAATCCAAAGTAACTGAATAACAAATTCAATCCAAAGTAACTGAATAACAAATTCAATCCAAAGTAACTGAATAACAAATTCAATCCAAAGTAACTGAATAACAAATTCAATCCAAAGTAACTGAATAACAAATTCAATCCAAAGTAACTGAATAACAAATTCAATCCAAAGTAACTGAATAACAAATTCAATCCAAAGTAACTGAATAACAAATTCAATCCAAAGTAACTGAATAACAAATTCAATCCAAAGTAACTGAATGACAAATTGCCTGTTTGTTCAATGTTGCTGTGTAAATATCTGAAGTATTGGTTGGTCAGAGTCCTACTTTACGGTACTATTCACTGATTCCAACTAACCCCAAACCGAAATGTCGGACTCTTAACAAAGCAAGAACGGTGACCGCTTTGCCTCGGTTCAGAAATCAAACGAAAAGTGTTTTGCTACGAAAAATAAATTCCCATTTACTGAAATAGGCTTTGTGCCTATATTATGATAAAAATGTAAACATATAATTACTTTCTTAATTTATAAACCAAGTTTTCTAACGTGGATTACTATAAGGCAAATATAATTTTTATATTTGCAGCAGGAATCTTCAGGTGGCATAACAGCTCATCAAATGGTGTCGCCATAAAAGGAAAATTATTAGAACAAATACCGAGCAGGTTAACATAGCGACAGAAGATTTAATTTCCATTCCAGATTAACCCCTTTCAAATCCCGGAAGGTGACCGGATGTAGCTGACTGATATTTTTCATGGTTTCCATCAGCCCGTCCAAACATATCGTATGATAGTATTTTACAATATATATCGAAAACTTTACCTTAAATCGATGTCAAATTGTCATTTATTGTGTTCTCACCATACGAGGTGCGATCGGAAAGTTTCAAGACTGTGTCAATAGAGGGCGAACCGGATGTAGTACGAGCTTCTGCCGCTAGGTGCTGCGGCCTACATTCATAGTGAATCAGTGTGCCAGCCGGCATCATCGAATTAGCATTTGTTTCTTAGTTACGGGCGTTTTGGTAGTGCATTACACCGACCCTCCTGCGATTTCGGAATGGCGTGTGCCAAGGCTCCTCTCTGAGGACCAGAAGCAGAATCGACTTCTCGTTTGTCAGGAGCTCAAAGATCTTGCAAGAACCGACCCCAACTTCCTTTCTAAGCTCCGTGTGACTTCTTCCTCTTCCCAAAGATGAAAATTCAGCTAAAGGGAAGGAGATTTGAGACGATAGAAGAGATTCAGGCAGAATCGCAGATGGTGCTTGACAGGCTGACAAAGAAAGATTTCCAGGGATGCTTCCAGGCTTGGCAGCGGCGCTGGGATCGTTGTGTTCACTCCCAGGGAAACTACTTCGAGGGTGATGGATGAATTTAATAACTGAGATAAGTGTATGGGTTTTTATACGCGCAGTCTTGAAACTTTCTGATCGCACCTCGTATACCATTTTATACTTCGTAGAAAAGCAGTGACATTACTAGAACGCGTACAAATATCCTTGCTACAAGAAGGATCTAAACGCATGGTCCTTAAATATGGAAAGTCTGAATCACGCGTACTTTACAAAAACCCTTTTCCAAGGATCAACTCAAAATTACGACTTTCATTGACTTCACTTAATTTCTTAATAACTGAGATTTAATTTTATATTTGATTAAAACGGGCCTATATTTTTCGTCCTTATTAGCATGTTCTGGAATAATAGCTTAATTATTTTCATTGTTTATCAAATCTAAAAGTTCGTGACGATGGTGAGTTATTTAAATAAAATGTTCTTTGGATATTTTCCATCGTCTAATAAAATAATAAAACTGAAAGACGTTTCGGAGATGAGGCTCTATCTTCGTCTTCAGGTACCTACTCTATTGAGCTAATCCCCATCTCCGAAACGTCGTTCAATTTTATTATTTTATTAGACGATGGAAAATATCCAAAGAACTTTTTATTTAAATATTTTCATTGTAGTTTATATTTTCGGTCCGCACTTTTAATGAGTGTTCCAAGTCTCAATTTTTAGTATTCTTATAAAGTAGCCTGTCGTGGAACTATATACAGGGGCACTCTTCAAACGCGTTACTAAAACTTATTTTCATAGTCTGTATTATCTTTAGTTGTATTCTGTTCTCGTAACAAGCGCAAATATTTCCATTTCTAACTTTTATCTCTCATTATCACTTCATACATTGGCCTCATAAAACCCACATATGTTGGCTCTAATCCTCCCTTATCTTGCGTTGTCAATGTTTATATCTGACTTCCGTATTTAAGATCCCGTTTAAACATCATATGATATAGGATTTGAGGTTTTCACGGTGGTGAATCCGAAGATGGCTGTCCTCTGGGTTGTTGAGCCGTGTAGTCTGGTAGAAGTTTACTCGCCGCCCTGATGATGGAGGCAGCAAAGACCACAGTCTACACTGCTCTACAACCCAGGAGACAACCATCTTTGTAGTTCATATTTCTTCAAACTTTATCAAAATTTGTTCTAATGCAGACATTCAAATTGTTATATTTTTATATTCCATAAATCTTTGTTAATTCTATACACACAATCAATTCATAACTTTAATATCTAGTCACTTTTACAAACGTCTCAACGTTTTTAAGTGTTCGTTTTTCTAAACTACATGTTTCGACTCGAGCGATCATCTTCAGGTTCTCAAAATGTACAGAAGGTATTAGCTTAATCCAAAAATATTTAAGTTTGTAGACTTGTCCTGACACTTTTGCTCGTTTCTTCTGAGATATTTCTTTCACCATTAATTTTGTCTTCATAATAATAATAATATATATATTACTATCTTACAATTCATATTATATCAAACTAATATTTTATAATTTTATCATATTGTATTTTATTAATATTTAATTTTATTTATTTATTTATTTATTGTGTGAAATATTTTTAAGATTTTTTTAGGTTTTCAGTCTTAATGGAAAGAACAAAAAAAATATACATAAGAATAATAAAATAAGTAATCCGTTTATGGACCCGATGTTATTAATCAGTTTTTGAGGAACCTAGACATGGATAAATAGAGTATAAGAATTGCATTATAATATAACAGGAACATATTTGACAGACTATTTTATAGTTGAGTCCCTGAATCAAAGTTTATCAGTTAACAGAGAGACCCTTAAGGTTCGGACATCCTATCTCTATTCCTTCCCAGCGGATCACAAAGACACTCAAATGAAGAATGAAGTTTATGCACGAGAACGCGTCGCGTGATAACATGAGGCCATTAAGGACCTTCTTGATACAAATGTTTGGCTAATTTATAGGACGTCACACATCACAGGAAATGTCTACCTGAGCTATGAGACATCAGTAATAAATAAATTTTACATGACAATTAACATAGACATCACTTCCGGTATGTACATTAGAATATTATGAAGGTAATCAATATTTCTCTGTTGACTTCAAGTTTAAAGGTCAAAGGTAATGTTGTCCTCGTCACTAACCGTCACGCCATGAGGGTGTAGTCTATCCGATGTGCAGAGGTTGAACCCGTTTGTAATATCTGGTTTTAAGAAAAGTTAGTGAAACTTTTCATGTTCCAGTTGCTGTGTTTTTGGGTGAAAATCGACATTTTGAAAACGGTCAGAACGTCAGATGTCGCATAGATGTGAATATGACGTATTTTCAGATTGGTTTTTCCGCCTTTGAAACAAATAATATTCATCAAATATCATAAAAATCTGGTATTAATTTGCGCTTCTGAAACATTATCGAACTTCATTTATCATTAGTTAGGAAATTTATTGTGGAAACAAATAGATTTGTGAGTTAATTCAGGTCGCCCTTGACAAATTTAAGTACTTGAGCATGTAAGAACATTTTATTTATTTATTTATTTTATTTATTTAGTGTTCTGTCTGACGACAGGTCCATATGAACAGGATCCTTCCATCCTTTTCTCGGACTGGGACCTGTTCATATACGTTCTTGGCAGATGATCCAGAAGTGGTTTGCCATTGCCTTCTTCTGTGTGTGAATGGAGTAATTGTTGGGATGCCACGGAGAAACTGGGGAAGCCCCCGGAGGAAAACTCCGTGTTGCCTAGACCACGGCCTTGCCCAACACAAGTTATAAATTCGGGCACTCAAAAATGTCAGAAACTCGTTTATTTCTCGTGTAAATTATGTTTATAGAATCAAGTGTCCAAAATTGCGAACAGCGAGAGTTCTTGTCAATTATTGGGCTGATCTCAAACATATGGCAACGAAAAGATGTGACAGCCTTAAAGGTCATAGAAGTAAGATTCTAATAATTAACACGACGTACAAATTAGTCCCCCTTAACAACTAGCAGTTCTAATTTCGACTTTAATGTCCATTAAAATCAGGCATTTTTCAAATCTGTCTTTCATAGAATATATCAGAAATTTCTTTAAAAAACAGCGTGTTACAGTTTTGGCTTTATACTATAAATTTCTAATGAAGGCCATGACTTATACTCTGTGCCCTGTCCATCTAAGTAACAGTTCGTCTTATTTTATAAAGAGTGAAAGCTTATGACGTCATTTCCAGGTGTCTGTCTGTCTGTCTGTCCCTGTGAATAAATATTTCGTGTCCTTTTTGTAAGATTTGCTTCCGATAGTCTGCGTTCTCCTCCCACCAGTAACTTCTTTCGTTAAGGTGAGTTTATTTTATTGATTCTATACAGTGAAACTTGAATCGTATCGAGAAATCCCTGAAGCGCTTGACGGTGAGTCACGAAGTTCAAGCCGGGAACGAGGAAGTAACAATTGCGTTTAACTTTATCAGCGAACGCAGTGAATTTTCTACAATAAAATACAAAAACATTCTTACGGATGTTTAAAAACATGTAAGCCGGGGCCAGCATTATAAACAATTAAATGTATTTGAGAGAAATATTCTTAGGCGAATATTTGAACGTAAGAAAGATATAATACGGAGAATGTTATTGGAGATTTGTGGTTGTTTCAAGGAACTTGATTTGAGTGAGATATGTAAATAGCATGGAGCGGATGGTAAATACGTAAGAAACTTGAAGGAAACATACACTTTGGAAGATCCAAGAGTGTATAAGAGGATAATATTAAAACGGTTAAAAAAACAAATATGATGAGACAGTGTTGAGTGGACTAAACTAATCCAGGGCACAATGGGAGACTTTCTTGACACCGTAAAAGAAGTTTGCGTTCCATAAGAGCGGCACATTTCTTGATCAGCCCAGCAACTGTAACAAAACATTGCAAGAAACGTCCTGAACCATAAATTCGGTTATTGTAGGCTAAGGTTACGTGAAATTTGTGTGTGTGTTGTAGAATATAAAATATTTCTACTATATATAAGATTAATAAATTGGACTTATCCATTTCCTATGAGCCGGGATAGCTCAGTCAGTATAGTGACTAGCTACGGGCTGGACGACCGGGGTTCGATCCCCGACGGGGGCAGAGGATTTTTTTTCCTCTAGCCTCTGCGTCCAGACCGGCTCTGGGGCCCACCCAGCCTCCTCTACAATGGGTACCGGGGTCCTTTCCCGGGGGTAAAGCCGGCCGGGGCGTGATGCTGACCACTCACCCCCATCTAGTGCCGAGGTCAAGGAAGAGAGGAGCTGTACCTCCTCTCCCCCAAGCGCCTTTATGGCGTATAGTGGGACAAACTTTACTTTACTTTTTTATACATTTCCTATCCACTAGGTACGTGTTGGAAAGGGGGGGGGTACTTTGGAGTCAAAGTTACCAAAAAATTAATGCCGATCGATCAACTCTACGTGATACCCAGATTTCTAATACGTGATCACGTATTGAGCCAAATTTACCTTTGACGTATGCAATATTTGACTGTTTTGAGACAATCTTCTGTGTAATTCGTTGACACTGCGATAAATATTCAAAATAACAGTAGGATATTGTACAAGGAAATGGTTGACTGAACTACAAAGTAAAACACAAAACAGTTATTTGAATTCAGGTAGACTATTCGAAACGATCTCAACTTGAATGTCTGTTCAGCTTTCAGGAAATTGCAGGAAGCTGTGGTTATCTTTTCATCATTACGAATATGAAGAGGGACAGAATTATGTCATATTTCTCTCCAATATCTGTGGGCCAACTTTGATACAACTAGACAGCTTCTGTTTTGTTCTGATTCTCATTTCAATCATCCGTTTTATTACAATTGTGACACGAATTTATGCTCTTTCATAATTTTCAATGAGAAACCTAATACAATGAGTATATATGAAAGTGATGATAATAATAACCAAAATGATGTTCTTCAAGTCATTGTATTGTTTCAGTTTCTGATTATCTCGTATAGAGTCAACAACTTAAGAAACGTACGCATAGTTTAATAATTTTAGATAATGGACCTCCAATTTTTTTCAAAATCAACCAAATGGTTTTCGAGTTATGATGTTTACCATTTTGTTTATACGTAAAAGATATCTTTAACTATAAATGAGTGGTTCATTGTTCGCTGAAAGTTTTGTTCGAAAGACTTTTCGCTTAAATAAATAGCTACGTATTTGGCTAGTTACATTTAAGACTGACGAACAAACACGTGTAAGTCTTCATGTAAAGTACCATTTGTTCTCATCCGATAACAATGAAAACTGTAAATAAGCCAGAGAATTTGACAAAATTCATGAAAATCCGTTCAGCTGTTCTCGATTTGTTACATGAGGACAGACATACAGACGCTAAAAACTGCAATTCTGTAAATTCGTTACGAACGCGAATTAAAAAGTACTCCCAAATACGCCTTCATGGCGTGGTGCTTAACCATAATAAACTTTAACCTTATATTTCATGATAAATAATACCACTAAATGAAACCCTTAAAACTTCGAATTAGTATTTATTACACTCCTCCAACAACTTTCCGTTCGTACAAACCGTCATTAGGGAGTCATCAATATCAATAGGAATTTCGAGTTATATCTCTTTACGTTATGATTATTCAAAATTAATAAATGCAATCAGAGCACATTTGCCGTATCTGATATCACGCTGTTGAACAGATACAATATAAAGCTGAAGTTCATATTTCAGCCGCTAGGTGTCGGACGCATGAATCACGTGATGTGCCAGGTTCCGTCATTTCATTCCGATCATAACAGACTAGCAGTTTACAGTAATGCATCTCGTGTTTTGTAACAGTTTCTCTCTCGTCTGTGTGGTTGAGCATAACCTTGAAACCGGTTTCGAAATAAGTTCTGTATCATCAGCCTCGTGCTAGTGCAGTAGACCTCCCCCCCCCACTACCCAGCTGCCCCCCCTCCCCCTCCCCTCTCCTAACACCGCAAGCATTCAACGGCTCTGCCGCGTTACTGGACAGTGTGATAATATTGAGAACTGCAGCGTGTCACCAAACGCCTTGGTTTATCTGTAGTTGAGAGTTATTTAAAATATAAATCCCATCTCTTAAGATTAAGAATAATTGCATAGAGCTGTTCTATCCGTCGGAGCTCGCTCCAGGGTTTTTGGTTCTGACGTCACACATTCTTGGCTTCGCTCGCCTTAGCTGACACAAAAATCATTACGGAGGAGTGAGACAAAAAGGAGGTTGTTAACTTTCATCTCGTGATCTTGAAACAAAAAAGAAAATATAATGGGGAGTAGACTTCTGTTTCACTGAAGAACTGACTATGAATAAATGTATGACATTTACTTCCGATTATTAGAGTCGAATGGAATTCTTATCATTGTTGTGACGTAAAAGATGTTTGGTGCTAATATCGCGTGGAGAGACTACAGAAATACAGGGCCATTTTCCTTTTTCGAGTATTTCCTATTATCGACCATATATCTATAATCGATCATAGCGGTGTTGTATATCGATACCATTCTACATCATGTTAAGTTAGGTTATGTTAGGTTAGGTTAGATTATCTTATATAACATTAGGTTTTAACCCTTGGTTAGACCAGTTAAAGATGTTTTCTTATCCAGCTTTGTCCATGGTAATTCATCTTTACTTAGTTTATTTACAGTGATACAAAACAAACTAACCAAACGCAATGCAGAACGTAATGAAGCAGGATCGGATGGCACATAAGAGGAAACGTCTTGACATGATTCACTCAGGACTCGCACGCCAGCGACATCTGAATTAGTCTTCGTCTTATTATAAGTAGATTTTAATTAGCCTAGATCAGCGTTTCTCAAACTATGGTACGCGTACCAATAGTGGTACGCGAACTAAGTAAGAAAATCAGAAGTTAATATTATATAAATAACATTTGGTCATTGGTACATTTAATGTGTTAAATTACAATTAGCCGTGCGCCATCGAAAAAGTTTGAGAACCCCTGGCTTAGATGGTTTCTTTGTTGTATCGAATGCAGTGAAAACGTAGTAAAACACTTTCCTCCTTATTGAATCGTAGAATTTTTTTTTTTGACTTCTGTAAATAGTTCACGTATATTCTTTTGTGATTTAATTTTTTTCAGTATCCCTGAAGCTCATTTCATATTTTGTAAACTTACTTTCAGCAAATTCCAAGAAAACTTCTGACCACAATCTACATGACATTAGGCAGAATAGTTGTGTATTCACAACTGTTGCTAAAATGTACTGCATTACCAGAAATAAAGGAATATCTCTGCTCGCTGATTTACGAATTTGCCATATTCGAGAGCCTGAGGTTTTGAATCTCGAAGCAGACACATAATCGATATCCTCATCGATGTTTTTATCGATCTCTACAGAGAATTCTCTTGTAGTAACTCAAAACTGTTAAAGGTCTCTCTTTTCATATCAATTTCAATTCATCAGGCACAATTATATTATCACTTTATATCATAATTTTTACCGCCACGGTGGTCTAGCGGTTAGAACGCTGGCCTTGTAATCCTGGGGTCTCGGGTTCGATTCCCGGCGGTGCCTGAATTTGTAACTTGTGTTGGGCAAGGCCGTGGTCTAGGCAACACGGAGTTTTCCTCCGGGGGCTTCCCCGGTTTCTCCGTGGCATCCCAACAATTACTCCATTCACACACAGAAGAAGGCAATGGCAAACCACTTCTGGATCATCTGCCAAGAACGTATATGAACAGGTCCCAGTCCGAGAAAAGGATGGAAGGATCCTGTTCATATGGACCTGTCGTCAGACAGAACACTAAATAAAAAATAAAAATAGTTTTTAAGGCTTCTACTGTTGTAGGGGGCTCTGAGACAACGGCAGAACGTTGCAAACAGAAGAGAACTCCTTACTTTTCACGGAAACATACAAAATGGAATCACTTCTTACAAAGGACGAGGAACGTATCGATTATATTTCACACGAACTTCAACTGCGTTCTGAGAACGAACATTTTAGTGTACAAGAAAAGCTGAAATTAGTTCTAATGATTTCCAAAACAAACAAGACCAAGTTATTTTTCCTACAATTCAGTTGTATTAAAGAGAACATGTCTGGTAAAGTAATTTAATATTCACATGTTACTGTGTTAAGAAAAATAGGTTATACCGGCGACATCTAATTCCTGATTATAATCAAGACGAAAACACGTCAAGAAATCTGTTTTACAAAACAAATTCATTTAATACGCTTCAATTTCTTAGTTCATAGACGTTATTATGCAAAACGGACTTTGGGTTCCAAAGCACCACTTGATTTAAGTCATCACCCTGATGTTGGATGCAGAAATAACCTTAGAAACGTCGGTATATATTTACCAGACTACACGGAGAAAAAACCCAGAAGACTGTTACCTACAAGTCTTGTTTTAATTTTATACCAAATCATCTTAATGATTTTATTTCCATTTTACGCTTAGATACTGACAGAATATTCATAACATACGAGACAGATCGTAGACATCGCACGATTGTATGTAACAACCCATGACCCAGAATAGGTTCGTGATCTATCAGGCCGGGGTAAATTGGAATTTGCATATTCGATCTGAATTTAGTCTGTTCTTAATTTCCTTGTGAAAGCAGTTTTGATTTGTTACAATGATCCCCAAATATCTGTATTTTATCACATTTTCAAAACTTATTTTAACCTTCAAAGCCGAAACTCACGTAAAAATTTCACGCAAAGGTGAAATTGTGAGGTTATGTGTTTGTTAACTTATAGATCGATAACGGATATATCGATTTTAACTGGACTTTGCATTATTATTTTATGATACCTCGAATAAATCATATTAGGGTCAAACCCATCGAAAAAGGAGCTCAAAACTAAGCGTGATAAAAGAATGGCGGTTTGATCAAAATCCTTTCATTCGAAGAGAAGATTACAAAAATAAATACCAGACCCCAGTAAAATTACCCTGGGTTCATTTCCCAGTTATGATAATTTCTGTAACTCGGATAATAAGCACTACAGAAGAATGGCACCAAGATCAAAGATGTTTGTTTCGAGAAGGAGATTATATAAACAGGAGCTACAACATCGAAAACTGTCCTGGGTTCGCGTCCCGACGATAAAGATTTATGTATTTCCAAAATTAAGCGTAGGACAAGATAGTTGTTAAGACAAATATTGTTAGTTTGGAGACAAGCTTACAGGAACTAAGGTCACAAACCCTAAAGCTGTCCTGGGTTTGAGTCTCGGGAAAATTTCTGAGTTTAGGGATATTTTCTTTCTATAATATTCAACAATATCTCATATTCAGAAAGACATGCATAACACACACGAGCCCACGATAAGAGACCTGACGATACGCGTTGATACCCCGACACACGACGCCATTTTCTGCGCAGATGGACGTTGAATGCCAGAAGATACGACGTCAACAAACCGACGCCAAACGTGGTACAGCCAAGAACATTTCTTTTATTAACAGCAGCGTAATTATTTTTAAAATTAAAAACCTGAAGAGAATAAATCACTTACGAGACCTAAAGATAAATGGAAGAATAATATTAAAAGGAATAGGATGTAACGATGTGGATTGGATTCATCGGGCTTAGGTTTTTATTAACTGTGTTTATTTCTGAGCGTACTTCTTGAAATAAATGATAGTTTGTGCCATAGTAATATTCTAGGCTCGACTCAAACAGTGAACTGAAACCAAGACTTCGCTGCTTGTATACCTCGGGCTTTATTTCTTGAAACATTTATCATTATCAAATAATGGCAAGTCTTGTATGGATTTAATATCTGACACTTCTGACGTATACTACTTCAACATTATACAAAAATATTCAAATCCATCTTCATTACACCAATATTACGTGAATAATTTCCCAGGTTCTAGTAAAAAAAAAATACTCTTTTTAAGAACAGGGAACCTGAATAAATGATATAATCTCAAGTTAGCCTTTCGAGTAACGGAACATAGAACCTTATACATGAAGTAATTTTTAAAAAACGGGGCGTTCTTTAATAATACCACGCGGTTAAAATATTTTACTCTTGTGCATTTAAATTGAAAATGACCACTTCTAGAAGTTTATATTGTTTTCCTGATAAAGTCTTATAACTGCTGATGACATTGAAACCAATTTTACTGAAAGCGGTAATTAAAATTAAGACTGTTTATGTGTCAGAATTAAAACAAGAACTATAAAACACTCACTCATTCTATGGTTCAGGATATTCTTTGAAAAGCAGATTATATACTCGGCTTGTCAAATAAGAGCCCACTTTCTTTATGGAACCTGAAGGTTCATCACCGTGTTCACAAAAGCCTGCCACTGGACTATATCCTGAGCCAGCTGCATCCAGTTCGATCCATAGATTCCTGTCTCCCTAAGGTCCATCTTAACCTTATCCTCCCACACTAGGCTGCTATACTTATAATAATTCAGCACCATAATATTAATACAGCAGCTGTTAATCACCTACTGAGTTATTATATTACAAAAGTTGATCTAAATAAATTGTTGTAAAATATTTGATCATATGACGTGTTGTAGTCTGATGTTTTCTGAATGAATAGTTACGAAATGCTTTATTTTCGTCACTTTCAATGTAAGCAAGCATCTTATTTTGAAGCCTTACCGACTGTAATTACAAATATACAACAAAGGAAACACCCAGACAATGTTGTCACTAAAACCATCTCCGATAACCATATTTCCTGAATTCAAATTTATACAATTCTGTCGCCAAGAGATTTAAGCTTTGGTAAGAGGTTAAATCTGCACAGGGAATTCTATAGATTATATATTCACTACGAGAGCAATGGATGAATTGATGGCACAGAGAAGATAGAAGTCTTTAATCCCAAATCCCAAATTCAATTTTGTCTCCAAGGTCTAGAATATTTATTCTACTTCTGTTCTCAATATTACATTGGAATTTTAATATCAAAATCCCTGTCTTTTTATACTTGTTCGTTATGACGTATGGTGTTCCTGTGGGACTCTAGGTCTGCTTCCTGGAGCAGGCGAGAATATTTTATCCTGTATTCGTGAAATAAATTCAGAACAGAAAAATATCGCTGTATATGTTATAATTGAGCAGTCACATTGCCACTCCGGGAGACAAGTGTGTTACCCCGCCCTCTAAACATAAATCATAACTAATGATCATCTGTTAGTCACACGGTGTCTATATTTTTATCTGCATCGAGGTCGCAAACAAGGAAAAATATATTCGTCAGTTTTATGACACGACGCGTTTTGAATATATAAAATTTCGCGTTAATATTTTCTTATAATTACTAAATTTCTCTCTTAAAGATGGCTGTCTTTTGGATTGAGATATTTATCGACGTTTCGAAAGTTATTATGGTGGTAGCAAGTACATGCAAAACGTTATTAAGTTTCTGCCACACTAACAAATGATTATTTTTCTTTATTTTCTTCGCTTATTTATATCAATTGCACGTTTTGTAAATCTGAATAAAATGTGTACGAAGAAGATTATTAAAGGTCTGTCAGAAAAAAATGTGACCAATTTTTAAATAAGTCACATAAGACTTATGTAGCCTAAGCGTAGCTTGTTATGGCTGAACAACACTATGCTTGTTAAATACGAACTTATTGATAATTTTATTTATTTAGTTTTCTGTCTGACGACAGGTCCATATGAACAGGATCCTGACATCCTTTTCTCGGACTGGGACCTGTTCATATACGTTCTTGGCAGATAATCCAGAAGTGGTTTGCCATTGCCTTCTTCTGTGTGTGAATGGAGTAATTGTTGGGATGCCACGGAGGAAAAACTCCGTGTTGCCTAGACCACGGCCTTGCCCAACACAAGTTATAAATTCGGGCACCGCCGGGAATCGAACCGGAGACCCCAGGATTACAAGGCCAGCGTTCTAACCGCTAGACCACCTCATCTTATTATTATTTAGTGTTCTGTCTGACGACAGGTCCATATGAACAGGATCCTTCCATCCTTTTCTCGGACTGGGACCTGTTCATATACGTTCTTGGCAGATGATCCAGAAGTGGTTTGCCATTGCCTTCTTCTGTGTGTGAATGGAGTAATTGTTGGGATGCCACGGAGAAACCGGGGAAGCCCCCGGAGGAAAACTCCGTGTTGCCTAGACCACGGCCTTGCCCAACACAAGTTATAAATTCGGGCACCGCCGGGAATCGAACCGGAGACCCCTGGATTACAAGGCCAGCGTTCTGACCGCTAGACCACCTCATCTTATTATTATTTAGTGTTCTGTCTGACGACAGGTCCATATGAACAGGATCCTTCCATCCTTTTCTCGGACTGGGACCTGTTCATATACGTTCTTGGCAGATGATCCAGAAGTGGTTTGCCATTGCCTTCTTCTGTGTGTGAATGGAGTAATTGTTGGGATGCCACGGAGAAACCGGGGAAGCCCCCGGAGGAAAACTCCGTGTTGCCTAGACCACGGCCTTGCCCAACACAAGTTATAAATTCGGGCACCGCCGGGAATCGAACCGGAGACCCCTGGATTACAAGGCCAGCGTTCTGACCGCTAGACCACCTCATCTTATTATTATTTAGTGTTCTGTCTGACGACAGGTCCATATGAACAGGATCCTTCCATCCTTTTCTCGGACTGGGACCTGTTCATATACGTTCTTGGCAGATGATCCAGAAGTGGTTTGCCATTGCCTTCTTCTGTGTGTGAATGGAGTAATTGTTGGGATGCCACGGAGAAACCGGGGAAGCCCCCGGAGGAAAACTCCGTGTTGCCTAGACCACGGCCTTGCCCAACACAAGTTATAAATTCGGGCACCGCCGGGAATCGAACCGGAGACCCCTGGATTACAAGGCCAGCGTTCTGACCGCTAGACCACCTCATCTTATTATTATTTAGTGTTCTGTCTGACGACAGGTCCATATGAACAGGATCCTTCCATCCTTTTCTCGGACTGGGACCTGTTCATATACGTTCTTGGCAGATGATCCAGAAGTGGTTTGCCATTGCCTTCTTCTGTGTGTGAATGGAGTAATTGTTGGGATGCCACGGAGAAACCGGGGAAGCCCCCGGAGGAAAACTCCGTGTTGCCTAGACCACGGCCTTGCCCAACACAAGTTATAAATTCGGGCACCGCCGGGAATCGAACCGGAGACCCCTGGATTACAAGGCCAGCGTTCTGACCGCTAGACCACCTCATCTTATTATTATTTAGTGTTCTGTCTGACGACAGGTCCATATGAACAGGATCCTTCCATCCTTTTCTCGGACTGGGACCTGTTCATATACGTTCTTGGCAGATGATCCAGAAGTGGTTTGCCATTGCCTTCTTCTGTGTGTGAATGGAGTAATTGTTGGGATGCCACGGAGAAACCGGGGAAGCCCCCGGAGGAAAACTCCGTGTTGCCTAGACCACGGCCTTGCCCAACACAAGTTATAAATTCGGGCACCGCCGGGAATCGAACCGGAGACCCCTGGATTACAAGGCCAGCGTTCTGACCGCTAGACCACCTCATCTTATTATTATTTAGTGTTCTGTCTGACGACAGGTCCATATGAACAGGATCCTTCCATCCTTTTCTCGGACTGGGACCTGTTCATATACGTTCTTGGCAGATGATCCAGAAGTGGTTTGCCATTGCCTTCTTCTGTGTGTGAATGGAGTAATTGTTGGGATGCCACGGAGAAACCGGGGAAGCCCCCGGAGGAAAACTCCGTGTTGCCTAGACCACGGCCTTGCCCAACACAAGTTATAAATTCGGGCACCGCCGGGAATCGAACCCGAGACCCCAGGATTACAAGGCCAGCGTTCTGACCGCTAGACCACCTCATCTTATTATTATTTAGTGTTCTGTCTGACGACAGGTCCATATGAACAGGATCCTTCCATCCTTTTCTCGGACTGGGACCTGTTCATATACGTTCTTGGCAGATGATCCAGAAGTGGTTTGCCATTGCCTTCTTCTGTGTGTGAATGGAGTAATTGTTGGGATGCCACGGAGAAACCGGGGAAGCCCCCGGAGGAAAACTCCGTGTTGCCTAGACCACGGCCTTGCCCAACACAAGTTATAAATTCGGGCACCGCCGGGAATCGAACCCGAGACCCCAGGATTACAAGGCCAGCGTTCTGACCGCTAGACCACCTCATCTTATTATTATTTAGTGTTCTGTCTGACGACAGGTCCATATGAACAGGATCCTTCCATCCTTTTCTCGGACTGGGACCTGTTCATATACGTTCTTGGCAGATGATCCAGAAGTGGTTTGCCATTGCCTTCTTCTGTGTGTGAATGGAGTAATTGTTGGGATGCCACGGAGAAACCGGGGAAGCCCCCGGAGGAAAACTCCGTGTTGCCTAGACCACGGCCTTGCCCAACACAAGTTATAAATTCGGGCACCGCCGGGAATTGAACCGGAGACCCCTGGATTACAAGGCCAGCGTTCTAACCGCTAGAACACCTCATCTTATTATTATTTAGTGTTCTGTCTGACGACAGGTCCATATGAACAGGATCCTTCCATCCTTTTCTCGGACTGGGACCTGTTCATATACGTTCTTGGCAGATGATCCAGAAGTGGTTTGCCATTGCCTTCTTCTGTGTGTGAATGGAGTAATTGTTGGGATGCCACGGAGAAACCGGGGAAGCCCCCGGAGGAAAACTCCGTGTTGCCTAGACCACGGCCTTGCCCAACACAAGTTATAAATTCGGGCACCGCCGGGAATCGAACCGGAGACCCCTGGATTACAAGGCCAGCGTTCTAACCGCTAGAACACCTCATCTTATTATTATTTAGTGTTCTGTCTGACGACAGGTCCATATGAACAGGATCCTTCCATCCTTTTCTCGGACTGGGACCTGTTCATATACGTTCTTGGCAGATGATCCAGAAGTGGTTTGCCATTGCCTTCTTCTGTGTGTGAATGGAGTAATTGTTGGGATGCCACGGAGAAACCGGGGAAGCCCCCGGAGGAAAACTCCGTGTTGCCTAGACCACGGCCTTGCCCAACACAAGTTATAAATTCGGGCACCGCCGGGAATCGAACCGGAGACCCCTGGATTACAAGGCCAGCGTTCTGACCGCTAGACCACCGTGGCGGTACCCATTGATAATACGGAACACAAATTTAACTAAAGACCTAGCCAAAGTACTAACACCATGGTACAGAATAAAAGTTCAAAATTTATAGTCACTCAGTTTGCCAACAAATCCCCTGCCATCAAAGAACTCAAGTCTATTACCGTGTTCACAACATAATTTCTTTGGACTCCATCCTGAGCCAGTTTAATCCAATTCTCATGTTCAAACCGTGTTCTTCGAAGATCTATTTTGATTTTATAGTCTTATTTCCCCATCAAAATTTTGGGTACATTTTTAATTTTACCCATTCGAGCTAATTATGAAAGTGTGCAGCAATGGCTGAGTCTTGTTTGCGTATTTGTTCTGCAACATTTTTATAGTAATTTTATTGTAACTAATCGCCGTAAATAGTTTATCCTATTATTAATTCCGACATATGATTTTGAGGGAATATTAAACAACTTTTAAATTCTATAACAATCACTGTTGAAATAGTTTGTGTTTAGGTAAAAATGATAGTTTTTAACTTTAAAAACGTGTTTCTTAATTTGTCTTAGATCATAAAATATTACTATCGTTGATCATAACCTAAGAGTTAGGTGGAATAATATCACTCGGTATTCGACAATTAAACGCTGTGATAAACAGTTTATATCTCATATATTAATTACATAATCCTGTCCGACTGAAAACATGCTCAGTGGCGTAACTTTCTAGATAATACCACTTACTTTAAAATAATAGGCGTAATTCTTATTTTTGGTGTAACTGGGGACCATAAATAGCCCATCTCTTCCAACGGCAGTGTAAAGAATTTTTAATTCCAAAAAGTTGCAGCGTATTAAAATTTAATCTCGTTGAAATGCGGTCTGTAGAAAAAAATTTAAGATATTATTCCAGAAAGGCTGAAAACTTTTGTTTCCTCGGAAAGACTACGTTTTATATTAATGACGTCACAATATCGACCATGAGTCCCTTATGATGTCTCGACATTCTTCTGGCATTTAATCCATTTATTATTCAGAATGACGCAGACATTCCTATATCCCTGGCGACCACGAAGTACCAGACAACGCGATGTTTGAGAGACAAAGTAAACAATACAATGTTTGGAAAAATCGGTTAGTAGAATGCGAGAAGGCTGTTACCGGATACAAACCCACCCACAGCACTTACATTGTTTTAAACATATTAAATTATGGGATCTATCTATTGTAAGTAATTTTGCCGAAGAGGGACAAAATAAGATATAAATCATTATTGTTAATCATAAAGTTGGTAATATTATTTTTGGGGCGCAAATTTCCTTCTATATTTTGAAGTATCGGGGGGGGGGGGGGTGTACGGCTGCATCTTGGAACGGCGAAGGCTCCGCTATTAAGGTGGATATAAAATACTAATCTTTCTGCGTATATTTGAATGATTCCGACCGGCTTGTGGTGTGTGCCATGATGTAAACAAATAGTTCCCCTCTTCATTTTTCTTTTGTTTTTGTGAAGGGAGACATATTCGACACAACAGTGACGAGTGAAAAATAAAAGTGTATTTGGCAGTAAAATACATTCCATTGTCAATTCAATGTTTTTAGAACAGGTAGTACAGTCACTCTCACGTTGACAGCAGGAGGATGGGTGATGTTATTGGTCACTTCGCCTCTCATATAACGTGGAATGGGGCATAGAAACATTAACTCAAGCGCACCTCCCCCCCCAAAATAAATTACCGCAAAGTTTTTGTGTTGACATTGCATTGAAGAAAGTAAAAATTTCGAAAGAAAATCTTAGAATTTAATAATTACACTATATTAAATTGGACATCTCTATTACGTGTCTGGGGACTCATAGCATAATAAGAAATCAGGGACAAGACGGACGGAGCGTTCATCAATGAATATGTTTCTGTGTCATACACATAAAATAACATTTTTATATAAATGCATACGACTGTATTTATATTATAACTTATTTTATTCAGCCACTTATTTAACGCTGATTTATGGTCTATGATTAATGCACTATTTTAGCACTTGGTAGAAGTCAGTGGTACGTGTGAATGATATATATTACACTTAACTTAATAGCAACCATCAAGTTCTAATAACACGTCACGTGCACACAAATCACTACAGATTTAACGCATATTACAGTTTTATGTTTCATTGTAGGGCTTTGGCAACATAATAATATTTATATGATAATTAATTTGGTGTGGCGGTATATTATGAATTCATTCCAGGTACAAAAATAAATATATAACCACAAAACGTTTCCCACTGGAACCGTAATAAGTACCCGTATAAAACCAGGAGACTTAAGTACCACTACATTTCGTAATTAATACCAACATAAAGAATATATCAGCTATAAATTGCAGGTAATCACAATTCGTATAAATAAAATCTACATTTCGGTATAAATATCACACATTTATAATTACATTACAGGTACACAAAGAAATAAACTTAACTACAAAATTTGGCATGTAATAATTTTAATTATATCTTAGAAACCACTTACCAAATACATCAATTTATATAAAAGTTTTACTAATAAATGTTACCATCTACTGACATCCGACAATAAAAAGTAATGAACATTACATTTACACAAAGAGTTTAATGACGTGTTTCTACATGAAACGTTAATACCGTGAAGATGATAGTTACAATAAAATTATATTCCTTCGAAGAAAACGTTTGCTTTGTGTCACAATAATACACTGATTATAGACTGAAATAACGTCTTGTGACAACAATCCATTTTCGCACTGATAATGGAGGCAGTAAACACCTCCGAAACGTCCGTCAGTCTACAAGACTGCATGGTTGCAGCATGCCAGAAACATCTTCATATTTGCTGTCGCAAGAATAAAAAGTTGTCAGTGGAACCACGGTTCCGGAGAATTAGACGTAAATACGTCTATACGGAAAGGAAGTTTATATATTGGCTTTATTCTAAATATTTCCTTTATAAATGCTTCACTATTGAGATAATTTTGAGTAAGACTTTGCTTATTTAACTTGAATTAGTTACGCTTAAGATGGGTCTGTGGTAGCTGAATGTAATGTAATGTAAAGTAATGTAATGTTTTATAGGTAACAACAATGCCGAGTAAACAGATGACGTTTCCAAGGTAACATAACAATGCAGTTACACTTTTTCGTTTCCCTTTTTGCCGAATGACACTGACCCGAAAATATAGACGTATTTACGTCAAAAATGTATGTAAAAAAAGTTAGTCAAATGTTCTTATTACAGCTTTCAGACATGTTTGGTTCCTAAAAGCTGTAAAATCTAAACCGATTTTCACATTCTTTCAACGTTGATCGTCATTTGTTTTCACGGGTTACGCACTTCGGTCTGTTGTTATCTGTCGTCCTCGGCTTAATTTTGTACTTCCCCGCTGTCTTTGGAATTTAACTTCTCTTCGCTCTTTCAGAAGCGGACATATTTTGTTCCTGGTATTTATTGATTATAGATAACAGCGAGACAGCCTACAACTCCTGTCTTATGACTTAATTACATTTCTTGTCTACCAGCTTATAACCTGTCACTGATATTTAGATAACCATTTGAGCTACTTCGGTTAATTTCTTCTATTGCTGAGTCAGCATCCAGCGTTATGAGCTACAGTCTCACTGCAGTGTCCTTATGAAACTTTAAACGTGTTTCCCCCTGAAAATTTCTTTAAATTTCCGTTTAATTTTCCGATATCAATATTTAAATCTGTATAGTTTAGTTTCCATATCGTAATTCTTTTTCTAACTTCGTTAGAATATTAAATTATTAAAACACTTCACTTATTCTATTACGCTACGACCATATGGGACTTTTAAAATTTAATTCCATTAATTTTATTTTATTTAGTGAGATTTTAACATTGTATTTCATTTTTATTTGGTTGTAGAGCCGAGGAAGAAGACATATTTAATTGTTATTGCATTTTATTTATAAAACGTCTTTGTAAATCATCTGATCTAACAATTGTTACCTGGTCATCAGCTTACAAATATTTGTAATGTAAAATTTAAACGTAAAATAATTGATTTTAGGCAATTTTGGACAATTTAATTTAATGTGCAATTTATGTTAAATGTTATAAAGACTAAACGAAACTATCCTAGTTAGTATTCGTATACTGGTAGTAGAAAATATTTTGCTTTTAAATATATGGATAAGGAAATGGGTTTCATGATACTGCCTGAAGTTAAAAGTAAAAAATTTAGCCAAGCTGAAATAATTTCGTAATTATTGCATCGCACGCTCAGAAAATCTACAATAGCCTATGGCAATAAATTTTCCCTGAAGTTTTTTTGACTCTACACGAATCCATCGACGCGTTAATAACCAGATAACATGCATATTCATATAAGGATGGAAAACAAAACATGGGCGGGCTACGAGAATGGAGAAACAAGAAATAATATAGCGAAATCAACCGACATTTTTGAGTCCCGAAAATATATTTGTTCAACATGAGCATAAAAACAAAACACAAAGTCCAACAAAACTCCAAGACCTTTGACACAATGAAAACGTAAAATAAGATTTAATAAGACAATTTAAATTTTGTTTCGCAACTGATTTACTTATAAATTTTGTAATATTTATAAGTAAATCAGTTGCGAAATAAAATTTAAATTGTATTCGAGCCACTAGCATCAAGGTAAGTCTCATGTGTACATAAGCAGAAATAGTTTTCTTAATAAATAATATTTAATAAAATATTAGATTGTTAAATCTTTATTCCTGACGAGAAAAAATGTTGATGAAAATATATCTGGTATTTCAAATATTTTAAATGAGGCCTTAACACACATTTCTTACAGTGCAAAGAACAAATACTTTATTGCACATTTTCTGAATATATTGTTTTATTAAGGTACCGGCATGTGTTGAGCCTTTTATATACAAGTTTTGTTCTTATTACAAATGTCTTTACGTATCCTTTCTAACATTCAGAAAAGACAAGGAATGTAAATAAAATAATGGCCAAGACCCCGAAGATGACTCTAGTTGGCGAGATGATAATTTTTTAAATAAATCACACAGAAATATTTTAAGAGACTATGGATAAGATTAATATCGTACAGGGCGGGGTTCTTATAAACTTAGTGGTGATTCATCGGAGTCCATAAAGTGTGGAGAGGATCTTGATTATCAGGGCGTCTGTTAGCGTCTCAAAAATCGCCCTGTTCAGTTGAATTAATTTAAGTAGAACGTATGTTTGATGAAATCCACTGAAAAGTTTCTCAACTTACGTTAAAAATGCATAGAATTTCATAATCTGATGTTTCGGCTATTAACATATTCACTTTGGTTAATCCTTGCTTCATAATCTAAGAAAACTTTTACCTAAAATGTCTATACCTTTCGAATGATGTGTTTAAACCATCTGCAGTACTTAAGTAATTTTTCTTGAACAGGTTCATTGAATTTATGCATGACAAGTACCTGATATGAATAAAGTTTTAAAATCTTTTTTTAGCCTTATATAAAATTCTATAGAATAATCCATTCCGAAGAGAAAGTTTTCTCATTGACATTCATACACAGTGTTAACAAAGCTTGACGAATATCGTCCAAAATATCATCACGTAACACCGAAGGTCGAACGTAACTGTTTTCTCCTGTACACTTCCTGTGTCATCAGACGAGATTCTATTTGTTTGGTGGAAGGGAATCGGGAAATTTATCCAGAAAATTATTCTGGACGGGTTGTGTTCGACAAAAAACAACTTTACATTTCGACTGTTAGAGACATCTGACGGACTGAAGCGAGCAGGTTAGAAAATAATGTGACCTGCGTGGGTTCTGGTATAGTCACAGCGATATTGTGCGATATTAATCGAATTGTATTGAATTGCAACCATAAATAAAATTATGTGACTTTTCGATCAACGTAAGAATTATGGAAAAAAAATAATGCCAAACATAAAATGAAAATAATAAATTATTTGACAAGTTCAGAATATGCGAGGCGAAAACACGAGGTATTGTCACCCTGAGAACAAATGTGAAAATGATCTTGTTAGGTTTTGACGTCAAACATTTCGTAGAAACGTCAAACCTCAGAACCTTAAATCTCACATAAATTAATATCAGACTGAATAAAATAAATTGTATACTATTCAAAAACATTACATATATCGCGTTTCAAGAGAACCTGAACATTTCCTAACAGATTTATTGAGAGCGGAGTTGTATATCAACAAATACAACTTGAAATCACAACTGATGAATATTTCTGTCTTCTGGGTTACTTCGCTGTGTTTTTGGTAGACGTTTACCGACATTTCAGAGGTGTAATTACCGCCCTGATGATGTAAGCATCAAGCACCTCCGAAACGTCGGTAAACTTCTACCAGATTACACGCTGTAACAATCCACAAGATAGTCATGTTCATACTGGCAGCCATTGAAAGTTGGATCCTCAGGTAACTGATACCCCGAAATTCTACATATGCTTTTCCTGATTGAAATCATTTTCAGGTAGGTGTTTAGTAACATTTCTCAAGAATCATACTTCGTTGGTATTGTAATGTTTGACCACGAAAAATAGTTTTTGTTACAACTTTAACTAATTCACCTGCAATTCCAAGCTGTAGATTATCTGATTTTGTTGACAGCATGCAATGGGCTTTCTCGGAAAGTAAGATAGATATCATCAGAGTTGCATGATGACTCATGCTAATATGATAGTACAATCCCCTCACAAAATACAGAAAGAGAGTAATGGAAGTTAAGCCTCCCTTCTGGGTCTGAAAGTTAGAAAACTGGACTGATCATATAACTGTGAAGCCATTGAGATTTATTTCATTTTGTTTCGATTACTCGGAATTTTGTTTATGTGTCATAAACTTAAAATTTCAGGGAGAAAAGCGACGTTTCGAAAAGGAAAATAGTGTATGTTGATTACAAATGGATCCTTGGGTACGGCGAGGTCTGCCATGGAAAATCTTAGCACCTCGAACAATGCTCTTCTATCAAAATTATATGTAAAATTAATTTCTACAACATTTTTTTCACTAGATTGTACATTAAAAATACATTCTTCCAATACAAGCAGATAATTAAGTATCCAACCTTCTAATTATGGAACGTTTACGGCAAAGCAAGAGGCCACAGCTTTGGCTTGACAAATAGATTTATCGTGATCATACGCCTTTTAAACACATATTCAGTGAAGTAATTTATGTAAGAAACAAATTCCATACTTGCCTGGTTTTGTCACGTATAACTAAAGTATTACATGTTCCCAAAACTAAAAATTTATTTCAAAATAAATAATTTTGAAACTTGTGATGACAATACTGAAAGGAATGTTAGAAAACTAAAAAAAAATTGACAGTGGAACCACGGTTCCGGAGAATCTGACGTAAATACGTCTATACGCAAATGAAGTTTATATATTGGCTTTAATTACAACAATTCCGAGTAAACAGATGACGTTTCCTAGGTAACATAACAATGCACGCAAGCTGACCATTGTTGTCGATCCATATTTATACATTGTTAATATGGATCTTACACGTTTTCCTTTCACTTGTTTGCCGAATGACCCTTCCGTATAGACGTATTTACGTCAACAAATGTAATGACTTCAAGAAACATAATCCGTCTCGAGAATCTAACGGACGTTCAGCTAGCCAAGAAATTTCAAGCATTTTATGGAATCTAATTTTTCACTCTCGTGTTAACTGGTCCCTATCAGTACGCAGATGAATCCGGCCAAAACTTTGGAATTCGTTTATAAATCCCAGTTAATCATTTCAAAGAATCAGTCCAATTTTTTAACTCTCAGACATTTTATTGTTTTGGGATCATGTTATAAGGTCAACGTCTGAGGTTTTTTAACATCGATCACCACTTAAATACAAGATTTTAAATGTTTTTTCTCTACTGTTCACACTTCTACAACCACTTATGCGATTTCTTCATCTTCTTTTCATGGCTCTACGGTCCTTGAAGGACCTTGGACTCCTCATATACGAGGTGCGATCGGAAAGTTTCAAGGCTGCGCCTATAAAAACCCGTACACTTATCTCAGGTATTAAATTCATCCATCACCCTCGAAGTAGTTCCCCTGGGAGTGAACACAACGATCCCAGCGCCGCTGCCAAGCCTGGAAGCATCCCTGGAAATCTTTCTTTGTCAGCCTGTCAAGCACCATCTGCGATTCTGCCTGAATCTCTTCTATCGTCTCAAATCTCCTTCCCTTTAGCTGAATTTTCATCTTTGGGAAGAGGAAGAAGTCACACGGAGCTTAGAAAGGAAGTTGGGGTCGGATCTTGCAAGATCTTTGAGCTCCTGACAAACGAGAAGTCGATTCTGCTTCTGGTCCTCAGACAGGATGCGTCGCATGTGGAGTTCTTCCTTTAGAATCAGCTGACAGGTCCCATAGCCTATCCCAACAATGTCGCACAAGTCGTTGATGGTACGACGTCGATCTTCGTGAATGGCCTGCCGAATCTTCGTAACATTTTCGGGCGTTGTGCTCGAAGATGGTCGTCCAGAACGCTCGTCATCATCGACAGAGGTTCGGCCATTTTTAAAACGTGAATGCCACACAAAAGTTTGTGCACGACCCATTGCGGACTCCCCAAATGCTTGCTTTAGCATTCCATAGGTTTCCGTAGCCGTTTTGGCTAGTCTTTGGCAAGAGATTCAGGCAGAATCGCAGATGGTGCTTGACAGGCTGACAAAGAAAGATTTCCAGGGATGCTTCCAGGCTTGGCAGCGGCGCTGGGATCGTTGTGTTCACTCCCAGGGGAACTACTTCGAGGGTGATGGATGAATTTAATACCTGAGATAAGTGTACGGGTTTTTATACGCGCAGTCTTGAAACTTTCCGATCGCACCTCGTATGGGAGGTTTCGTAAGCTGTTTAGACATTTTGTATGATTCCTTGGACAAGTGATCAGCCCCTCGTAGAGCCTTTACGTATACAGGAGAACATATCACAGAAAGACATACATCCATGGCTTGAGTGGGATTCGAACCCACGATACTATTGTCCGAGCTGCTGACACCACTCCTACCATAATAACAAAACATTGCAAACGTTACTTTTACAAACAACTACTGTTCTAATCTCGGCCTGCAGACAATTTCTACTTTGGAGTGTGATACCGTGGGCTTTCTCGGTGCTTCAGGTAAGTTACAGTAAGCACGTCTCCCCCACGCTCCAAATAATTCTCTGTTCATAAAGGTCACACTATTTCACACAGACTTGCTACTAACGCTGAATCTTAAATAAATTATCAGTCGTGAACATATGTGGCCAAAGTAATGAGACTTTACGTTCTCGTGTGGATAGCAAAGGTAGAGATGGGCCCTTTGCAAAAGCACCGCGTTAATACGGGGTATTGTGGAAGGGTTAATTCCCTAACAGCTTTTAACTCGAAGTTGGCTATATTCTGGATGTAACGCCTTGTACTTGGTAGAAGTTCACTTATCGCAAGTACCTCTAAAACGTTGGTAAAACTTCCATCAGATTACACGGCGCTACAACCCAGAAGAGAGACATCTTCGAATTCATCGCCGTTAAAACCTCAAATTCTACTTTGTCCTGTATTACAAGAAAATAGATGGTCAGCTTTACACTCAGGCGTCTTTGCCCAGGGAAAAGATTCTTTTACCTACTTCATAGGATGCTACAGGGACACCAGACTCAGTTTAATGACGTGTATATTTGAATCATACAAAAGGTTGTACTTTTTTACTCGGCAAATATGCAAACAGAAACTACAGTCAAGATGACGGTCAGACTTAGTTCAAGGCAGGGAAATTAACAGAAGGAAATGTTTTATCACGTATTCTCTTCACATCGTGTAAAACTCTTACCTTGTTTCAGTGAGATCAGATAAATTTTGAAACCGGCGAAAAGTTTTTAATTTTCATAAATGTCACGGAAAAGTCATTAAGTGATAATCTATTGACTCTTTCGATGGTGTGTGTAGAAATCACTAACATTTTGACATTTAATTACGATAACAGTCGATGCTACATCTGTCGAGTGTTAGTTAAAAACACCATAAAATTTCGCAAAAGCACCTTGACATTTCATTAAGCGTAGTTTAAAATCAGTTTCTTGTAAGAAATAAATCAGCTATGCTCTAACGTAATCTTTGCACATTAATAAAAAAATTAAATTAATCTAGTAGGAGAATAGCAAAGTACGATTATATCAGCGGTATGTTATCAGACGTCCCTACCTTCAGTGGCCTCGACTGACTGAGGATAACTTCGAAGGACATGGATTTCTATTCGAAATTTCTTCTCTCTGAGTCCCTGTACGAGGTGCGATCGCAAAGTTTCAAGACTGCGCCTGTAAAAACCCGTACACTTATCTCAGGTATTAAATTCATCCATCACCCTCGAAGTAGTTCCCCTGGGAGTGAACACAACGATCCCAGCGCCGCTGCCAAGCCTGGAAGCATCCCTGGAAATCTTTCTTTGTCGTTGTGTTCACTCCCAGGGGAACTACTTCGAGGGTGATGGATGAATTTAATACCTGAGATAAGTGTACGGGTTTTTATACGCGCAGTCTTGAAACTTTCCGATCGCACATCGTACAAGTCTTGAAAACAATGCCCAAAATGTGACAGAAATTCATTTTTGGTAAACTGTCTTGTTTTAGAAACGAAATTCAATCATTGTCCGCCTGAATGAATCAATTTATTTAAAAATCAAGATTTTAAAATAAATTTATGTATAATAAAAAGCTGTTGCTTCCAGGCATTGGACATTAAATACCCTACACTACCATCCTTAAACATCGTCTAATCGTTATAGCTACTTACATAGAAGGCATTGTCTGTAAATCTATAATCAAGTACGCTCAGCCCACTTTTCGCTGAAGAGGCTTGAAGCACATACTTGTAAAACAACATGGTTGGATGAAATTTAATATTTTATAGATTAATATCTGTCACTCTCAGCGATGTTGGTGCTATTATGTTGTGTATTGGGACAAAAAGGGATGGGTTAAGATATTAATTAAAAAATGCGCGAATCTTTGTAATGTATCTGATACGCATTCTTTTTGCTGTGTATTGCTGGACATAGTGTCTCTAATTACACTCTTTCTTTTGGCAGAAAATATATAAGAGCTATAAAAGTATAGTTAATAGTTTTGGATTGGTCCCTTCTCTAAAATCATTTCGAAAAAATAAACATCGCTTAGGTGACAATATTTAATCGGAAAAATTAAACTGTTCAAAATAACAGTCATCTTGATATTTGTGACGTGTATTCTAATACAAATTTGTTGACGTTTCATGTGTCCTTATAGCCTCCATCATCAAAGCGATAACCCTAATAATGAAGGCAGCTCGTACGTCTGAAACGTCGGTAAACTTATACCAGACTACACGGCACAACAACCAAAAAGTAATCTTCAAACTCGTTGCCGTGGGAACCTGAAATATTACCTATTATACTGTTGTTGATTCAAATGTCGTTCTAAGTCTTGTAATTTGTGCATTACTAAACTACTTCGTCCAATGAAATATGGCTAAACACTGACAAAACTTATAGACTCAGGTGTTTAAATTCAGCGTAAATAATATAATTCACTCGGTTCAAAACGATAAAATATTATAATAGAATGCACATCAACTGTATACTAGCTCACACATCACACTCCCGATAATAAAAAATATCAATCAACAACGTATACATTATACATCAAACTTTTGCTATTATTAAGATTGCAATATAAAAGTAAAGGTTATTCAAATGTTTCATCCAAATCGAACTATATAATTCGATATTATTTTATAATCGCTTGAAAATATTTAACCTTCACCAACACAGTACAGCAAAATCATTTAAAATATCATAGTATCTTTAATTGTCACCGATAACACAGAACTTCATGCTCAGAATTAATATCATTTTGTATAAATACCACACATATATCATATTTAAGTGTGACAAAACTCGAAAAGAGAAGCTCATTACATACTCGTAACTTCATGTTACTACATTTTATTAGTACAAAAGCCCGTCACTGTATATTAGCTCAAAATAAATTCACTTCGTTTGTTATACGATTTTCATAAGACCTATTTACAATAGCCTGTAAACCAAATGCTTGTTTCATTTATTTTGCGACGCATTTCAAGATGTTGATTCTAATGATAAAAGAAAAACTATCCCACTATACGCCATGTAGGCGCTTGTGGGGAGAGCAGCTATAGCTCCTACTCATTCTTGACCTCGGCACTAGATGGGGTTGGTGGTTATCATCACGCCCCGACAGGCTTTACCCCCGGGAAAAGACCCCGGTACCCATTGGATAAGAGGCTGGGTTGGCCCCAGAACCAATCTGGACGCAGAGGCTAGAGGAAGAATCTTCTGCCCCCGTCGGGGATCGAACCCCGGTAGTCCAATCCGTAGCCAGTCACTATATAGCCGAAACGCATGAACTTTAGACATTATAAGTATTACCTGTTTCAATATGTAACTGCCCAATACAAAGAATTTTATTATACAGTTTAATCTGATTCTTTCAAGACTACAAGACGAAGTGTTTACAGCCAAAATTTTATTCAGTAATAAAATCAAATTTCGTTTATCGGGAAATTTTAACGTGCATCATCTGAGAATATGGGGAAGCAACAATCCTCAAGAATTTATCGAACGTACGAAAGGCAGTCTGTCCAATAAGAATGTTTTTTTGAGTATTTTGTTTCCTTTACCGAAAGTTTTGTGATTGGTACAGCGTACCGAGATATCGGAGGTATTTCCCGTGTCCTTTTTGTAAGAAAAACTCCGGATGAAGTGTCGTTACAAGACGGAAACACCTCCATATTTTCACAAGAAAATCCAAACTTTCGAGAGAAATGGATTGGCAGAGCCCGGCCTGTCACATGTCCACCTCGTTCGCCTGACCTCACAGTTTGTTTTTTCTCCTGGGATACATCAAGGATGTGCGACACTCAGTTAGCACTTTGTCGAAACTTTCAGGGAGAGAGTTGCTTCGTGCAGACTGAAATTTAAAAAAGGAATACCTACCGGGCCATTAATGGTACCCACATTGAACATCTGTAAACTGTTTAGCCAGAAAAACCTTTTTAATACAACCAGCTCATACGCGGTTGCTTTCAATTCGCATGAATTTTAGCTCCGAGCAATGTTACAGATAAATGGCACATATTTCACGCGTACACTCGGAATTTGCAGGCACTGTTGGGTGTGGTTGGGTTTATAAAAGTAATTAAATGTTTGTAAAAATACCTCAGAGTAATTAATTTGTCAGTTATGAATTTAAAAAGTTAATTAATATACATTTTTAAATGGAGCTTGTGTTTGCTATTGTTGTAGTAACAACAGTGCATGCCTTTCCAAAGTATGAAAATTGTAGAAGCTATCTCCATAAGAATCCCGATTTATTTTTCTTAAACCCTATATTCGTGTTAATGTTAAACTCATCTGGAACTCCTTGATTCAAGAATTGCGTTTCAGAACCGTATAAGGACATTGGAGAACCCATATTCGGAAAGCATTTTATAAAATAATAATTAAAAGTTTTCCCTGAATTTATTCTTCTATTAACTTCGTACCTCATGTCTATTTTTCCTTGTTATTTTTTATTCTAATTATATAATTCTATACAATTTATTTTATTTATTAAATTCCGTTTTATTCGCGTATTTGTGAGATGCAGTGGATTCCTGTTAATTGGGGCACATCGGGACTAGAACGCTTTGGCCTAATTAAGCTGAAGTTCCACGTAAAGAGTTCTTTAAGATTTGTCCCAAATAAACGGCTACTCCGATTAACCGATGGCCCAATTAATTATTCCCGAAACAATATCATACAATTTTTTGTCTATTTATAAATGACAGTTTATTCACAGTTCCTTAAATTTTTTCTTTATTTTTATGGCATTAATATCGACATGTACAAGAAGTTGGAAAAGCCCTCTCAGTTCCAACCAATCATTCGTATTCTCTTGACCTTTTTAAAAAAGAATCTAATACAATTCGAGATACAACAGCCTCTGTCTTTGAGAAATGTAATTTGATATTTGTGGCATAAACAATATATTTAAACTAATAATTCTGATTATTATAAATACATAAAAATTCGGTTTAGATTTATCCTACCTGTGTATAGTTCATAACAGTTTTCGCCTTTCTAAATATACTTACATAACTTAAATCGATCTAACTTAAGTTACCATATAATTTTAAATCTGTATGCTTGAAGAGATATTATTTAAATCAACCACAATTTTTTTTTCTAGTTGTCTGAATTTGTTATATTTGTTTTCAAATCAAGAGGAAATGATAATTAAACATAACACATTCAAAAACTAATAAAAACAATCATGCAAGTATAGCGGTACTTTTCCATTTTTGAACTGCACGTGTCGTTTCAAGGATTTAAGGCCCTGTTCCTGATATAATCAAATTACATAAAAACACAGAAAGCTTGAGGAGAATTTTAGATTCACGAAACTTCATGCAAAAATTAGTACGAGGTTGTCGTAAAAATACCCCGAACTTTTCACAAATAACATTTCAGGACACGAAGTGTTTATACTTTCATTAAGTTAATATGCCACCATACGTTTTAACTGATATAACAGGGAAGAAATTACAATGTTGTTTCTCTCCATTTTAATTTATCTCTAGTGCGTACAACAAAATCTGTCTCATTATCTTCAATTGTTTCTGAAACCTATTCATCGTCCAGGTGTTACTAAAACCAAAAAGTTAAATTTACCTCCGTCTTTAGCTGAAATGAGAACAAGCTTTACCAGAGTGCCTAATTGATTAGGCTTTTGTCTTTCTTCCTCCTGAACACGGTAGTAAAATCAACTTCCGAAACATTTTTTAATAACACCAAGGTGGCAGATAAGTCCAATAAACGATTAAACATAATCTGGTATTCAATGGTTTTCTGGATAAAATCCTCAAGGTTTTGATATGACTGGATGCCAGTCACATCAGAACACTAATGATGGAGATAAAGATAGTTCCCGAAACGTCGATCTCTTCTTTTAACCCATTAAGGCGGCTGATTTCCCGAGAGGATTTTATTGAATTTAGTCGACACGAAAGCTTCAAATTGTACTTCAATTTCTGTCCCACTTTATTATCGTTGTATCATCTTCGTAAAAGTTACAATAGACACTTCATTTTCATGTAGTTATGCATTAAGAAATTAAAATTTGTGTGGACTTTCTACATTTCACACCCTGGGTGGAAACCCAACTCACTTATTTTACCATCAAATTAGTATGAATAGAAAAGAAATTCAAAACAAGTCGACGACAGTTTTTAACCTTTCGTTCTGTTCGAGTGTGTTGTGCCACAACTACAGTTCTTGTCTGCCAAATGTTCCATTTGCGTGTTTCACTCTGAAATTTGTTTCATTACACCAAAATTATCTTTAATCGACAGTGGATTAAAAAAATCCCAAAACTTTTGGATTTATTTTGTTTACTGTTACTCCTATAAAAAAATATACCCGTCATTATAGTTTTTGCAACAAACCATAATCTACTGAACTTTAATATTCCAGTCGCACAATAATATCGCAAGCTTTCAAAACAGTGTTTCGTGTTTAACTGAGACAGAATAAAAAACATGGAAGGTACAGAATTATATGGAGTCAGGGCCGGTTACTTTTTACTGGGGTGTAAAGTTGACATTTAAAACAAGAAAAACTCATTACACTTAGTCGCCGTGGAAACAGAATCAGAACATATTTGTCGCCTCCAAATAACTATCCGTGCTCTGCAGGGACGACATATTGGAAATATCATTTACATTAATTCACTTTTAATTAATTATTCTTGTCCGTCTATTCACAATTTTAAAATTTAAAATTAAGATAATTAAAATATCATGTGATGTTCCTTATCGATACATTCGATTTACATTTAGAACATCTTTTCCTTACGACATGTTTCGGTTCTTAATTCACGTTGTTTTACAAACCAGACAAAAAATTTCAATCAACGTAAGGTAGAGAAAAGTCACAAACGGACACATACAAGGATATTACGAGTGACTGAAATTATGATGCCAGCTGTACGCTTACATCACTTCCGGTTTCGTACTTAGAAAATTGCAAAAACTTGATTTTCGTTGCGCAGAATGTATATACAGGGTGTCCCAAAAACTTCTATACACGAACCTAACGAATTAAATAAAGACTCAAAATTCAACCGATCTTCCGCCATTTTGCGTAACTGAATCATGGGAAAAGATACTGTGGTGCCATCTGTTAAGTGTAGTCCATACTAGGTTCGCCTCGTAAACGGAAATCGATTACGAGGTTAATATTTCATATTATAACACGTATATATTTTCTTGGTTACTACGTTAATTAATAATGATGCGTGCAAGCAATGGTGCTATTGTATAGAATGAAATGCGCGTTTATGAATGGACAATGAAAAAGGGGATAATTTGGGTCAAGGTTATAAGAAACGCAGAAGAATAGATTTTTACATTTATTCTTGTGACGCACACTACTGGGAAAGAATTTGTTGGCAAAAGAAATGATCAAATTAGGATTATTATATGTCGCTATGACAGGGAATCTTAAGGGATAATATTCAGAATTGTAAAACCGTAAATTATAGAGAGGTATAATCTAGAAAATATATCTTTCGACACAGTGTATAAACCAACAAATTCCCGAGTTAATTGAACCGATTTTTAACCCCTAACTTTCCAGAGTTATTGACGATTGTTAAAAGAATACAAACATGGTATACATTATCGAAAAATTACATTATATAGGCATTTGAGACGTGAAAATTTAAATAATGGAAAATCAATTCATTTAATTAATATTTATATCTTTTTGTGTTAAGCTCCAAATCTGGATAAGAATATGAGGAACTCTGATAATTTCAGTTATTACATTGAAAATATTTATCTGATTAATTAATTAATTCACAGTTATGTAACACTGTTACAATCAATTTTCTGACTGAAAAATTACTTGTAATTAGTGTAAAGCTCCAAGACCCAACACAGTGATTATACTTATCTCCATTTATAAAATATCAGTGAGAGCAGAGATTTTTATAAATAATAATCTTTACAAACTTTTAAATGTATCCTTTCTGTCGCTAACTTACTTGGCATCACAGTCAACGTAACTTCATGCAGCTTCCGAACTCAGAAGTTCATAAATCTTGGAAGTTAATTCTCTTCAAAATATTATATTTCGATTCTTCAGGAGTCTCTACATCCTGCAAGCATACGACCTAGATAGATTTCGAAATGCAGAATTGTGTGTTTTCGACGCCTTATACTTCCTGGGTGAAATACATTCTTGTTCTGTGACGCAGATAGGACGTCACTAACTTCACAATCGATTCCTTTCGTGGTTGGTCGTCGCTGGTTGTGTATATGTACCTACCTGTATTTTTGCTTATATCAGATGTCTGCATGTTGTTTCTATACAGTCGATGAAGGTGAATGACCTCCTTTCGGGGTTACTTCGATCGCATTTAAATTATGGTACATTGCGCCTGGTGTATGCAGAAGATGGTATGATTAAACGTGATTTATGCAGACAATTAAAGAAGAGAATATCAAATGTAATACGTTGAACTTAAACAAATACTTTCAGACCAGACACACCTGCCCATCTGTATCACACAATCTTCCATAAATCTTACCTCGAAATATTTATAATTGTGTGGGCCAGCGTTTTGGGAAACAATCACGAATAAAAATATTTCTCTTCGAATTTCACAATTAATATTCTCAGATCGATTCGCATTTCACGATATATGACTTTCAGCGAAATATCTCGCCCGTATGTCACGTGGTTTAGATCTGATGTCTCGAGACGTGTTCCATCAACAGAATGTCTCTTGGATTTGGTAAAACTTTCAAAATAAATGCAAAGTTGTTCTTGGTGCTTAATTAAACACCGCGCCATGAAGACAATGTGGGGAAATAATGAAAAAGTTTCACACTTTCTTTACTTTGTCAATTCGCTTTCGTATTCGAGAGATCCAGGGTTGATATCTCGGCGTAGGAACGTAATATACTGATTGAGCCTTTTCGTAGCTTTTCTCAGGCAAACCTGGCAAGTGATGTTGGGATAGTAACTTAAATTAGGCCATTATCGGTTCCTTTCAAATTCTTCTTACTTCATTATTTGTTCATCGTCATATCATTCAGCGCTATAGGCTGTAGTCTGAGATGCTCAGAGCATCATTAAACATTCGTAAACAAACATCGTCAGTCACTGAAATTCCTGATGCTTTTGCGTCTGCGCAATGCACAATATGCGAATTTATTATTACGTAACTAATATTAATTTGTCATTGAATTTCACCAAATGGACCGTGTGAAAACCCACAATTTGACGTCTTTGTGTTCCACATTTGCTCTACTTTCCTTCAAGATCCATACTGTTATATCCTCCCATCTACGTTTAGATCTCTCATGTGACCTTTTACCTTGAGGTATCCCGAGAAAATAGAGAGATATTTCTCAATTTTTCACGTGTGCTATATATCTCATTTATATTCTTCTTCTTTATTCAACCATTTTAATAATATTACGTTATTGAGGTGTTAATTATGCTGATTTTAACATACTGGGATACTAGGAACGACCCGTTCTTCAAGTGCCTGAGCACTGGGGGTCCCAACTTTACGTTGGCATGATCTATACATATTCGGTAGGACTCCATGGATGAGGGATCGGCCCGTCGAAAGGCCTCTACCTGTACACAGGACAGCACAACACAGAAAGACGCGGACAAACATCCATGGCTTGAGTGGGACTCGAACCCACGGTCCTAGCGACCAAGTGGCCACTGTGACCCCTAATTTTATTATTCCCTCTTTATTATCCTTTTCTGTGTCCAATTTCACTGTTCTTAAACGCTTATCTATAAATTCACATTCTTCCCATATAAAATTACAGAAAATGTTTTACAATCATACGAACAGCATCACTATAGTTCTATGTCTTTTTTTCTAGGTGGATTATTTGTTTTTATTTATATTTTTTCATTTATTTTTCTTTGTGTATAATATTGTTTCTATTTTGTGTTTGCCTGAATTTGGCTTTTATATTTAATATTGTACATGTATAAGTTTAGTTAATCTGTTTGTGTAATATTTTTCATTATTATTTTATGTATTATCAGTGTTTGCCTGTTATTGCCTTCTTACTGTTGACAAACACTTAAATAAATGAATTGAATTAATAAAATCAGTAATGTAGCCTAATAGTAACGATAAAAATTAAACTAACCAATGAATTTTGGGCTTCACATTAATTTGACTATGTTAATTATACATATGAAGTAAGTTGTTGATTACCATTTGTTTCACATACACACACGAGCTAAATTTTGATACTTATAAACATTTAACTTTGTACCTTTCACTCTGCGAAATATTTTTATAGCACTGAAGAATTCTTCAATCAAGCTTTTCCTTTCTCAGGATGTTTATTTCGTGAATGTACGCAATTACGTTTTTAACGCGTCATAAAATCTCCATTTGCAAAAAGAATCTTTCATCCTCTTGATAAAAAGGTTCTATGGCTTAAAATCGCCATCCTCGGGTTATTATTATACGCGTAAGGGTAATTACGTCATTATATACAACCGCGGAGGATCATGGGTAAAGATGTCATTACGAAGAAACAACCTCTGTTATCCTCCCATTAAAAAAAATTAGAATTCGTCTCGTTAGTAATATCGATTGTAGGAAATTAGAAGTGGTTTAGCAGCCAATGGCATGCCGTCCAAACGAAATTTAATTAAATCCGTCTGTCTTTCTCGAGTTAACACATGCGTAGGGCGATGACGTCATAACTCGTCGCAAAGCTTCGCGGCAAATGCGAAACAATTACATTATATAAGCTGGGGCCACCGCCAGATATCACTTCGTTATTGTCATTAAATTTCCCTCTTGATTTACACTTTAATTTAAGTGTTTAGCACACCTATTTCTTGTTACGATGTTAATGGGTTCAAATAGCAGATAGCTTATCATCTTTTAAATTTTTAAAAATTTTCCTGAGCCCTGCAGGCAAATATTGGAACAATCCCTTAAAATACATCAGAATCACATATTCGCCTTTCATGGTCATATGTCATTCGACATCAAACAATACATTAAGATAAAAAAATCTGTAAGATAGTGTAGTTGCGTCATATTGTGACTTATTAAATTAAAATTAAATTATTTGGTTATTCCGTCAAATCACAATGTATTTAAAATAAGATAATTAAAATAATTAAAATATCATTCTGTGTTCCATATCGAACTGTTCCAATTGTAAATCGATTATTCGATATGGAACACAGAATGATATTTTAATTATTTTAATTATCTTATTTTAAATACATTGTGATTTGACGGAATAACCAAATAATTTAATTTTAAAAAAATCTCTGTTAAATAACATAAAAATCACATTAACACTTATGATTCGTAGTCCTAAAAACCAAAATTTGGCACTGCTTAACTTTAGTATATAATTCATAGGCATTAAAGAACCAAGGAACTATCAGAAAAGTTTGTAGCAGTTTGACATCCTTGTGCTCTTGTAGACGGTTACCGACGTTTCGAAAGAACGTGTCGCCTCGATCCTCAGGGGTCAGACCATAATCGACTTATTCACTACACTAATAACCTCAAAACTCAGATTACTGTAAGCCGATTTTCATCAAATCCAACAAAATTTTTCATTTAAATGGTACAAGATTTCTTGAATATATATGATTCAAAAATACGTGCAGATCCATAAAATAAATGCCAAAAATACTAATTTTACAGTTTTGAGATAAAGGGAGTGTCCATAAAACAATTTTCTTCGCCTTATTTCATGTAACTTCGTGAAATTCATTAAAGGCGCCATATTTCGCGAGTCATTTATAATTTAACAGGATCAGAATAACCACGGTATTAATGCGGAGAAATTCCTCAAATTCTTACATTCTTTATCGATCTTTATTGCCCAAAAGCTTTCAGTAGGCCCCATTATTTTATACATATCGTTAAATATCACAAGAGAAAGTTATCTCTAAACCAAGATTTTACAGGAATTCGAAACCAGGTTTTTGTATGTGAATTTGTTCTTGTCATATACTCGCCGATACACATTTGGTCCTGACTTCATTTTTAATCGTGCTCAGTTACCAAGTTACAGGAATCACCCTAACCAAGACTCGAACTCAAAGCAATTTTTCGACCTTTTGGAGTTTCCAAAATCTCTTCCTGGTCTCACGAAATAAATATCTCAAGTTTTGTGCAAATTTGTTATGTCTTTGAGTTATTGTTCTTGAGAACAAGAGAAATATTTGGTACGGGGATAAAGAATTAACCTTGTAGCCTGTTTGAAGATTAGAATATTAACCAAACGTACAGTACGATGTCTACATTTTTAATAACTCTTAAATGACGTAGTCGTCACTGGCATATGAAAATTATTTAGTCATTATTCCAAGAAAAGTAGCATACAGCCAATTAAGAAAATTAATTTTAATGGAGCACAATTGGACGCGAGCACATTGCCATACCACTGGCTTCAGCCGAACAATTAATCACTCTTTATGCATATAGACATATTATACCTTGTCTTTACACACATAAACATGTATTAACATTCTCACAATAGATTCCATCTTGTACAGTTGATAGTTACTTAATTGAATAAAAATTTACTTGGATATTATCCATCGTCTAGTAAATATAAAACGTAAAACGACGTTTCGGAGATGGGACTCTATCTCCGTCTTCAGGTTCCTACAAAGTTGGGCCCACTAGATAGAGCTAATCCCTATCTCCGAAACGTCGTTTTACGTTTTATATTTACTAGACGATGGATAATATCCAAGTAAATTTTTATTCAATTGACTCTTCACCATCGTCAAGAAGTTTTAGATTTGATAGTTACTTAGCTGGTCAATAAATTTCCTGTCGTTTACAGAATCAAATGGTACATCGCAGTATTCTCAAAAGCTCGCCATCTGTTCCTATCCTCAGCCAGATGAATCCAGCTCTCTCAAACAAACAAACACACACACTGTACTTTTGTATGGTCCATTTAAAGAAAAGCTTCCATCTATTTATAACCGTGCGATCCCAAAATTAAAACATTAGAATAAATACTCATATAGTTCATGCACGAATTCCCATCAGTCAACATATGATCAATTATAATTGCATTTAATTTTTATATGAATAATTTATAAGATGGTAAAGTTGCGTCATATTGTGATATAATAAGTATATATTAAATCTTGTCCGTCTAATCACAATAATTATTATTAAATATTAAAATATTACAATAATTAACATTTAAAATATTTAAAATATTAAATGATGTTCCTTATCGAAATATTCGATTTACATTAGATCATCATTTTTCATGTTTCACGACATGTTTCAGTTCCTAAAAGAACCATCCTCAGGTGTATATAATTATATAAAGCTTCAAAACGATAAATAATTCAAATACAATTTTCATACATTATGCTAGCGTGCATTTTTATCAGATTTTTACCAGATATCAGATGATGTTCTTTTGTATTCCGTTCTAAATGTAACATATTTCTTGCAACTTTACTGTAATTCTGATTAATTTCTCACGGTGTGAGTTTGAAGATGACTGTCTTCTGGGTTGTAGCGTCATGTAGTCTGGTAGAAGTTTACCAACGGTTCAGAAGGCCTTGCTGCCTCCATCATCAGGGCTACAACCCAGAAGACTGCAGTCTTCTTTAAATTTTATTGTCACCAATGTACGTAGAACACTAGAAGCCTCTTAACTATCGAGGATCCCTAAGAAGATATTCGCCAGGATCCTGCAACCTTTATAATACATATTTGCAACTTACGAGCATTGACCACGGAAGTCATCACTTAAAGCACCTTATGTGACGAGAAGCAGCTCCACAATAACTGAAATTCGTACTTACATTTGGACATACCCGAAGAAAAAATAGTATAAATAATGGTTTTATTGCTAAATCGGATCTTTAGTGAGAGTATCAGCATTAAACCTGTGAGTATCTTTGTCGTAAAAGAAATGTCCTGATCATATAACTTTGGCCGTGTAACCATCCGTCTGAGAGCTTATTAGTTTACTGAAATGGACCTGATATTTTGTTTCGTATTTGGACATTAGGGTCTATTTCGCACTGTTTCCTGGTTTGATTATTTGGTGAGTTGCAGACACATTAAAATGTACAATTCCATATGAGACAATAAATAAAATAAAGCAACGTAGATTATACTTCTTTGTCTGAACTGAAGGCGATAAGCATGACTGACAAAAACGTGTCTTTTATCCCCAACATAATAACCATTCTTCTATATTCGCTAATCGAAAATACAATATCCTAAATAATCTATAGGATATTTTCCAAATCGTTCTTGATGGAATCTCCGGCTAAATTTGTTTCTTTAATCTTTAATCTTAAGTATGTTGTACATAAACACATTTAATTTTAATACCACAGTAAAGTAGCTGTAACAATATATATGGATATATTAAGTATATATTAAATCTTGTCCGTCTAATCACAATAAATTCTTATTAAATATTAAAATATTACAATAATTAACATTTAAAATATTTAAAAATATTAAATGATGTTCTTTATCGAAATATTCGATTTACATTAGACCATCATTTTTCGAATATTTTGATAAAGAACGTCATTTAATATTTTAAATATTTTAAATGTTAATTATTGTAATATTTTAATATTTAATAAGAATTTATTGTGATTAGACGGACAAGATTTAATATATACTTATTATATCACAATATGACGCAACTTTACCATCTTATAATATATATGGATATTAAATTAAAGAACATTTCCCTCAAAATCTTATGAAGTTACTGTTGACTTCTCCATATTCGGGGTTGCGGGCTTAGATTCTCTGTCCTAAAACCAATTATCCAGACTGAAAACTTTGTGGTTTTCCTTAATCACTCTAGGGAGATTTTGAGATACTGTATTATAATAGGCCACGACAGTTTATTTCACATCCTATTTAACTTGTTAATTTAATATCTTCTTGCTATTCCTCGCAATATAAAAAACAAACTAAAAGTTGTCGTTTTATGATCTGAAAATCAAATTATACCTAGGAAGTCACCTCTGAAGACATTTTTAGCTACCATGGACATGATGATCTAATTTTAGAATTCATGTGAATGCCTGGAACACCGATCTATTTTGAAAATAGCATTTAAGCAATATAGACAGGCCTACGTATAGATGAGTTTTCCTAACAGAAACTGTCAAGGGAATTTTTATAATCCCATTCATACCTTTATGATAATTAATGCTAGTAATATGAATGTTAAGAGTATTTATTTATATGAATTTTTATTATATAAATTTGAATTTATTCTTATGGTATATATTATAATAAATATTTACATTAAATTATACCCATAATTAAAAATAGTTGATTTTATGTAGTTTGATTATTTTATTACATGTAATTCAACCTATGATGTAATCGTTTACCTATATTAGTAAAATTTATGTCAGCTCCGTTCGTCGCAAACGTCCATTTTGTATTTTAATTCTTCCGATGTCCGAGTGATACTGACAAAAGTTTACGACCTGAACTTAATCTCAGATTCCTCGCTTCAAATAATCCGTTCCAGTCCCCACACGATTTTATTTATCTGATCTCAGTTGTGAAAGCAACTGAGTAAGACCTAGATATCAAGTGGCAAAGGTTTCGAGCCTCTTATTTCAAAGCGTCTCCCTTAGATGCATGCAGAAATTTTCACTAACAATCTCGTTACCACAAACGTAAAATAAGTAATGAATCCCGTCTTTTTAACTACAATTCTTCATGGACGTCTACATGAACAATCAGGAAAGTTTTAAATTTCATCATGTCGAACCTGTAAGATTTTACGTACTCCTAAGTGAAGGACAGACAACACTAACAATTTAAGTCTGAGAATCATAAGAATTTCTAAGTACAACTCCAAATGTTTTTACTCAGTTGCGACGTGAATTGAAAAGCTGATGAGAATACAAAACGATATAAAATAAACTTCTACAGAATGTTAAGTATCGCGTTTCATTTATGTGTCTAACACTAATATTTACTAAAAAGCAACTCTTTTTAACTGTATCATAACTTTGAGGCCAAACTGTTTTCTAGTGGGCAAAAGACTAAATTAAATCAGCTCGTCTAAATAGAACATTGTATGTCCTTACGCATACATCTACGATTACAATTAAGCGAGATGTCTGGTTTTTTAGGCGGCAAGTGTGAAGATGGTAGACTTCTGAGGTTTTTGTGCCTTGTAAACTGATATAACCTCTGAAACGTCGATAAACTTCTAACAGACCACACAGCGCAACAACCCAGAAGACATCCATATTTATAAAACCATATTTTTTTCTAATATATATTCAAAAGTATATGATTTAATAGAATGAAATACTATGGAACCACATTTATACGGTCTTAAATCACTAACCAATGGGGAAACGAGCTAAATTCTGCTTGAGATTTGAATGTACGTAGTATTTTTTTTTTTTTATTCTGTTGCCTTGCGATACCAGTCAAAGAAATCATATTCCACGTATAAAAATTCGTTCATTTGTAGTTTATTCAGACGAGTGATAGAAGAACAGTGAATTGTAAATAACACGAAAGAAATTGGTCTTGGTCTAGTTAAAGTTTCCATAACGACATTCGCATGAAATTACTAAGAAATACAACGAAAGACTAATTATAATAGCTTGTCGCCGGAACAATATTTAAACCTGCGATCTACCGATTACGAAGCAGCAACTCTAAACATTCCGCCGAGACAGTTGGCATATAAAATATTTATAGCTTCAGATATATTTCTGAGTGGGATCATGCCAGGGGCTTTAATCCAGAATTGTAGAGGAGTATTTATAACTTACAAAGAGAAGAATTATACTGTGTGGTAGTGAGATACGTTTTCGAATAATATATTACGTGACAAACAACGCAGGTGATGGAGTACAAACAGAATTTTAAATAGCCACAAACACTGATTAAGTGCATCGAGAAATTATTCAAAATATAACAATGTTAAAAATATGTTTATAGCAAACTCACCATAGTATTGGTGCATTTTAGGGTTTCGAAGAACCAATCTAGAATGATCTTCCACCCTTGCTGGCACAATAATAATCTGAAACAATTTTTAATAAATAAGATAAATCAAGCATATTATGATACATATAAATATCGATTTTAATCTTGATATCCGATTGTTACGTTAATATGTACGTAAGATATGAAGGGAAGTATAAATTTAATTTCGTATGATTTAAAAGTGTTACTTCAGTGAAAAAAGTTACACAGTTGTTTAAACACCTCGACCACACAGCGCCGAAGGATGTTTAATAAACAATGAATTCAAAATAATGTGTATGGATGCTTTCGTGGTGTAATTTAAGGTCCTATCTCAGGATTCTCTTAGAGAAACTGAGGAAAAACACAAAATATCTCGGTCTTCTGATTCAGATTTTAACCGCATAAAAATTAGCAGAGTTCGCTACTCGGCTACGATGTCTGATGTTAAGATTGAAGAAAATTTATTAAATATGTTGTCCTCTATTTTAAAATGACTCTTCAGTCTACATTACGTCTCAGATAGTCGTTTGTAATGTGCGATCCTGAAGTTAAGACACTTCTTTAGTTTACTGTACTATTTTTGTAGTGCTTGAAAAAACATCTTAGTTTGTAAGAGAACAGCCAAATGCCACCACTAGTCGCTTACGTAGTCCATTCTTATTACAGCTTTTAACGCAAATTTTATTATTCAGTGTATGTGACTGAGCCAATAACTTCGTCTGACATACGCTTGACACAATCCAGCACCAAACCTCAAGCAGTCTTGTCAGCTCAATTCTCCTCGGTGTCTCTCAAAGCAAAAATCTAGATAATATTTCAAAACATTTCACGTTTACTCCTCTGGTCTAACGCGTGTTTAATTTTTCATCTGTGAACTGACTCTTCGTAAAGTAGCACATATTTCTTAAAATAGGCTATAACAAATGAGTCTACAGCAAAGTAAATGTTGTAAAGTGAATTAAAAATATCTCAGCGAAGTTCGGATTTATAAGTAGCAAGAAAATTTGTTTGTGCTGATAAGTCAATTAAAAATAGCTGTCACCTTGTCACGATATGAATACAATAAAGAGGAACGCAGAAGTTTTACTAGAGGCTAGTAGACAAGTGGGGCTGGAAGTAAATTCAGAAAAAAACTAAGAACATGTTGGTATCTCGTCATCAGAAGACAGGCGGGCAGAATTAACTTAGGGTGGCTAATAAATCCTTTGAAAGTGTTACAAAGTTCAAATATTTGAGAACAACAAAAACAAATCAAAATGAAACTCATGAAGAAGTTAGGAGGAGATTAAATTCTGGAAATGCTTGCTACTTCTCAGTTCAAAATATTTTGTCTTCCCATCTGATTTCTAAGAACCTGAAGATTAAAGTATACAAAACAATAATCTTGCCTGTTGTTTTGTATGGGTGCGAAACATGGTCTCTCACTCAGAGGGAGGAACACAGATTGCAGGTGTTTGAGAATCGGGTGTTGAGGAGGATATTTGGGCCTAAGAGGGAAGACGATGGGGCGTGGAGAAAACTGCATAATGATGAGCTTAAAAATCTGTACTGCTCCCCCAGTATTGTCAGGGTGATTAAGTCGAGAAGAATGAGATGGGCGGGGCATGTAGCGTGCATGGATGGGACAAGAGGTGTGCACCGGGTGTTGGTTTGGAAGCCTGAGGGGAAGAGACCGCTGGGGAGACCTAGACGTAGATGGGAGGATAATCTCAGGCGCGATCTATGGGAGAAAGGAGTTGAAGGAGACTGGATTTTGTTGGCCCAGGAAGGAGTCCGGTGGAGGGCTTTGGTTAGTTCGGTGATGAACCTTCGGGTTCGGTAAGCCATCTAGTTAGTTAGTTAGTTAGTCACCCTGCTGAAAAAAGCAGCAAGTATATCGGAAACGTCGAGAAACTTCTACCAGACTACATGATGCTACAACCCAGAAGAGTCTTAGTATTTGCGACTGTGAAAACCCCAAATTCAACAAATACAAATCATTTGATTGAATTTTGCGGATGATTGAAGGGGCGAATATCAGCACGGATTTTTGAATACATAAACCAAATATGAGTAACATTAATGACTGTCTTTGCAATTTGTAAAACGCTTTTCTAAAAAAAAAAAGATATATGAAACTTCTACATTATATCCACACAGCGTATTTATAAGTTTCTTTGTAATTATCAAAATTATCAACGAATTTTCTCCTAAACAGCAGTTACCAATTGATCCTTGTGACGGAGATGGAGTCACTGAAAAAAGAAATTAATTTTATTTTTAAGCACTCTAATAAAAAGAATTGAATTGAATTGAATTGAATTGAATTGAAAAATACATACTCTAATTTCTGTGACTCAATGTCCAGATTATATTCGGATGGAACTGTATCAAAACGTGGCTTCTGCTACCCTCCTATTAAAATTTATGGGCTTTTAGTACATACACGTATTTCGGAGAATAGATTATAAGACAGACTTCGTCTGGGACTCCACCCCTTCTGCCTGCCGTTATAACACATCGATCGTTTCGTCTGTTATTTAGTGTCTAATTGATCGTGTTAAGGCCAATAGGGTAGCTCCGGTGCTATCAGTTAGGGCACCTGTCAGTTCATTAAGTTACAATAGATTCAGAAATGAATCCCTTGTATTTTGGAAACTATAATCGATATATCATCATCAGGTACTACAACTGGTTTTAATGTTCCCCAGTCGCGAATATTTCTCTTCTTAGCCTATTATTTTATTTGGCTTCCTCATGCGAAAATATATTACTTATATATTGCTTAATATTTGTTATGTTGTTTTCTTATCTTTAAGTAATTTTTCCTGATTTTTTTTGTTTCTATGCTAATTCTATAACTCTGTTTTTAAATTCAAATTATTTTTACAGTTGTTAAGTTTGACTGATGCTCTAGACCAGTGGTATTCAACCTTTTTCGTTCGCGTACCCCCAGATATCATTTCTCTTCAATTTTGTACCCCTAAAGTTGTTGGTGTATAATTCAAGTTATACATAGTATATAATCTACATCTAAAATAAATTAAATAAATTCCATTACTGATTATTCAGTGTTTATCATAAAATAATACATATTTTTTTAAAATTTCACGTACCCCTTAAGATGTCTTCGCGTACCCCCAGATATAATTTCTCTTCAATTTTCTACTCCCAAAGTAATTGGTGTATAATTCAAGTTATACATAGTATATAATCTACATCTAAAATAAATTAAATAAATTACATTACTGATTATTCAGTGTTTATCATAAAATAATATATATTTTTTTTAAAATTTCACGTACCCCTTAAGATGTCTTCGCGTACCCCCAGATATAATTTCTCTTCAATTTTCTACTCCCAAAGTTGTTGGTGTATAATTCAAGTTATACATAGTATATAATCTACATCTAAAATAAATTAAATAAATTACATTACTGATTATTCAGTGTTTATCATAAAATAATACATATTTTTTTAAAATTTCACGTACCCCTTAAGATGTCTTCGCGTACCCCCAGATATAATTTCTCTTCAATTTTCTACTCCCAAAGTAATTGGTGTATAATTCAAGTTATACATAGTATATAATCTACATCTAAAATAAATTAAATAAATTACATTACTGATTATTCAGTGTTTATCATAAAATAATATATATTTTTTTAAAATTTCACGTACCCCTTAAGATGTCTTCGCGTACCCCCAGATATAATTTCTCTTCAATTTTCTACTCCCAAAGTTGTTGGTGTATAATTCAAGTTATACATAGTATATAATCTACATCTAAAATAAATTAAATAAATTCCATTACTGATTATTCAGTGTTTATCATAAAATAATATATATTTTTTTAAAATTTCACGTACCCCTTAAGATGTCTTCGCGTACCCCCAGATATAATTTCTCTTCAATTTTCTACTCCCAAAGTTGTTGGTGTATAATTCAAGTTATACATAGTATATAATCTACATCTAAAATAAATTAAATAAATTCCATTACTGATTATTCAGTGTTTATCATAAAATAATACATATTTTTTTAAAATTTCACGTACCCCTTAAGATGTCTTCGCGTACCCCCAGATATAATTTCTCTTCAATTTTCTACTCCCAAAGTAATTGGTGTATAATTCAAGTTATACATAGTATATAATCTACATCTAAAATAAATTAAATAAATTACATTACTGATTATTCAGTGTTTATCATAAAATAATATATATTTTTTTAAAATTTCACGTACCCCTTAAGATGTCTTCGCGTACCCCCAGATATAATTTCTCTTCAATTTTCTACTCCCAAAGTTGTTGGTGTATAATTCAAGTTATACATAGTATATAATCTACATCTAAAATAAATTAAATAAATTACATTACTGATTATTCAGTGTTTATCATAAAATAATATATATTTTTTTTAAATTTCACGTACTCCCTAAGATGTCTTCGCGTACCCCCAGGGGTACGCGTACCCCAGGTTGAATACCACTGCTCTAGAGTGATGAATATTTTGACAGTAAGGAGTTGTGTGTGTCTGCCCCATCATAAGGGTTCTTTAAACGAGATACGTTATATATTTTGAAACACTAGAAAGTTTAAAATGGGCGAACAGAGAAAAAAGATTAATACGTTAAAGAAAACATTGGCGTCTAACACGTGTCTTTCCGTCCGTGCACCATGAGATGTCCACTGGGACTGGGGTGGGCATAAACGGCACGTGTATATAATAAGGTTTTGTCTACTAAGAATGCATACATATACACAAAATAAATTACAAAACTTCAAAATAGATGCTTAAAAATTGACACGAAACTGTCCTATGTGACGGAACATCAGTATTCAGTGATTATTTCTCCATTGTCTAATTCGATAGATCGACTACCTAGATTCGAGATTTTCATACTTCTCAACAGGCCTACTAAAGGCTTACCTCTAGGTATACGCTGATATAGTATCTTCAAACACACAAGTATCGCACCTTCCTAACTTATTCACTTGACAAAGCGTCGCAAAATAACCCAAGCAACCCGGCAACACAGACCACTTCCACACGATATCAGCTCACAAAATCAGGATCAACACAGCAGTCAGTGATATCTGGCAGCCATTAAAGTAGCCCAATGTCGACTGATCGATCACATCTCGAAGTCGTCAAAAAATCGATCGATTAATTAGTACAATTATTTCAGTCTTGTTTCTGTGAAACACGAAGAATAATCGAAAGAGAAATACAATTGTATACAGTTAGTTGTAAACTTAGTAATCGATAATTACTACCCTCCATTTATAACGCAGAAATATTGCGTGATTACGTCTCGTATCACATACTTCCTGTGAACAGCTTTGTACGCGTGGAACTGAGCACACACTCAGAGGCGTGGTCGATAAAAAATGTATTTTTTTACAAGTTTCATTAAACATGTATTTGTTTTACATTAGCTCAACAGTGGAAAATGGTAGACCTAAAATCTTGTTAACATTTTGCGTGCCGGATATTTCCCGGAATAAAACTACCAATATAAGAAATCTAAACACCTATCGACACCATCTTTAAAAACTTCTACCATAATGCACGGCGTAATATATCACGTGACAGCCATCCGCAACTAGCAGGTTCCATAACGATAGCACAAATTCACCATACTCGCCGCTGTGGGAACCTGAAATCTCGCCGTGTTAGTTGTCAATCTTAATTTATTTCCAATTTCAGAAACTTTCCAGGCTTTCCGTGAAGCGTTATAAAGGCAAGGTTATTATAAAAAAAACGAAAAAGCTATCATAAATTAACAACGGTTATAAAAGGAACAATCCGGGTCTATTCTCAATTGAGGAACGCCCAAAACCTTTTCTGGTCGTTGTAGTCACTTGGTTTACCATTTGTGTTTGATATTCAAAATATTCTAAATGAAATTTCCGGTTGTTTCCTTCAATATCTTAAATACATCGACAGTCTCTCAAAACAGGCGACAAATTTTCCAACCGACCATTCGTAACCACTTCTCCATTCTACGTTACAAATTAAACTGAAAAATCATCGTTGCATGACACAAGAATAAATTAGGGAAAGTCAAAGTGTTTAACGACGTAACAGACACAAGGAAAGAAGACGATAATTTTTTCCCATTTTAATATTATCGGCGGTACCCTATGTAACTTAAGTGGCTAATAAAGTCAGAAAACTTACAAATTGGTTTATTCTGTACGTGAGTCTTCATGATGCTTTATGTTGTATTGTTATTAACAAAGCTAAGTCACCTAAAACAAGAACATGAGGAAGGTAACAAAATATACGTAAAGTTTTTTGGAAATTTTAAGTGACCCTAAAATTAATATTTTTCGAATACACTAAAATTAAGTTCATTATGACGTAGGCCTATATATATATATATACATATATATATATATATATTAAAATGCGTTATTAAGAAGATTATTGATTTCATTACTATTTTAATTTTATTTGTTGAATATTTATCAAAACAAAGAACTGGTTGCAACCGGATTTTCTTTCCGGTTTGGTGCCGAATCTCCAATGGTGGCTTTCGTCTTAGTTTGAATGAATCGATTATTTTAAGTGTAAGGCAAAAGACGTTATCTACTCTTTTAACAACGGACTTTTCCGTCTTGGAGCAGATTGCTGATTATCCACTTTTCGCACGATAAACTAAATTTTGGACAGCCAGTGTGTACAATTACATCTGACTAATCGCGATTTATTATATCTATTGGCGTGTACAAAATCTCACAACTAAAATAATATTTTCAAAATCTGTCAGATTTAGAATTATCAACATATTCACCTCATTCATCTTGCAATAACACATTCATTATCATCATTGTTTTTATTTATTTATTTAGTGTTCTGTCTGACGACAGGTCCATATGAACAGGATCCTTCAATCCTTTTCTCGGACTGGGACCTGTTCATGTACGTTCTTAGCAGATGATCCAGAAGTGGTTTGCCATTGCCTTCTTCTGTGTGTGAATGGAGTAATTGTTGGGATGCCACGGAGAAACCGGGGAAGCCCCCGGAGGAAAACTCCGTGTTGCCTAGACCACGGCCTTGCCCAACACAAGTTATAAATTCGGGCACCGCCGGGAATCGAACCCGAGACCCCAGGATTACAAGGCCAGAGTTCTAACCGCTAGACCACCTCATCTTATTATTATTTAGTGTTCTGTCTGACGACAGGTCCATATGAACAGGATCCTTCCATCCTTTTCTCGGACTGGGACCTGTTCATATACGTTCTTGGCAGATGATCCAAAAGTGGTTTGCCATTGCCTTCTTCTGTGTGTGAATGGAGTAATTGTTGGGATGCCACGGAGAAACCGGGGAAGCCCCCGGAGGAAAACTCCGTGATACCTGGACCACGGCCTTGCCCAACACAAGTTATAAATTCGGGCACCGCCGGGAATCGAACCCGAGATCATAATATAAAAACTTTATTAACCTAATTTACATCTAAGCTACTATTCATTAATTAAATATAATTTCTCCCAACTGGCTTTGCCAATTTATAGGAAATGACGTCATAGTAATTCTCCGCACGAATCGACGGAAACCAATAACTGCTTTCGTATTCCTCTCACGCAAATCAATTCACTGTCTATTATTCTTGATTTCTGCTTATAGACCTGCGTGTTATTTTCCTAGAACGTCAACAAAGACCTAAATGGTTGCCCTGAACTCCCTAAGCTATCAGTGGGCAAGCAATACCGCTGATCTATTCTGCCTTCCTTCCGAAATAAAATTAAAATAAAAGCCAGTAAGCGATATACCAGAAAACATGAATATAAGTTCCAGGAAACAAAGCGTTTGTATGGTAAATCGGAATGTGGGTGTTTTATTGACGTATCTTCAACCCATATTACTCTTTTGTACGCCATATTTTCATAACTTTACTTATATGAAAATAGGTTATGTTATTCTCGATGGTAATACAACACCATGAGTAGTATATCTTTTAGGCTCATAGTTTTTTCTAGAATCCAATTCGTAGTCCATGCCACACTTAAGAAGAATTTCACAGTACTTTTAAAGTAACTTTTACGACACGAGTACAATTTATTAATTAACATAAACATAATTCATATTTATGTAACACAACTACATATAGATTCTGGTCCTTTAATGCAGATATTTCGGACTGTATTCATTGCATATGAATTGAGGTCTATTGCATAATAGAAACACTGAATATCAGGTAATTTTTCGAATTAAATTTATATTACTACGCCTGCAATAAATATAAAATTTTCGTAATCATTATTCTAAAATGGTATAAATCAAAACCCAGGTACCACAAAAATACGAAAATTGACACTTTATTCTAAAAATGAGTTAGGTTAGGTTATCCTATCCCTGTTGTCTGTCTGTTCGTACATACATTTGACAAGTAAAATGAAAAATATTTACAACGTACAACGCATTCACTTACGCTGAAACTTTTATTATTATTATTATTCTTTTATAAAACACCTTTCTTTTCCATTTCACATGTCTCCCGGGGGTCACAAAACTCCTACAGCATGCCAAATAAATTCCCGTCACTTGAATAATATATTACAAGTACACGCGATACAGGCCAGCCAACTGTTCTTAGTCACTGATGTAATTTACAAGAAGACCGAGGCCACAAATGATAGATGTAGATCGGACAGAGATATTTTGCACATCAGAAGTTGTCTCTAAGTCTGAGTATATGGAAGCTAATACTGAGAGGGTGTAGAATAGAATAGCACGCCTTGAGACACATGCTAAGTAACTCAAGGTCACTCAAACACTGGCAAGCCATTCTAGTTTGTGTACGAGAAATAATGAACGGTAATTACGTCTACAAGCAATACGTGGGACCAAACTGTGCGTTTCACCTACGTCACTAGCTTGTGAGTTGAAGAAACACAGGCGAAAGTCAACACAGTCCCTGTCACATAGGCATCCTGGTAAGCAAGTGATGTGCTCATGCGTAATCCCCCTATTCCTGAATGAAAAATATTGGCCTTTAGTAAAAAAACATATTTCTCACAGGTCACTCTCGCTTTCCGCTGCTCCGCTGTTTGTAACATCGTGATTCGTTTGTTTGTTTTTATCACTGCTGACTATTTTATAACTTCCAGCGTTTTAAAGTATTACGATTAAATCAGATTAGAACAAGTAAGATGTTTTTAGTCTGCTAGTAGCGCAGTACGTGACTTTCCAGACTGCGTATGTCACAGGTACTTAACTCTTGCCTACAGTACTATTGGAACCAAATATATTGCCGACGAAGGAAATGAGACAGCTACGAGGTGTGATCGAAAGGTTTCAAGACTGCGCGTATAAAAACCCGTACACTTATCTCAGGTATTAAATTCATCCATCACCCTCGAAGTAGCTCCCCTGGGAGTGAACACAACGATCCCAGCGCCGCTGCCAAGCCTGGAAGCATCCCTGGGAATCTTTCTTTGTCAGCCTGTCAAGCACCATCTGCGATTCTGCCTGAATCTCTTCTATCGTCTCAAATCTCCTTCCCTTTAGCTGAATTTTCATCTTTGGGAAGAGGAAGAAATCACACGGAGCTTAGAAAGGAAGTTGGGGTCGGTTCTTGCAAGATCTTTGAGCTCCTGACAAACGAGAAGTCGATTCTGCTTCTGGTCCTCAGACAGGAGCCTTGGCACACGCCATTCCGAAATCGCAGGAGGGTCGGTGTAATTCACTACCAAAACGCCCGTAACTAAGAAACAAATGCTAATTCGATGATGCCGGCTGGCACACTGATTCACTATGAATGTAGGCCGCACCCCCTAGCGGCAGAAGCTCGTACTACATCCAGTTCGCCCTCTATTGACACAGTCTTAAAACTTTTCGATCGCACCTCGTACATTAAAAGTGTTTGTCCCACTATACGCCATGTAGGCGCTTGGGGTGAGTGGAGGTATAGCTCCTCTCTTCCTTGACCTCGGCACTAGATGGGGTGAGTGGTCGGTATCACGCCCCGGCCGGCTTTACCCCCGGGAAAGGACCCCGGTACCCATTGTAGAGGAGGCTGGGTGGGCCCCAGAGCCGGTCTGGACGCAGAGGCTAGAGGAAAAATCCTCTGCCCCCGTCGGGGATCGAACCCCGGTCGTCCAGCCCGTAGCTAGTCGGGTTAACGCTGGTAAATGTTTACGGTACGGACAGTATATTGTCAGGGACCGAGCTTTCTTACTGTAGTAGGAACGCGGATACTCTGACGTGGATAGTGGCAAATACAAGGAAATGTATATACTGCTCGTGATAAAAGTATTAACAAAGTTCGTCTTGCTCTGTTTGTGATATGTGCATGTGGATTTCCTTCATAATTTGTCAAGTATTATAAACTTCCAACAGACTTCGAACGCACAGACTAATTTATTAATATAACGGTCGATGATTTTTACTCTGTCATTAGCCCAGTCACGTCATTTTTATCTGATTAGATAGTTTAAGCATTATTTTTATTGCTAAACGAGTACTTATTACTTAATTATGACTGACAGGAACACACTATGTCATGTTGATGTTAGCAAACTCATTCTGACGTCATAATTGTTTGAGATCGATGAGTACTTTTACACTTGTACTTTGCACTTAAAGTGTTATTGACATCAAAACCAGTTTCTCTATAGAAAGACAGATAATGTAGAAATAAGAACGTAATTAACCCCATAAAACCCAATGGTAACTATACGTACCACCTACTGTAACAACATTTTATCTGTGGATTTTGTATGAATCTCACTGTAAATAGCGATCATTTCCTTAAATAGCATTAACCAGTAGTAAATATTATTTAGACGAGCTCCGGCTTCACTCCTTGCCACAAGGACGAGCGGGTATTGCCTGGGAACCTACTAACTATAAGACACTTTTTCTCCGCCTCAGAAATTAAACGTCTCTCACTTCCCCACTAGTTTTATCTTTGTTCTACTTTCGTGCTGTCCTAACTCTCTCTTCTTCAAACGGAAAAGAGATTTCCAATTAGACTCGTGTACTGTAACATCCTTAATTGTGAAGAGTGTAAATAAATGTGGGACATTGCAAAGTTTCTAAAACTATTAAATTTACTACTACGTCGTTGGCCATACAGTTGCATTTATTTAAAATATTTACTTCTCAATTTTAAATGTATTCAAATTTCCCTCAACTTGGTCGCGAATCAATACGTCATATATTATGGAATCAAATATTAGGATATACATACGAAATAATTTAAACGTTTAGCAAAATCCCTCGTCTCTGTGTCGTCTGGGGAATAAACTGTCGTTTGCAGATACCTGTCGAGCAGAATATATCATTGGCAAAGAATGCGAAGTATCGATGGAATCATTTCCAAGATATAGGTTATATTATCCAGATTTTTCCGCAGTACTCACAGGCGAATACGTGATAGTTTACTTCTATGAAGTCTTGAAATGTACAATTCAAAGGTCTTTCTTTAGTTACATAATTTCGGACGAAACACATAACTCATAAATATTTCTTCCAAAGTTTTGTAATGTTTCTAAAATATGACATCAAATTCTGTACTTTCTGGCCCTCATACTGATCCAAACTAAACATGAAAATGGATGTCTCTTGGATTGTTGCATCGTGTAAATTCATAACGTGCATCAGTAACACTGTAGCCTATTATTATTAATTTATCTAAATTAAACGGGGGCAAATAAAAAATACCGAGTTTTCAGTTGTAAATACACGTAAATAAATGTATGTTCTGAAATATATATGTTCACATACTTACCTTTTGTAGGTTACATGTTTTTACGGCCGAGTTTAAGACGCAGACGGCCTTGACAAAGATTCCCTTAAACAAAAGCGGATCACGCAGCGCTGAACAGCAGCAGACTTGCACAGTGACTGTGAGTTTCTTCCAACCAACCAACCTTTATACAGTTACAACGTACCACACGGTTACAACTCACTGCCTTCTTTGAGAGATACTTTTCTACTGCCCTAGCGTAAAGAACGATAGTTTAGATCCCGCTCGGAGCGTAAATCCGAGCGCTTTCTGTGTTGTTTTTCCTGACTGCCGATAAAAAATACAGTGGCTCGCAGAAACGAAAAGTCAGTGAATAATTAATACAGCCGTATACCCTGCAACACAAAAACCACGACTACAAATCCCGCCTGAGGCATAAATCTAAGCGTTTTTATGTAGTTTCTTGTGCTCAGAATTTGCAACGTGCGTATTTGACGTCCAAATAACCTTGCCAGACATGTAAAAGGTTCATAATTTAAAATGAATAAATTAAATCAATAATAGAAATAAAGTAACATAACCACAAACAAATTCAACGAATGGTTTACGCCATCGTAAAATATCGTCCGGAGAAAACTAATAACTTTCAGAGAATTAGATACAATGAATCTCAGAAGTGGTTAGTACTCCGGCTTCACATTCTGGAAATTCTGGGTCAAATTTCAGCCCGGAGATAGGCTACCTTCATTCAAGATTACGTGGTTTCTCTCAGTGTCTCCAGGCAAATGTCGAAATAGTTGCCGGCTTCATTCCTTGCATATCCTTTCAAATTCATCATTCATCAAGTCACCATGTAGTTTTGGCTTTGACAACGTCTTTAAACACGCCCCAGTGATGCATCGCCACCTACAAATGCGCTCTCTCAATGAGACATGAAGTAACTCCATGAAGGTCTCGTACGTATACACCCATGATGCTCCTCCAGCCGATGACGTCATTCAACACAAGCGCCTCGCTGCGGAAGATTGAAGTATTGCAACAGCTGACACACTAGTAAGCGCATGAGCCAAATGAACGTAATCGATTGTGCAAACATGCCACCAGAATGACTCCACATTGACATCTTTGATCCCGTATTAAGCAGGAAATTTCCTATTAAGTCAGCACGGAATAAATACGGGGCAGCATGGTTTCCAGTCTTCATGGAATTTAAATGTAATTTTCTTACGGCAAAGACCGTGAGATCTTCATTGCATGCTATGATCAAAAGTTGCCGTTTTATGGTTGGCATTCCTGCTTCTTATCTGAAATATTCTGGTGAATCGACTCTAGATTCTGGCTAACCTGACCGAGGTTGTTCGTAATTTCCCTGCCATATAAAAAAAACTGGAATAGTTTAGCCTCCCATTTGAAGCTATATATACACGAAAAAGCGAAATTGTTTAACCTAAAACGATTCGATAGAATCGTAACAAGTTTCTTCCGTACTTCAATGCAAAATTCACGGTCCATTACCTCCAGAAATATAAACATTCTTACTGTAATTGATTTAGCATTTATATTGATATGCTGACAACTTAGTACAGTAGGATGACTGTGAAAGATAACTGGAGACAGTCATGGCCGATTTTAATTAAACATTTGCAAAAGGGGCTGAGGAAAATCATAACATACTTGGATTATTCAGTCCCAAGGCCAACATTAGAACCTGGGACATTGTGAGTTCGCTGGAATGCCAACTAACTCGATCGATATGTACGGAAAGGCGATATTTGAAGAAAGATGCCTCCTGGCTTGCGACAGTCAAATGCTCCATAAAACAGAAAATTAGAAGAATGGAGACGGAAATATTTGCATGTTGTAAAGAACACTCCTTGTCAGTAAGATATTTAACGTACGTGTTATTGAGTAGTCTAACAGAAAGGGATGCCAGTTCGATTACAATATGATCTCTTCTCATTTATTATCCTGACTTTGGGGTTACGTTCAAATCGAGCTACAAAATTCTCTCATAATTTATATGAAATGAAGTGCCTGATGACTTACATTAGCAGTTATGGATCGGCAAATCATACGGAAGGAGAGTTGCGGGCTGCGTAAGTAAGGGTAAGTGCAGAAACAAGGAAACCTCCTTCCAAAAAATGGATTATGCAACAGTACGTAATACGAAGTATCATGGCCCGTTGAAGTAGACGGGAACATAAAACCTATCATGCTTCTAAACCATCGTTACATAATTGTGTTTCATTCGTACTACGTATCACTCTGAAAGATAATATTTACCACGTACGTTAAATATCCACCTTCAGCCCTGACGATGGAGGCAGTATGTTCTTCCGAAACGACATCAGCCTATTCTGATAATAAATTATTTAGATTGTAGAGACAAAGTTTGGAGGTTAGTTGTCAAAGAAATTCCTTGCATATTTTGGTAGTAACGCCACTGTTGCTGTAAATTAATTAACACATATTAATAAATGTCTGAATATACTTTTTGTGTAATTGATTCTACGGTACGTATCGCATTAATAAAGAAATTTTATGACCAAGAAATAATGACTTTCATCACATCAGTTAAGACTTTTAAATCTTGATGGACAGATTAAAATGTTCTCTACTGCAGCATACATTTTTATAGATTACGACGGTAATTCGGATTATATGGGATCGAATAACACGATGATTAATGAATGATGAATTGGAAAGGATTTGAAAGAAGGCGGTCGTGACCTAATTTGAGTATCACGGTATTTGCTTGGAGTGACTGCAAATGTGCGATAAACCTCCGTCATGTAAGTCCGGACCGTTATCTCAACCATTTAGTCGCAAAGCAGGAGTACCAACCACCAGGACTAATTATAGCACCACAATCGACCATTATTATCGTACTGAACACGTTTGAAATCGACCGGATACGAATCGATTGTTGTCATATTCTGTGTATCTTATGGCATTCGTAAATACTTAAATTTAAGTAGATTTAATCCTGTGCGCTGCCATTATATTAACCACGTAAGCTATCAAATAGGATCTGGGTTATCTTGTACGTCACAGATCAGGAAAGTCTTCGACAAGATTTTCCTGACCTGGTGTAAGTGGACAAACATTAACCTCACATATCCAAATACTCGTAATATAAACATTCAAAGAATGGAAATAATACATCAAACAAAATAATGTATGCTCTTTCATGACATGTTTACTGTAAACACTGTGAACGTAAAGCCCAGTTTAAAAGTCTTTTAACGTTTTATTCATGTTACATATTGTAAAATAGCCCATCATAATGCAGGTGAAAGTTAACGAGCCTTTCTCTAGAGGAGTGGAGATTAGATAAATTAATAATGGCGTGTTACAGTGGAACATGCTTGCGTTTTGGTGTTTTACATACGAAAAAACGAGTTCAGAGACACAAACACTGGGTAAGTTATTCACCGTAATCAGGGGCCAAAGCAGACCATTTATGCCAGAGAAAGTTATCGATGCGATACGTGAAAACTTCACTTACAGTCCAAAGTCAACGCTTACAGCTAGTCGAGATCTCGTAAGTCCGAAACGCACACACCGAAGGAAAGGTTTTCGTGAGGCCGTAGAGGGACCATTTGGATTACTTAACAGATAAAACGTAGGAACATGGGGTTCGATAGATACGAGGTGCGATCGGAAAGTTTCTAGACTGCGCCTATAAAAACCCGTACACTTATCTCAGGTATTAAATTCATCCATCACCCTCGAAGTAGTTCCCCTGGGAGTGAACACAACGATCCCAGCGCCGCTGCCAAGCCTGGAAGCATCCCTGGAAATCTTTCTTTGTCAGCCTGTCAAGCACCATCTGCGATTCTGCCTGAATCTCTTCTATCGTCTCAAATCTCCTTCCCTTTAGCTGAATTTTCATCTTTGGGAAGAGGAAGAAGTCACACGGAGCTTAGAAAGAAAGTTGGGGTCGGTTCTTGCAAGATCTTTGAGCTCCTGACAAACGAGAAGTCGATTCTGCTTCTGGTCCTCAGACAGGATGCGTCGCATGTGGAGTTCTTCCTTTAGAATCATCTGACAGGTCCCATAGCCTATCCCAACAATGTCGCACAAGTCGTTGATGGTACGACGTCGATCTTCGTGAATGGCCTGCCGAATCTTCGTAACATTTTCGGGCGTTGTGCTCGAAGATGGTCGTCCAGAACGCTCGTCATCATCGACAGAGGTTCGGCCATTTTTAAAACGTGAATGCCACACAAAAGTTTGTGCACGGCCCATTGCGGACTCCCCAAATGCTTGCTTTAGCATTTCATAGGTTTCCGTAGCCGTTTTGGCGAGTCTTTGGCAAGAGATTCAGGCAGAATCGCAGATGGTGCTTGACAGGCTGACAAAGAAATATTTTCAGGGATGCTTCCAGGCTTGGCAGCGGCGCTGGGATCGTTGTGTTCACTCCCAGGGGAACTACTTCGAGGGTGATGGATGAATTTAATACCTGAGATAAGTGTACGGGTTTTTATACGCGCAGTCTTGAAACCTTCCGATCGCACCTCGTATGTAATCGATCATGTATTTTGCGCTCTGAGTTCTTCAAAGATGTATGGACCATTCTTCTTTGTTGATAAAACTGTGACTTTAACATCGCCTTTAGACATGCTGGAACCCTTCCTTACATCCCTTGATTTTAATTTATGGGGCAACGTGAACAACAAAATCTATGCTACTCTGCTGAAACTCAAAAGTGCATTCAGATGAGGCGTGTTTCGTCACCCGCTGAAGACACATCGAGTACCTTTGAACAAATAAATTTAATCTGTTGTGAAAACAAATTAGTCTGCCTATATGTGACATGAATGGAAATTCGTCTTCTAAATTACATTTTAATTTGTGGTTACCCTACTTCTGTACAACGCGGTAAAATATTTTCCTTACGTCAGAGACAACAGTAACTCAAAATATGGTAATTACACATCTTTTTATAGGCTGCTCGCAACGTGTCTACTTTTACAGACATCGGGGCAACGTGAAATTTCGACTGTCCATCTCAGTTTGTGTTCCATTTCGGTCTAAGTTTCAATTACCTTACAGAATTTTATATATTTTTTTGAAGTTAATCTAATAACACTGACACACCGCTCGGATAACGTAATATCTAAAGACAATGTTATATTCTTATTGAAATGTGGAAGATTCTAACTGTATTTTAGTTGGCCACAGTGGTTACGCTCTGTAAGGTGATTACAGACGTTGAACGTCACTCAAATGCTGAGATCTCAGGTTAACATATTCTTCTTTATACAGAAAAATAACAGCACCTAGTCGAGAGAGTTCTTTCATGCATCTAGACCAGTGGTATTCAACCTGGGGTACGCGAAATCATCTTAGAGGGTACGCGAAATTTTAAAAAAATATATATTATATGATAAACACTGAATAATCAGTAATGCAATTATTTAATTTATTTTAGATATAGATTATATACTATGTATAACTTGAATTATACACCAAAACAACTTTGGGGGTACAAAGTTCAAGAGAAATTATATCTGGGGGTACGCGAAGACATCTTAGGGGGTACGTGAAATTTAAAAAATATATATATTATTTTATGATAAACACTGAATAATCAGTAATTTAATTCATTTTAGATGTAGATTATATACTATGTATAACTTGAATTATACACCAACAACTTTGGGGGTACAAAGTTGAAGAGAAATTATATCTGGGGGTACGCGAAGACATCTTAGGGGATACGTGAAATTTAAAAAAATTATATTATTTTATGATAAACACTGAAAAATCAGTAATGTAATTTATTTAATTTATTTTAGATGTAGATTATATGCTATGTATAACTTGAATTATACACCAACAAGTTTGGGGGTACAAAGTTGAAGAGAAATTATATGTGGGGGTACGCGAAGACATCTTAGGGGGTACGTGAAATTTAAAAAAATATATATTATTTTATGATAAACACTGAATAATCAGTAATGTAATTTATTTAATTTATTTTAGATGTAGATTATATGCTATGTATAACTTGAATTATACACCAACAACTTTGGGGGTACAAAGTTGAAGAGAAATTATATGTGGGGGTACGCGAAGACATCTTAGGGGGTACGTGAAATTTAAAAAAATATATATTATTTTATGATAAACACTGAATAATCAGTAATGTAATTTATTTAATTTATTTTAGATGTAGATTATATACTATGTATAACTTGAATTATACACCAACAACTTTGGGGGTACAAAGTTGAAGAGAAATTATATCTGGGGGTACGCGAACAAAAAAGGTTGAATACCACTGGACTAGACGATTTACTCTTTCGGAATTAATCAAAAAGCCATAAGTTCTAATCCGTGAAGACTAAACCAACGTCCTCATTTACAGACATTATATGTATTTGAAGAAACAGTCTTTCAGAACCTAGTAATGCAAATAAGTTATTTCCGTACCATTTTAAGTAATGCCGTTAACCCCTTTCGTGGATACAACTGGCAAACCTTAAAGTTACCACGAATAAAGTAAACAGCTCGCACCAATAGGATATTCAATGATTTTAATACGCAAATGCAGAATATATTTTTCATAAAAACTAGTATGCATACGTATATCTAGAGCTATGATTTATTGACAAGCCTGAAAACAATATTTCACTAATTAGGCTTGTATGTTATTAAATAGAGGGATAATATGGGCTTTACGGTCGTCATGTAACCAAACTAAATCTCAGAACCATATACAAATTACTACTGCAGTTTGACAATCTCCATGTTGTTGTTTTTTGTGTATTCTACGGAATTAAAACGTCGTACAAGTCACTCGAAAATTCTCCCATAAACTACTTCATTATTTTTTATTTATGTTAAAGACCTATCAGGAAGTAATATTTCAGTGGCTAATAAATTATTTCAAAATACAAAACATAAACATCTGAACATGGAGAAACAAATTAAAATCGGTTTCATAATCAGATCTAAGCGTAAATGGAAGGATAATATCAAAATATATTTGGAAAACGGGATGAAAATATGGATTGGATTCATGTGGCTCAGAATAGGCCTGTGGCGGACTCTCGCGGATATAGTAATTAACTTCCAGGTCCCACAAATGTAAATAATCTTCTCGACTATCTGAGCTACTATCAGCTTCTCAAGGGCAACTTACTTCATGGAGTAAAATGTAGTATATGACTTCACGAGTAGTACGTAACAAAGCCGGTATAAAAGAAACGTCCAACCTTTTAAAAATGGCTTATTTTACAAAAATGTGTGGTATATAATATACTTCATAAAAATAAATGTACGCATTTATACACATTAATTTTAGACACGAATATTATAAATCTTCCAAGGCAGTGGTACTGCAGATATAGGGACGTGCTGCTATGTAGGTCTAAGCTGTGCCCACAATGAATAATGCATTGTACAAACCACTGGGAAGACGCAGTTCAGTTGACTCTAATCAACTCAATACAACAGCGCCTCTTCAGTACTGAAGCATGCATCATGACAGCAGCGAAACAATTGCACAATTCTAATGCGTACTCAGCGAACGAGGTTCAATGACTGGCGTTCCGGATATCAAGTGCTCAAGTCTCGACTAGGAGGCCAGATCCCGAACGCTCTGTGACATGCGAGTCTCTCTTAGAAAGTTAAAATAAAATACTTGAGAACAGGCCACGACCTCTTGCTTTCACGCCCTTGCTAAATAAACATCATCAAATTCAGCTAAGAATTCTGCCTTATATATCCCAAGAATGGAACATAATAGTAAAAATGTTGAGGTTATGTTATTCGAACGTAATATTAGACACTAAGTCTCCATTCGCGTTTCTTTATATGCATTATCTTCACCGTCAGTATTACTACTATTATTATTAATAATGTAAAACTGTAACTCATATTCTGAAATACAAATAAGATGAAACGAAAATTCAGACATAAGATTCTCTGATCTAAGGAAAATACAGAATATGTTCCCATTTTCTACTATTAAACAAGTTGTATGACTTGATAAGTAGAAGCCCTTGTGTGCCAGTTCAATTTCCGCACCAAACCGCACAGACCAAGGTTATTTGTGCATTGAATCAAATCGGAATTTACTTACTTGGCAGGGACGTGAGCGAATACACGAATAGTAGCAAAGCTGTCTGACTGGACGGAACAGTCCGAGGTAAGGTCAGTTGAGCTGTTTCACACAAGTCGCTCTATCGGCGCGTTTGCTAACCTCAGTTCGACCCACCAGTGTTTACGAAAACGCTAGTTTACACAGCACAAGCGAAATCCAGATTTCCTGTAAAACAACAAAGAACACTTTTCTAGCTACGGGAGTAATTTTGCTATGATTCTTATCAATACCGCAAAGCTAACTTCTGTGAAATCACAAACTACTGTATGCAGTAGCTACCCGTTTTTGAAAGCAGTCTGCCTGTTATACGAAATAAGCAATGTTTGATACGTATATTTTAAATTAGTTATTAATAAATCAACGTCTTATTAATAAACGCTTAGACCCTCTACGCCCGGGCAGACATCGCCCTGATGACTACAGCAGCAAGCATCTCTGAAACGTCGGTAAACTTCTACTAAACAACACGTAACAACATCCCGGAAGACAGCCATCTTAACCTAGACAAACTTTTGAAATCAAAGATGCTCAGCTGTTAAAATCCTTCGAAATCGATACTTTTTCATAGAGACTCATCATTTGTCTCGTATTTGAGGGAGGTGGTAAAATGCTTTTAGACAGAATAATGGAGATTACAAAAGGGCGGAATCCCCGTATATGGGAAGTGGCTAACACGCGTGGGACTTTTTATTACTCGTTCCAAGAATTGTTTAAAGATCACAAGGAATTCAGTTTTTATTAAATGTTTATGTAATACAAAAGCGAGGGTCATTGTTGGGAGGAGGTCTGCAACTCGCAAAGACCATAAGCTCTATTCTTAGTCAGGTAGCTGGGTGCCAACACTCAGTGACGGACTGGCTGTCTTGCTTTCAAAAACAAATGAAAGCAAGCTAATTCAATTCCTTTCACTTCTCGGAACCTGGAATGAATGGGAACATCGAAAAATGTCTCCGATCTTCAGAATATAAAGCGAAAATTAATTAAAAATTGCCTGTAACACAAACTACTTAATGTATTTAATGCAGAAACGGAAATAAGTAAATATATTTATTTTGTACAGTCTATACACAAACGTTTGAAGTTTATTGCTGTTGTAAAAAATTATATAATATTAAAACATTTTATTGTGTAAAATATTATATTAGCGCTCTTAATCGTAAATACGATTTTACATTATATTTTTTAGCGCTTTTTATTAAAACGACATGTTTCGACGGGTAATACCGTCGTCTTCAGGTTTTTATCAATTTAAAATATTTTAAAAACTATTAGATATTTGATGCAATATATTATAATGATCCGTAGTTCTGTTTGTAGCTTTCCATTTTCATGGTAAGTTGCTTATTGTTTTAATATTATATAATTTTTACAACACCAATAAACTTCAAACGTTTGTGTATAGACTGTACAAAATAAATATATTTAATCAAACACAAACATGACGCATATAAGATACAAAAAGGAAATAAGTACGTTAAATAGAAAATCGCTTGCTTTAATTAATACAGATTTTTCATATAAAATATTTTGTTAAGTTCTTTGTACATAAAAGGAACGAAAAAGGAGGGAGGTGAATTCTAACGTCTACGTAATCTTTTAAAAAATTCTGCTCCAGCTGTGAAAAGAAAGAATATGTTATGTAACTTAAACGACCACAGTAGACGATCTAATAATTTTATGTCGATCGGTAACCTGGGAGTTGGCCATGGGAGACAAACCCCTCAGAGCTAACAGTTTTGCCTGGGAATTGGTTGAATTATCTGCTACGTCCAAGACACGTGCGTAGGCTTATCTAACCACATATCAACTCCTTAACAGCATAAATTTATTAATCTTTGTAATGGTTGCTTAAATATTATAAACTCTGGCTTCAAAGGGTTAATCTCGATTGGTTCAATATGGAAAATGTAAATAATTTATACAGCAACAAATAGTTGTGTTGTATCATAGACAATACTGCAGTAGTCAATAACTGTTCAGTCTTATTAGTACTGTAAGATATCATTCCGCCATCTCAAGGACACAAAGTCTACGTGAAATAATCGAAATGAGCAAAACGTCTGTGGACAAAATGACTTAGACGTAACGTAGACTTATTGTAAACGTAAAATTGCACGAAATATCTGTGCATAAAAATGCAAGGCAAATTTCTAATGGGGTTAGAATTGTAGATGAAACCCCTAGGGTTGGTTTGAATACGAAGCACGGAGGTTAAAAGTCAGGATAATGAACCCAGGAATCAAAAGTACATTATAATTTACACTACAATTTAATGTTATATTTAAACCAATCTTTATACATTGTACATATATCTATAACAAAGACAATAACTTCATAAATTCAAATTGAACAGGATAATGAGATAAGCTCCCAAAAAAATTAAATAATCTCTCGCAGAAGAATATGGGAAATTGGAATCATTTTGAAAGTTTTTAATTCTGAATGCAAATTCAGCTACTTATTTCTAAAATTGATTCTGCTTCATATTCGTTTATACTTTACATAAAACAAGAAGTGTATCATCATACGCTAACCTAACATACTGTAATGCTGAACACTAAACACTAAAAAAAAAAAGCTAATTACCAGTTTACATAACATATATTTGTAATAACTGCTTCATGTCCCTAAATTATCAAAATAAATCATTACTATTACTGCAAGTCTGAAGTACCAAATAAACAAATTAAATAAATGTGAAATGGGAAACAAGCCCACACACAAATGAACAATTAACTCAAAATAATTTTATTCATACAGTAAGACAGCAGCAGTTTGAAGAAAAACGTACTGTAATGTTCCAGACCTCAGATTTGAATTTACAACCTCGATAGCTGACAAAGCATAAGAACAATTACAGCCCAAGGACCCACAGAAACACCTGATATTTCAGAACAATTGTGAATTTCTATTTGCATACAAACAAAAACACACATGTAATTAAATCTTTTCAGGTTATCAGCAGTGTCTGTATTAAATTCATTGTATTCAGTAGGTTTAAATTTTAAATTTTACTTACAGTTTTATGAAGGGGTGTGAAGAAAATATTTCTCCATTCTTTTCCTTCTGGTTTCCTAGGATCTAAAATAAATTTTAAAGCACGGACAAAAGTAGAAATTGGACGGGTACCATAAGTGAAGAAACATCTACCTCTGTCGATGCCTGCGTAAATAAAAATTCTACAGAAATATTATTCCAAAGGTATTGCGATATTTTACCAGATGAAATTTAATTGTAAACCAGCATTCAAAACCATTCACTGTAAGAACAACATAAGTCCAAAGTATAAAAATATTTTGCATTACGTAACACTGTGCCGTTACTTATTCACATGCAAGGCGGAATTTGTTCGGGGATGAAAGACGGAATTCTTGTCCCATTAAGATTTTCTCGCGAAACACTTGACCCTCATGAATCTGCCTTTTGCAATTAAGGGTATTAAGTAATCATAATTAATTCATTTGCATTTGTAGTTCATGCAGAAACTCAGTACTGTTTCTCTTGCAGGTTATCGAAAAATTAAAATTATTTCTGATATGCAAATTAAATTCAATTAGATAGCTACACCTTAACAGTGATTTCAATTAATTATTCTTGTCCGTCTATTCACAATTTAAAATTTCAAGCAAAATCAACTTAATCCATTGACAAATTCTTTAAAATATGCTTTATCATTGCGTTCCATAGATGTAAACATAAACTGGGCAGGCAATGATAAATACTGGATTCCTATTGGCTACCAGATGAAAGAGTCATGAGCTTAACAACTGAATGGCAGCCAAGCAGTGCCTGAATTTAATCATTAAAATAACTTTGGAAAATTATATGTATTCCATCAGAGCAACTTTTCATTACTATTTCAAATTCCAATAACAAATAACCATAAAAGTTCTGGCTACTATTAATAACAATCCTAGTTTTTTAAAAACAATGTACAAACTTTTGAACTTAAATTTGAAGATGGCTGTCTTCTGGGTTGTAGTGCCATGTGGACTTTGCCTCTCATATTCAATGCGTACCGGGGTCCTTTCCCGGGGGTAAAGCGTGGCCGAGGCGTGATGCTGACCACTTACCCCCATCTAGTGCCGAGGTTAAGAACGAGTAGGAGCTATACGGTCTCTCCCTCCAAGCGCCTAAATGGTGTAGCTTTACTTTACTACTGTAGTCACGTGATACGCAACATATGACAAAAATCCGACATAAATTCAGATACAAAATAACATGAAAAGGCAACCATACTCAGGTACAATGTGGTGGTCAAATGGTTAAGAAAACATTGAGCAAAATGTGAATGTGCATCGGTGGTTCATGAAAAGAATGCACACGATATACGTAATCTGCATGAAACTTCTGCCGAGACCAAATAAGAACAAGGATGTATGAGATTCACAAGATATATATAATGCCAAACGTAGCAGATATTCGCTTTCATGGATTTTAAAATCAAAACACTTTCTAAGGTCCACCAACATTCACTATTAAGGTATATAATCTACTATAACTTTTATAATAAGATTCACAACAAAACTCGATCGAAAATATCAAATTCTTCACGATAATCCTTCAACTCTGGTAGTGCCTGGACTCGAACATGGGAAACTTAAATTTACTAACACCCACACATAATTTTCATTAAGAAATCTTATTCTTCTGACTTCATAAAAATGAGACAGAATATTTTAAAGGCCTAGTACATTTCAATGTGAATATGTGAGCACATATTTTAGGATGGAAATTTCTGTCATAAATATTAATAGCAGTCTTGTAATTATAATGGTTTCTCAGAATTCTTAAGTTAAATTTCACAATCAACACACTCATTCCCTCTATCCATTTAAGTAAACATTAAATTAAACTAAAATTTTCCAAAGAGGAATTCAGAAATGAAACATATCGTAAATATACGATGCAGCAGATATATAAATTTCTACTACGTTCCGGATTTGTTAATTAGATTTATCATAAATGAACACCAGGAGAAAAATTATCATTCAACTAACAAAATCAAAGACAGGAGAACGTATTTTATGAACATCATTATAAAAGGACATCCTATAAAAGAGAACAAACGAAACAAAATTAAGCACATTAGCGCTTAGATGAATTTTCGGGTGAATATCAGATAATTTTTCTAACTCAATGCCAACCAACCACTGCATGAAATTCAAAATTGTTAAATAAATTACAAACAAAGAAAATCATGGATCCCAGTGTCATACAACACAACACAATTAGACAAATTAATATTTCATTTGCCAACGCATACGACTTCATGCATGTATAATTATTCATGCCTTTCCCTACATAATTGCCATTTTCAGGAGCAACACAATAACAAGTTTTCACATTAATTTGTTATGCATTAATCTTATGTATTAATTACGCAGACACTTTTAAAATTAAAACACGTTATTATACCAGTTTTACACTTATTGTATCCGTTATTTGACTATACTATAATCACTAATAAGTCTTCGTGTTTCTTCTACAAACTTTATATTGCAGCATTAATTTTCTACAAATTCTTGTGGAAACTTGTTATTGTGTTGCCCCTGGAGATGAAGATTAAATAAAACATGAAGGCATGAATAAATAATTACACATGCTCGTAAGTTATATATGACAGTAAATAAAATGAAATTTTAACCCATAACACAGTGAAATGCACTTCACCTGATTTAAAATACATCTACATAACCTGTTAACTCAATACAAACAACCTATGAATACAATGACTATTTGGTGATCTCGCTGTTGTCCCCAAAGGGGCACTGATAAGGCCCATTTCCTTTCCTCCTGCACAGTCTCCCCACTTCCCTTCTGGCCAAGCCATGTCTGCTCTTCTCCCGTTGGATCCCTTCCGTTCACCTGATCCTCAAAGTCTTCCCCACTAGCACAGTCAAGGTTCTACCTCGTCCGAACGATTCCCATATCTCAAATAGATTCCTCGCACACAGCTTACTCTTTGTACCCTGATGATAGAGGCAGCAAGGATCTCTGAAATGTTGGTAAACTTCTACCTGACTACATGACGCTACAATCCCGAAGACAGCCATATTTATACTTGCTGCCACGAGAACCTGAAATTCATTTTGTAGATCAAAACATTTATGAGCACGATACCGAAAACTTACCACTCTTTAAGTTGTAACGAAATACAAATCTGCTTATTCACAACTACTTTCACGAAATCAGGTTTAAATGTAAGACATTAAATGTTCTTCTCCTCGCATTACTGAAGTCTGACCACAAGAACAAATGGTGAAAGAAGAAAAGGCACATCTTGGCCATTCAACTACACACCCATCTCTCTGAAAATGGTTGTGAATGTACCGTTCTCATGACACTAAATGGTGACGTAGAGCTATCAATAAGCCCATCACTTTGGAATGGTAAGTTTTAGGTACAATCAATACACACAGTTTCTCATCAATTTCAAATCATAAACAATAATGTGGTTTTGTGAGTCCTCGAGGGATACATTTTTACAAATTGTATTTCCTCTCATTACGAGCAACCCAAAATGGCCATGCAGAAAATACTGGAATTAAAACTACATCGTACATTATGGAAATATAGACATGAATTTACAGATACAAATGGTGAATACTGCACAATACCGACTGCGACCGAAGTTTTACACAGCCTTCGTTTGTCATATCCCATATCTCCTCTCATTTTAACTGACAGATTATGTACAGTTATATTCAGAACATGAAGCGTACTTTCCACGATTTACACACAACACCAGCCTATCGAGCACTACGCTATCCCTATTGGCGACTGCTTCAAGATGGTTGATGAAGTCTGTAAAAAAAAAATAGGGGAAAATGGTTTCCTCTGATCACTAAGTTTCAGAAACATAATTAATATGCAATGCCACTTTTCAGAATCTTAATATGTACAGAGAAAGTGCGAAAATAAACACTGTTAATGTTTGTCTTCTGAGTTGTAATGCTGTTCAGACTTGCAGGTAGATACAAATACTACCTTCAGCCTTGAAGATGAAAGCAGTACGTGCCTCCAAAACGTTGGTGTTTAGCTACAACTTCACACAGCGTTATAATCGAAAACACTCGACATCTTTTGTGCTGTGAGAACCTCAAATCTAAAAATAATACTGTTTGCCCACAACATATTATGTCTGTACCATCATAAAATATATGAAATCAATTAAACTTACTTTCAGTGACTTCCTAAAACTTCTTCAATTTTGGTAGTAGTAAAAGCTATGCATCAATTTTAAATCATTGTCAATTTTCAACCAATCAGTGGCCACAGGTCCTAATTCATATTAATACATTCAAATGGTTTGATTTAGTGAGACGAGTGTCAAAATTTAGATGCAAAACAACAGAATGATCAGCGAAATGTTGCCATCTCCACATTTCCTCATGAGAAGAAAATGGATAAAGAGAAAACAGGCACTGTTAAACACCATTATTTGGCTCCGCATGTCAAAACTGTCTTCATTTATGCCTACTACAAATAGATCAAGGCAAATATAACTCTATCCATTTCCTAAAACCATGCTCTACAAGCCCAAATATATGATATTAATATCAAGAGTATTACGCCATTTCTGTCCATCAACTTCCAGCAGTTTCAGGAACCAGTTAGTACCTGCAATAAAATCACAGCATGTAAGGTACGCCCCATAAACAGAGAAACAGAATTATGTCTCAATATTTCTGTGTGCCATTCCTAACACAGCGGAACAGAGTAATCAGCGTATAACAAAATATTATGATAAAATAAACTTTATTGGTCCATTTTGGTCTTCTGGGTTTGACGCCATGTAATCCTGTGATTACCAATGTTCCAGAAGAATTCATAACCTCAATCTTCAAGGAACATGGAAGCAATAATTTCCTGTGAAATATCAGTAGCCACCTAGAAGACTACATGGCGTAACAACCCAGAAGGCCATAATCAACCTCTTCACCACTGAGAACCTCAAATATCAAGCAAATTTTAATTAATGAAACAACCAGAGACAGACCACAACATAAATGGTCTTCAAAAGCTTAAAATCACAGAAAAGGAATGAAAATTTGCCTACATTTCCCAGTGTACAGCATAAAAGTAGATGGATGCACAAATCTAGATTTTTATTCTTTTTTCATAAATTCAAAACAGTCTTCAGTGTACCCCATTTTAAGAGTTAAGAAGACAGATGAGAAAAGTTATAAGAGTAAATTAAACAACCCACACACCTCCATTGCAACTCATTAATGGCAAGGAAAAGACGCCATTCATGTAAAACTCAGTTCATAATCTCCATTCTGGAATTGCAACTCGCATTCTCAACTTTATTTCATACAAATGTAAACTATTCCTCTGCCACAAAGCGACAAAATCACAACTACAGGAATCACTCACTCACTCCCTCTACGGCACAGGACATTCTTTGAAAACTCGAATGTATACTCGGCTTGTCAAAGAATAGCCCACTTTCTTTACAGAACTCAAAGGCTCATCACCGAGTCACAAAATCCTGCCACCAAACTATATCCTGAGCCAGCTGCACCCAGTTCGCTCCATCAATTTCTATCTCCCTAAGGTCCATCTTAATGTTATCCTCCAACCTACGCCTAGGTCTTCCCAGAGGTTTCCTGGCCTCAGGCCTCTCAACCAATATCTTGTAAACACCCCTCCCCACACATGCCACATGTCTCGCCAACCTCATCATCCTCGATTTAATCACCCTAACAATATCAGGTGAGGAGTACAGGCCACGAAGCTCATAATTATGCAATTTTCTCCATGATCTGTCTCCCTTCCTTTTAGGTCCAAATATCCTCCTCAACACTCTGTTCTCAGAGACCCTCAATCTGTTCCTCCCTCAAAGTGAGAGACCAAGTTTCGCACCCTTACAGCACAACTGGCAAAATTACACTTTTGTATATTTTAATAATTAGATTTTTTGATATGAGACGCGAGGACAAAAGATTTTGGACTGAATGATAGTAAGCATCCCCTGAATTTGATATCCTCTTGAATCGTCATGAATGTCATTCTGACTTGTTAGTGCCATCCGCAAGTACTAGAATTTTGTCAAATTTTCGAATGTTTCATTAGCTAACCTTATATCCTGGTTCTGTCCTGAATTCTGATGCCGAGACATGATCATATACTTTGCCTTTTCTGCATTTATTTCTAGACCAACATCCCTACCAGCCCTTAAAAGTGATTTTGTGTTTGCTTTTTATAGTATTTATATTATCGCCCAACAGATTAATATCGTCAGCACAGAACAAAAGCTGACGTGTCCCATTCAATTCCAAACCGCCCCGAATTTCTTGAACTTTCTTGATGGCATATTCTGGGGCAAAATTAAAAAGCAGCGGTGACAGAGTATCTCCCTGTTTCAGGCCATTCTGAATAAGAAATGTATCGGACAAATGTTTACCTTCACGAATTTTACTAGAGGTTTCCCTTAAACACGTTTTAATTATCCTGACTAGTTCTTTCTGCCCGATGGCAAAGGGCTAACTACAGTTTCCATAAATGTGATTGACAGTGCAAACAGCGTAAAGGACAACATTTGAATAAAAATGTTTATGAACTATGTCTGCCTCTGGTTTCAGTTTGCACTGATAAGCAAACCAAATGCTATGGCCGAATTGATTTTCATGAAATTAGCACCTACTAATCTCACATAAATTCAACCTAGATTTATATTATAAATAAATTTTCTTAAGATCTGTGGAATTTTGTACATTAATGGACCATATGAACAACAATTTAACTTACATGCAATCCAAATTTTGTACCTCATGTTGTATGCATACCTTAGACAGTGCGCGGATAATTTTTGTAATGATCGTAATTTGAGAAGTCACAGAATTATGTTGATGAATGGCACAATGGAAGCAGGAACTTATATACACAAGGACATATAAGAGTATCAAACGTTAACCATGATAAGGAGGCATAATTACCTACAAATGAATCAATTATTTCTGAAAGAAAGTACTTCAAACTAAACACTCACCATATTTTCTTAAATAACTGAAAAATATTTCAACAAAGTTTGTACTTAAGTCTGACACAATGTAAAACAATAAAAAATAATATAACAAAAGTAAATTACAATAATGTGACACCAAATAAATTTATCATCAAAAGTAAATAAAAACTAAGGTTGAGGTCTTAATAACACCAAATGTAAACTGCATCTGAACTGATATAATATCCATTTATGGTCATCTTTATATATTTTGGCATGTTTTCAAATTCTTGTAAATAAAAAATTTCTTAAAACAAATATTTTCACTTAAAAAAGAGACAAAATCTGACACAGAATAATTTACTGTAACGTACAGAATATTCTATATATTCTATAACACACAACAAAAAAACTCCAGTGCATGAAACATCCAAGCTGAATAGAATTTGAGGTTTTCACGGCGGTTAGTCTGAATATGGCTGTCTTCTGTGTTGTGTCGTGTAGTCTGGTGGAAGTTTACTGGCGTTTCAGAGGTCATACTGCCTCCGTCATCAGGGCGATGATGGAGGCAGCAAGGACCTCTGAAATGTCGGTAAACTTCCACCAGACTACACGACACAACACAGAAGACAGCCATATTCAGGCTAAAGACAACCAGTCACTTAGAAACCCGTTATACTTGAACCAGGTTTCTTATTACATGGAATGTTGTTCCGTGCCATTATCAGCGAAAATAATAATCTTGATTACAGTTAATAGGCTCAGCATTGCGTCCACAACCAGTGGTAGAAGAAAGAGCAAAGAGAATAAAATTTGCATGAAAAGCAAAAGTGTTCTTTATTCTTATCAGATTTTTCTGAAAAGTTATCGGGTATTAATTTACTCTAGTAAATACGTTGTTTCACGTTACATGCATTCAGGGTTCACTGACAACCCATACGCAAAATTAATTTACATTCACACAAACACTTTCACATTTATTTTCTGGCCACACAGAAAAAATTGTGGGATGAAAATTTTTGAGTGTTGTTAAGGTTATAAAAGCCAATTGCAACAAGGAAGAAACTACATACTGGCATAAACTAACACAGGACAATAAATTTTTATTAGTTGATAACATGAACAAACTAAGCCATTTTGAAAAATCTGTAACATGCTCAAGTCTTTTATCCAATAATTTTTATTTTATTACAAAAATATGAACTTACACATCACTTACTATGCAGTTTGAAAGATAGACGTTACTAAATTGATATTATACTTGGAATCACTATTAAAACACCATAGGCTCACATTATTGTCATAAATGTAACAAGAACACAAAGAAAAATAAACAGATTAAGAAAAATGTACTTGGAATCCACTAAAACATCACAATCTTACATTACGGTTGACAAAAACACAAAAGTAATACAAAATGCTATTCTGACTGAATACATTACACAAAAAGTTATTTTTTCTTCGTGTGAACACTTTTCTCCCCTTTTGTTTTACTCTTGTTATCTAAACTGTCACATGAAGCAAAACTTTTAAGTCAAGACCAGCATAAATCATGTCAGAATTCAGACAAAATTAGTTCTGAATCACGTTACTAAAAACCTTGATGACTAGTGTAATCTGTGGCCTACAAGTGAATCAAAAAGTCACGCAACCCATATTGAAAAATTGATTGATGGTTGCAATTCAATACAGTCTGACTGGATCAATAAACACGCAACATCGCTCCGACTATACGTGAGCCCAAGTAGGTCACGTCGTGCTGAAACCAGCTCAAACGAGTCTACAAGCCGTCTTTCGACAGTCAAAGTGTGAAGATGTCTTTCACAGGTGCGATGAGTGCTCATGTCAAACTACCTGGTATCTCATTCTTACTTGTCAGAATGAGTTTCTAGATTATTCTACACCAAATTGACACCCCACTTAATGGTGCCTGCACCTTGTCGTGGTGGTGGGGCTTGAGTACCTCAGTGATCCCAAGAGCTATGCTGGCGGTAGCATAGCTACTGGTAGGGCCTCCCTAGCCAGATTGGTTGAGGGGGAGAGGTCAGACTAAGACAGGTACCCTGGTCCTCCAGGTTGGGGGTTGGTTGCAAGGCTTACAACCTTGCACCGTAAAAAGGAAGATGTTTCGAAACCTCAATCAAAGCCTCGGACAGACGGACCTAACAAAGGACCGAATGGAAGAGGAGGATTGAGGAGGCCATGGACCGAATACAGACCGGAGAGCCATAGAAGAAAAAAATTGACAATATCTCGCCCGGTGAATCATTTTCATGACACAGCAAGCGTGCATGTCTGAAAGCATTCCTGTTGACCTTTGATGTTACGTGATGATAAACTTTGTTATGTTCTACAGGATGGCTGGGAAGTAAGTAGGCATTGAGAAATGGTTAACCTCTATATTTTCAATGCAAAGATAATGAAAATAATTTTTACATGTACATTTTTAAATGGGAATATGAACGCATAGCTTAAAATTCAATTTAGGCACCGGCGGCATTCACCAGCTTCCTCAAACGACCGGGGATGGATTCCACAGTCTTCTGCAGGAAGTCATGTGGGACGTTTTGTGATAACGTCCCGAATCCGTGCCTCAAATTGTTCCAGTGTGCGAGTTTTTGTCCGGTACACCTCCTCCTTTGCCCAGCCCCACAGGGCGTGAGATCTGAACTTCTTGAAGGCCATTCATGAGGTCCTTGTCGTCCCAGCCAACGTCCTGCACGTAATGGGGTTTCCACGGGGGAAAATTCAAGTCTTTCTCTAACACCGTACGTATCGTGTGCCTCGAGAGTTCGCTTTCGCGAGCAGCCTGACATGTTGATTTATGCGGGCTGCGGGTGAACATTTCCCGCACCAGCGCCACGTTCTTCTCAGATCGGGATGTGGATGGACGGCCACTTCTCCATGCGCCCGTAACTGAACCTGTGGTCATAAGCTTCGAATGACAGTTCTTGATTGTCTACGGACGGATTGTGGCATTTCTTCCCTTCACTGTATGCCACCATCTCTGCACAGCAACCACTGAATTCCACACCTCATAGCATGCAGCAATCTGCGCTCGCTCCTGAACAGTCATGCGGTCGGCCATCTTTGTTGCCATTGCGCGTGCTGCCTCTCTCGGCCACTGCACACACCACCGACGCGCGAATTATGATATCCTATTTCGTGACGTACATGTACACATTATTTTCATTATGATTGCATCAATATTACAAAACCTATAGCGATTATTTAATGCCTACTTACTTCCCACCCACCTGTATATAAAATCAATGAGAAAAGTCTCTCTTCAGAGTGGATTATCCTACAGAATCGTACATGAGATTACAAAGATATTAAAGTTTCATCCGTATCAGGTACATGTCATGCATATAACTCGATGAAAATGACAAATAAAAATGACCTCAGTACTGGTGATGGTTAACACACTTCATACAAAAGGGTAAACACATTTTATAAGTTTTCTACTGTTTTTAAGATATCAGGTTTTAATGGCAGCACACATTAGAAGAACTTAAACAAAATTCAGCTGTACATTTCAAACATCACCGCAGAAAATCTTCATCAGCTTGCATCAAACATGAGGAAAAGAGTAAATCTAGCGGACAATTTCAATACTTAATACAACATTGTTTTTCTTTCTATTTTCTGATTTTAGCAAAATTTATGTTTTGGCAAACAGCATATATATCAAGAATGGGTTGTGTGACTTTTTGATCATTGTGATGCATATGTAATTTAAAGGATCAAAATGAAAATATTTTTTGACTAATCAGACCAAACTACTGAGCATGTAGACTTAATAACAGCTGACCCAGCACCCTTAGAACAGCACTTTTTTGGAGAGGTTCATATTCAAGCACCAAAATATGTTTCTACTTATCAGCGATGTTTTCTTGATTTCCCTCTACAAATTAGTAGGTACAATAAACAGTATATAAAAGATGCTGATTACCATTATGTATACTAAATGAAAGAACAGGATAATTTTATATATTTCTCATCAAAGAAACCTAATAGTTAAAATTAAAGTTTGGACAGAAAAATACAAATATTACACTTCGTAAGACAACAGGCTTTGAGACAAACTTGCAAGAAATTAATTTGAAAAAAATATCAAAAAAAGTGAGGAAGGCATCAATTAATTCAACTGGCTATAAAGTAAATCAATAAAAACAAAAATCGTTTACTTTTCTCCACAAGCCACCAAAGCATCTCCTTCAATCCTTATAAAAGCTGAATATTCCTGTATTTTCTTCAACTTACCTATAATAATTTGGCTTGAATGGCCCAGCTTTATTCAGGCCCATATACTTTGCTTGCTCGTCCGTGAGTTCCGTTAAATGAGCGTCAAATGTGGGAAGATGTAAGCTGGCCACATATTCATCTTAAAAAAGATTGAAATATTAATTTAGCAATAATGTTTAAATAGGTAGGCACAATGGTATGAGTGAATAAAAAGAAAGATTTTTTGCACTTTTAATCTTTATTTTATTTTCTTGCTTGCGGTTTAGCATATTTCTATTATGATCTAAATTAACAAATCAAATTCTGATTTACATCAGCAACTAAAAGCAAACATTTAATTAATTTTAAATAGTGTGTTACTGTAAAAATACTGAACTGCAAGCACTCAACAAATTTAGGTATTATGACGTTAAGGAGATAAACTCCGATAATTAAATGACCAGAAAAATTTGTTTTATTTATTTCCGTGTAGCAACACCCAATGTACGTTCCGGTGTTGTGTAACGCTACACAATTTATACCCAAACGTGATTCGGCTGCCATCTAGCTGTGAATCAGGAGACTTGGGTGAGAAATGGCCGCTGAAATTTTGCTAACGAAACATCTCGTATCATGCTCGTAAGGTTCTTTTACATGCCGCAAATCTAAGACATGGGACTGCCAGCTTTACTTCCCCTCCGAAGGAAATTGTGCTACGGATTTTTATCACCCTTAAAAATCCATCGACCTCGGCCAGGTTTGAACCCGCGAACCTTGGGTCCAGTGGCGAGCATGTTCCAGTCTGTTTGACCAAATAGAGCCTGACAATCTAAACTATTTTTGCGCACACATCATTTTGCAAAAAGGAACATAATTCTTTGTGTAGGTGATGCTACATACCCTGTGGTCAGCTTTTTAACAGAGCAGATACACTTCCACACTGCTCCACAGAACAAAATATCTACAATAAAAATTTGGAATTTAGTTTACAAATTGCATGCGGTACTGTTTAGAAAATGTTTGTCAAACTGAATCCATGTGTCATTAAATTTATCTTACATCAGCCACCTAAATTTCACTTTTTATACAAAAACATTCTATCACTGTGTATAATAACTTTTCTATTGCGAACAAAAATACTATTCGTGATTTCTAAACTGCTTCATTGTTAATAATAGTAATAACCATGATCATCAATCATATCCCAAGATGATCTCATCTGCTCACTAGCCAGACTGAATCCAAACCATCCTGATTTGTCAATCTTTACCTTAATTGGTAATGGAACCTAATCCTTCAAATCAATATTCTGGATGTTAACACAATTTCATTTGGACAGGAGTAACGGAAATTATATAAGAGCAACCACTCCAGTATATTAAATATGTCAAAGTAGTGAAAAAGTTTGGGTAGAAACAAATATATACAGGCATACCTCGGAGATATTGCGGGTTCGGTTACAGACCACCGCAATAAAGCGAGTCTCACAAATTTTTTTGGTTTCCCAGTGCATATAAAAGTTATTTTACCCTATAATGTAGTCTATTAAGTGTGCAATAGCATTATGTCCAAAAAAAACAATGCGCGAACATTGCAAGAATTACCAAAATGTGACAAAGAGACACGAAGTGAGCACATGCTGTTGGAAAACTTGCGCCGATAGACTTGCTCGATGCAGGGTTGCCACAACCCTTCAATTTGTAAAAAACGCAATATCTGTGAAGCGTAATAAAATGAGGTATGCCTGTACTGTCTTATTTAACAGCATTTTCTTCTGAGCATCTGAGGACAGGAATGTTCATTCATGATGTAAGCACCACAGCAGCTCCTAAATCTTACATTTATCAAGAAGATTACAAGCGTTCAACGAGACCATGCAGTGAAGTGCAAAACATTCCAGGTAAATTATGAAGAAATATTATACATACCCATCTTCTTTGGAAGTAAATAAACATCAGACTTGTATCGGCCATGCGGTGCATTGAATAACTCTATCAGAGCAAGAGCCTGTCAAAACGAAGGTATCTATAAATATGAAATATGAATAAAAACATGGAAACATTATGTATTTAACGCACTGAAGTCTGTTTTGTATAGCCTGCCGCATGGCCTAGCCCATCCACAGTAAATTAATGTATCTTCAAATGCTAAACTTCAATAAGTAAAATACTTTATTGTCACATCAGAACACTGAAACATCGGTTTTACTGTTTAACCATTTGACGCGGATGATCGCCCGAGAAGATTTTATTGTGCATTTATCTAATTACCACACTCAACTTTCTATCTAAAGTTTTCTTATTAAAAATTTGATGCACATCAAATTCGATGATTTCACACGAGCATCACAAAGTGCAATACGTGGGGGGAATATACAAGATGCAACTGTTGAGTTGGCAGTACTGTATGCATGAGCTGTATCAGCCGTTACGCAGAAAATGACGCACAATCTTTGAAACTTTCGCCATTCTTGCAACAGGAAGTAGTAGTAGTAGAAGTACATCAACTGTTGTCAATTATGGCATGACCGCGCTATTCATCATTTGCAACAGGATTCTCCTCTTGTCAGGGTAAAATGCAATTACCCACATCAGTTTTCTTCGTATTCGCACTCGACCAACTAGGTTTTGGCTCAATCTCATTACAGCCCGGTTTATGCAACGGATGTCAAAATATTCAGCGTTCACAATATATTGTGTGATGGTGTCTGACCTGCTGTTATGCATTTACACTATTCATGTTGTGCATATAATGAATAAATGTTTTTATTTAGCTGGTGATAATAAGCACAGCATGCAGAGAGCAGCACCTATAAGGTACCAAGATAAATGATGCAGACAAACACAGGTGTTAGAAATGAAACTGTGATTATCTACTCTCTAACAGAAACAAGATTTTATAAGAAACAGAATAATACAGAATAGTACAGTGGCCGGCAAGTTTGGAGCGAGTGAAAACTGCATCCGAGACTCGAGAAAAGAAAATATTTCTTCCTTACTGCTCAGCAGTAGGTTTTTCATATGCAAAATACAAAATTTCCAGAGGTATAAGGTAACAAATGAATATAGAAGTACAAAGGTAAGGGTAGACCAAATACAGATTTCTGAAAACACGTAACTCACTTTCATCTTTCACGGGCATAACAGATTTTTTACCATAGGAAAATAATATATGCTTCCAGCATAAAACAAAGAAAACACTGCAAAATTAATTTTGGGTCAGAGTATAATTACATCCAATTATAATCTAGAATTACGAGAAGGCAAGCCAATCTCAGTGTACCTGTGTTGCAGCAGTAATGGATACAACAAATGATGGAAGGCTGGAACAGCTCAAATTAACCAAACGTCCTTCAGCCAACAATATAATTCTTCTTCCATCTGGCCAGATTACGTGGTCCACCTGGGATCGAACTTTCTCCCATGTCAGATCTGGAGTACGGAGACTATTCTGTGGAAATGATCGTAACTGTTGAAGGGAAGCCATCAAAACAAGCGACATTTATGCCGACTTTCAATTATTTTACACCCTTATTAAAGTAGTTACCACACTGCTCAACATTTTCCATGAACCAAACAGCATAACATCTAGGAATTTTTTCACAAAGCCTAGTATTTTAAAAGATTAATTATTTCTTTCTGTCCCGACTACATTTTTTTGAAAATCCCAGCTTAACAAGGCCTGTGCCACAGAATATGAATAGTTCTGCGGCACAATCACTGCTAAGGTGTGGAATTAAAAAAAAATACATACATAGATGTCAGAAATAATCATAAAAATAAAATTTTTGTTTACCACTCAACTGTGATCCCATGTATTACAGTGAATTGTTGGTAAATATTTCATTTGCGATGCCGTCACATGACATGCAGTCTGCTCATTAGGAGGTGAAGACCATGTTACACAATACACAAACAAATAAACTTCATAATAACACTATGTAATATTACGGTTTATATGCACATTTATCACCTATAAGTGTTTCAAATTCTTTGTTCTGGTTTTAATGTTTCTTAGCAGTTATAAGAACAGTAGGAAGACAAAAAAATATCACAACAAATGCATCCGATACTTTCTTTACTGTTCCATTAGAAAGAAGAAATAAACTATCTTTGCTACAATGTTAATTATATTTATTAATACAATAAAATCTAAATATAATGACTGAAAACACTATTCAGTACCTACCAAAGTATAATATACTATACTGAAACACATCTACCAGCAATTTTGGCAAGTAGAGTTCACGGAAATTTGGATACTTCTCTGCAGTTAAGCAGTGGTCAAATAAAAGTGTTCCAGCAAATCCATTCTCAATAGCCCTGCACCGACGTTTACAAAAATCTGCATTAAAAATGAGTCTCTGTCTCATTTTATTTAATAAAATTCAAAAGGGTTTTGACGACGGTAGGTTACACTTAAAATTATTCGTTGCCAGGACTTTTTCCATCGTCTAATCTTTAAAACCCATGACGTTTCGGAGGCTGGTTGTCTCTCTATCTAAGGGACCCAGCAGAGTATGTACCTCTACCTGAAGACGGAGACAGAACCAGCCTCATTTTATTTAGATCCTCCAAGGCTTGAAGTGTGAATTTCTACAGTTTATTATTCCATTCCTTTCATTAGTAAACGAACGACAAGGAATTATCCAGTCACAGAATAACGTGTACCATACTGACCAGGCTATAAGGCAAGGTTTTTACTTTCACGTTCGTTCAAAAACAGGAATACATTAAACCTTTGTAAAAACAATGTCTTAAGCTATTAATTCCTTGTACTGCATTTCATTAGAGTGAAATGACAATGTAATACTGAATGAATACAATTTGTCAGTCCGTTGAAGTACGTTATACCGAGATCTTACTGCACATTGTAGTAAAGGTCTATTTTTCAAAAGTGGTTATGGTAATAAAACTTCAATCACACGATGTGACCGAAGAGACCACGTGCAAACAGGAACTACTCAGTGAAATTCAAGGTTTTCATATGGCATGCCACAGATACAGTTAAATGCTGTTCCAATCAACATCGGCAGATCTTCGTATCTTAAGAATTTATCTGTTCAAGTAAAATTAATTATAAATCAAATTGATGAAAACATATCAATAATTGGAAAATTCAATTTTCTTACAGAAAGTATTGTTGTTTCTTGACTGTGACAAACCTGTTAATCATTCTATAAGCACACAGTAAACAAAAGAGGAATTAATTAATTAAGAAGGCTATGGCTGTATTTTGAATGGTTGGTCTTGCACTTCGTATGAGAACCAGAAAAACAGTAGTTATACAATAACTAAAATCTTACAACAATTCAAAATTTCATTTTGAATGATTCTTGACTTTCAGTGCATAATACTCACGATATCAATCTCGGTGTTCGAGTGGCCCATATTGCACACGACACACCCATTCTTCATCTTATCCATGTGTTCTCTCATGACAACATTCTTGTTTCCTGTTGCTGTGATGACAATATCTACATTGCGAATCACCTCATTCAGTTTCACGACTCGAAAACCATCCATGCTGAAACATTACATAAGCTAAGGACTTAATATGTACAAAATTGTCAACTGTACCAAGTAACCACCATGGTGATCTAGTGGTTAGAACACTGGGCTTGTAATATTGGGGTCCCGGGTTCGATTCCCGGCGGTGCTCAGATTTACAACTTGTGTTGGGCAAGGCTGTGGTCCAGGCATCACCGAGTTTTCCTCCAGGGTTTCCCAGGTTTCTCCGTGGCATCCCAACAATTACTCCACTTTCATCATCATCTCGCAAAAAGGAGTCACAGCAGGCGCGTTAAATGTCGCGGTCCCTATCGAACCCATGTACTGATGGGTCATGAATCCTGCTAACCACCAATGCACACCATGCTGAATGATGTGTACTCAACACAGGAAAAAAAAAACTGTACCAAGTCATTAACACTAAAATTTTATGGAATAAGCTTGTTGTTCTGGTAATGTCACGGACTGAATATGCAGTGTTATTAAAACAAGCACAAACACATAACAAGAGAATTAATTACAGGAAATTAAATTATAAAGTACAATGTTAAGAGAGACTTTGAAAATAAAAGGTACATATTTTTAAGTGTAAGTGGTATAATTCATTGAAGATCGCTGTCTTCTGGGTTCTTGCGCCGTGTAGTCTGGTACATGTTTGCCAACGTTTCAGAGGTCCTTGCTGCCTCCATCATCAAGGCTTAAATGTCAGTAAACTTCTACGAGACTACATGGCGCAACAACCCAGAAGACAGCGATCTTCAGACTCACCGCCGTAAAACCTCAAATCCTACGGAATAATTCATCGCCCACGAATGCATATCTTAAGTTATACAACACGTTAATTAAACCAGCAGTAAATTACAGTAGAGACACATGAACATTTGATGACAGAGGAAATGAAAAACTGAAACAAGAAAATTTTAAAATGAGATTTGTAAGACTTTTAGCTTCATATACATGGTTTGACAAAAGAAATACTGACATGTGTTAAATTTAAGGTTAATAATACAGATTAAAATAATAATACATGTGGGAAAAGATAGAAATATAGAAGTACAAAGAATGAGTGAAGATTAGAAAGGAATTATAAACCAACAGATTAAAGAGTTAGGGCTACCGCACACGTAAGACAAACAGTCAGACGACTGTTTCGTCGTTCGCACAAAGCCCTTAAGAACATATGGAAATGCGCACACTGTTACGACACGACTGGCAGTCGGTTACCTCTACCGACAACCCTGGACTTTTCTGTCTACCAACTGTCGTTGGCCCTTCGAATTATATGAAAGCGCGCAGACGAACGACCTTTCAGTCGTTCTGTCTTTCATTTCGTGAGAGCATTTGCAGACAGTAGACGATTGTCAAACATGGATTTTGTTGAAACTGCACTTGTGATTCGCCTCAATAAAAGGAGGAAAAGGAATTACTGGGTGCATCCATTATACAGTGAGAGACTGTTCAAAGGAAAATTCCATACTATGTATGAAACATTACGGAATTATCCTGCAAAATTCTTTTCATATTTTCGCATGAGTACACAAAGTTTTGATGAACTTCTATTATTGCTGAGACCGAGTATAACCTATCAAGATACGGATATGCGTCTCGCTATTTCACCTAAAGAAAGACTGGCACAACTGAACAAATCTCTTGCCAAAGTACTCTTTTAACATTGATGTTTGCATAATCTTTTCATTTTTTTCAATTAATTGTTCGATATTCTCTTCTTGCAACATTCCTGACTTCTGTACTCGGCGAGCATAGAGCGAAGAATGTGGAACAAAAGAACGACTGTTTAGTCGTATGTGTGCGCATGCTCATGGACTGAACTGTCGTGTCGTTTATGGGTCGTATGCTTCAGCCGACAACGACAGAACCGTCAGCCGACGGTTAAGTCTTACGTGTGCGCTGGCCCTTAGAGTAAGGCCATTAGATGCTGAAAATTGGATTCTGTGGCTGACACACTCAGACCTAATCTGATGGGGAGGGGAGTGTAGGAATGTTAACCCTCAGACGTGGTTTTACGTGTACACACGCGGGCATTTAAATTAAAGTTCTTGTGGATTTACGTATAAACACGCGAGCCTCAAAGCCTAATTTAAAACGCCATAAGTATGGAATAAATAACGCCAGCGCGATGAGGTTTGTTCTCGCCTGTTGTGGAAATAAAGCTCTATGTGTATACATGTGGCAACAGGGTTACATTCCAATGACCTGCAAGGGAGAATCTAAAAATAAAGGCCTGACCTGGTAGTTTACAATGGCTTTCTCTTCGACAAGTCGACCCTTGACGGAGCTTGAAGAAATACAAGTTTTAAATGAAGTTTTAGAAGATGATAGTATAAGTGAATATAGTTCGGACGATGATAGTGTATTTGACATTGATTATACACAGTTTGTGACACCGGGAATTGTCGTGTTTAGCGATAGTGATTGTGATAATGGTAGACGTGGTCGACAGGACGACATCGTACATGCAGGTGTGGTTTCCAACAAGTTTTTGTGGGAAAATATAGACTCATTTCCTGCTTCACGAGAAGCATTTTGTAATGTATGTGGTCCCCAGTTCGACACTGCTGAACTAGATGTCATGAGTTTATTCGAAAATATTTTCGATATAGCACTTGTGCAGCACATTGCTGATCAAACCAACAGATATGCTCAGCAAGAAATATCAAAAAGTACCAATCCTCTCACATTTCGCTCTAGGATTAGGAAGTGGCAAGATGTTACAGTGGACGAAATTTACGTTCTTTTGGCTCTATTTATGTTGATGGGCATTGTGCAAAAGCCTACACTTAGATCTTACTATTCAAAGAACCGGCTGTTGTACACTCCGTTTTTTTCTGAAACTAAACTTCTAATCGACTTGCTTCCACTGCTCACACATCACATCTTATAAGGTAAGATTATAAAACCATCTTTTAAGAGGATTTCAGTGAAAAATTCATAATTATATCTCCTATAGTTCAAAAGTTATGAAAAAAAGAGTATTTTACAGCAAAATTTAAACGGGCATTTAAAAAATACTACCGCAGGAACAGCACGACAGCAGTATATGCGGGGTATTTAAACTACCACGTCGACGGGTTAAATCTCATGCTACAAATAAAACTTTGTGTCTGTACAGAGTACAAATATAACTTTTGAAACTGGAGAAAAGTAACCAAGAAAGACATATATGTATCATATAGAAGCATAAATTGAATAATAGAAACTGTAATACTTACCAAGCCTGTAGAGCACAAATTGGATCTATCTCTGTGATGTACACTACACATCCCAGCCCTTTCAGCGCTTGACAGCAACCTTTGCCCACTTCTCCATATCCACAGAGCACAACTTGTTTACCCCCAAACATCACATCTGTCGATCTCTTTAAGCTGAAATTACAAGCCATTTGTATTATAGCCATGTTCGTTGGTACGCACTTCAACAGAACCAAAAGAATTTAAAATTTCAAGCTGCACTATGTCACACAACTGTAAATTCTCTTATGTAGTACCAAGGAGCCATGTATAATGAAATGTGAGAACCCGCTGTGTCAAGAAAATATTAACATCGACTTTCGGAACTTCTTGTACAGAAAAATACCAGGACATCATAAGCCGACTTACCACTGCAAAAGAACAAATAGCAATGCCATTCAAAAGGTTTAACAAAATTAAAAGTTTTCCCCACTCACCTATCAATAATTGACTCACGGCAACTGTAGAGATTGTCAAACTTTGTTTTTGTCACCGAGTCATTCACATTCATTGCCGGTACGCTAAGTCTGCCAGCTTTAGACAACTGATATAATCGGTGAACACCTGTCACACTTTCTTCAACAATACCTGACAATGTAAGCAAATAAATATAAGTAAGATTTGAGGTTTTCACAGCAGTTAGTATGAAGATTTCTGTCTTCTGGGATGTTGTGCCGTGTAGTATGGTAGATGTTTACCGACATTTAAGCTTCACCTGAACCGGTCATGGAAGCCCCTCATTCACTCTCTTCGAGGGCACCGAAAGCATTCCAGAGAGCACCGCCTGTCCCACACAGACAACTAAATCTTGGCCCTTTTCAGGGCCCTGATCACACTCTCCGCCCAACTCCCAATGTCCCACCAGACGCACTCCCTGAGGCCCACACAAGGGCTGTTCTTCAACCCCTCTCTCTCTTTCCTTTCTCTCCGTTTCTCTCACACATGCCACGACATGCCCACATGCTCCTATTGGTCCCCACCCACGCATAATTTGACACCTGCTCCCATTGGCTAGGGGCAGGCTACCCCATTCACTGTCCAGTTCCTATAAACCTAGCCCCCTCCACTCAATTGGCACATTCATCGCCCTGATGACCTCTCAAACGTTGGTAAACATCTACCATACTACACGGTGCAACAACACAGAAGACAGAAATCTTCAAACAAATATAACATTCATACAATTCTTTATAATTACATTATGATAAAATGGAATGAATGATGTAAACTGGACTGAATTAGCTTTGGACATGATCTAACTTTTATCATTACAACATGAAATATGCTGAACAGAAAACAAATGACTGGCTAAATAAGACCATACTTAAAAGATTTATGTGGTGTCCTTAATAAATGGACTAAAATATTATCAAGTTTGTGGAGATCAGAAGATATTTTTCAACCTACTTGGATTAAATCAAACAAAATCAGAACAATATATATAGATTTAGATATTTTTTCAACTTATTAATAGCAGTTTCATCAAAACTAAGATCAGGTATTAATGGCTCAACTGCACATATTTAATTATCGAATATTATTAACCCTACATATAATTCACAGCCAACTGGAATAAATTTTCTACCTCTTAAAAATACTGCAGTTATCAGCAAACATATTACTGTTTTCTCATCTTTGAGTTTTCCTCCCAATCCAATTAACACATTTTTCTGCCTGTACCTTTGATCATCTTAAACATGGCTGGATATTTCTTCAGCATGAGGTGTGTAGTATCACCGCCATCATCAAGAATCATGTTTGGCTGCCAATTTTCTGCATTCACACATTTGTCTATACACCACCAGAAATCTTCTTCTGTTTCACCACGCCACGAAAATATGGAGAAGCCTGATAGAAAAGTAAATAATTATGAATGTGACGCACCACTCCAAAACTGCTACAGTAAATCAAAGAGAATCACAACATATTAAGATCCTATGAATTAAATTGATGTGTTTAAATAAATAAAAGAATGTCTGAACTATGATATCTACCCTGCATACAAATGTTATAATTTACCATTACAATTAAAAATGAATATATCTCATATGGCTTACTAGTTCACACACATATACAAAAAGCTATCTTCTAAATCTTAACTCCATTTTCCATAACTCATTACATGGTAGGCTGGGTAAGTGCAAGATACCATGACAAAGGAATTCAATTCAATGAATCAAGACAAGGTTAAATGCCTCAATCAACTTGAAAGAAACAGCAGTATTTAGACAATATGTAAATTAGAAACAAAAAATTATGTAATCAAAAAGTAATATATACCAGTAATTAAAAGATCATATTCTACTTTGATTATCACATGCTTTAAAACCATTTTATTTTAATCTCAGGCCATCAGAACTTTCTCATCCTGTGTTGTGCCCCTTATGACACATGTCCCACAATATCTGCTCCACCTGCTTGCGTATGTTAAGCCTCTCTATTCCCCCTGCTCATCAGTGTTTGTTGATGAAACATTCTCAGGCTACAAGCCGCGCCAGGTGGCTGAACAATAAACAAACCATATCTTTTGCCGTTTCGACAACAATTTCTGTTCTCAAAACGTTGGCAGAAGATATGGTACATTCACCGTTTGGCCACCTGACACGCCTTGTAGCCCGAGAATCTTCCATCAACCTCAATCGCCGCGAAAGCTTCACCTCATACATTAATGTTTGTGTTAAGTCCAGTTTCCCCCCTGCCTAACCTGCAGTAACAAGTCTCTCGATTCTCTGTCACAGCAATGTTATAATGAGAGAGAACAGCATAAAACACCTGTAAATAATTTCGGTACACAGAAAACAAAATGGGAGACAAGCGCAGAACGTATGATATTTGAGGTTTTCATGGTGGTAAAAATGTGGAATGTGCGTTTCTCGTTTATGTCTTGTAGTTTTTAAGTGGTTACCAAGGCTTTGGAGAAAACATACTGCCACCATGTTACACCAAAATGTTTGTAACCACGTCTACGTAAAAGACTACATGGCATCGTAACTACAAAAACTAAAATCCAATATCAGAATATACTCACCAGCTTCTGCAAGAGCTGCTGCTACTTCATTCTGTCATAGGAAATAAAAACAAATTAGTAAAAAGCTAAAATCACTACATCAGTCAGCTGTTGCCAGAATGCTAAACCACACTGAATTTTACACACTGCAAGAAGCGTTTAAATTTCTTGTATATGGAAGTAAAATAATTCAGATTTTTGTACAAAATAAAAAAATATAAAATTGACAAACTACAACTGGAATCTGCAATTAATTTAATGAATAAGTGATTAAATATACATTTAAAAATACATTATGTAGCTTTTTGTGTGTGCAAAGAACTCCTAGAATAAAATGTAGTAAAAATCTACTTAATTTTATCTAATTCGCTATATGGAGCAAAGCCCTTGACAAACTGATACAATTCATTACTATGTTCAGAACAATCCACCAACTGACCCATTTTTAGGTAGATGAATACAGGGTATACACCCATACCCAATTTTTATGAACATCTGGTTTAATATTATCCTCATTGGTATGTCTATGTACCCAACATGGTCTTTTCCCACGAAATTTCTGACTTAAATTTTTATTCCTCTACACTCACGTACTTGTATCATGAAAGAAAGTATCCCAAACAACAGAATGTTTTACAGGCCTGTCAATTTTCTGACAAAAATTCATTTCTAAAAAAAAGAAAAGAAACAGTTTTAACAAATTTATTTTTCAAAATGTTTCAGTAAAACATAATGTATCTGTAAGCTTTTAAATGCTTTATAAGAATCAAGACTACATTAATTATTATGTGAAAAGAATCACCCTATTTCAAATTACACGTTTATACAAATTCCAAGATGAAAAATTCCTTTCTTTTATTACAATATTTTATGGCTATCTTTCATTCCTTTTGGGCCAGCTTCAGGTCATATGGGTGTGTCTAAAGAAAAACTACGTATAATATGTTGCAGCATAATTTGATAGAATCACAACAGGATTCAAGAAAACATGGTTACTGAAAATGCCATGGCATTTCTATAACATGTGTGACAGTCTTGTATTAAACTGTGGTTTATTTAACGATGCCTTTTCAGTAGTTCAGACTATATAGCATCAAATGTTAGAATGATACTGAATTAGAATAAATGGTGATCGTGACCTAATTTGAGATATTATCCCAGCATTTGCTTGGAAGGACTGAAAAAAACCATGAAAAACCCCAGAGAGGACAGCCGGTATCCGGGCCGAGATTTGAAACTGGGACCTCCCGAATACGAAGCAGGAGTATTAACCACTCAACCATGACATTCAGTAATAACTTATAAGGAGGTCACCATGCTTACAGACACACACATGATGTAAGCAATGAGTTCCAATGCCTAAAAGACTGAAGCTAATGGGAAGGAGAAGGGAGTACACTCCAAATTCCGACAACCACAACACTCCCAATAATGTTCCTCTGACGCAATTACCTGTGTTGAGTAGATATTGCATGCTGCCCATCTTACTTGAGCTCCCAGTTCTGCCAGCGTTTCAATGAGTACCTGAAATGCAAGACGATCATTAGCATGCATCATAGAAACATGATTATATTCTATTATTAAGTATTTTATTTGCAACTTACAGCTGTTTGTGCATTTATGTGTGTGCATCCCACGACCTTGGCATTTTTTAGTGGTTTATCATCTCCGGCCCGTCTTCTCAAAGCCATGATGCCCGGCATCTCTGTTTAGTAAGAACAATTTTTCATGACTTTCAGAGACAAAACCGTGCAATCAAATAATTTTCTATCATGGCATACCGATCTTGGCTAAATGATAACCTGTGCATAATGTCATAATGGTTATTATGTAAAATTTAATGATTTACTTTTTATTTCTTTACAGCTCTTGTGCCTTACTACATGCAACATTTCTTACAAACAAAGAAACAAACAAACACACACACAAACACTTTAAGACAGAAAACTTATGAAAAACAAAATTATGGTATCACACCTCATCACCAACAAACATATCTTTGAATTAGGGGAGAAAAAAACTGTAGGAAGAAGTAGAAAATTTCTTATAATTTTGATGCTTAACACAGAAACATAAGCAACTTTTACTTCAACAGGTAAATTACAAAATAAACTTCCTTCATAGCAAGATCAGCAAAGCTGTCATTGCATTACTGAAAACGGTCTCTAAGAAATCTTATCGAAATATAATTAAAGAGCAAATCAGTTAATCCACAGAAGCTGTTATATTGTCATCATAAGAGTATATTAATGCTGTGTGTGTGTGTTAACGCAATGTGACAGTGGCCAATAAATGTGATGAAGATGTCAATGAGTAGAACCTGCCTTGTTCTGCAATTTCAATTTCTCTCCTACCAAATGCATGTTGACTGATATTTCTCACACAGAAATCTGAAAATCCCAATGTATTCTTCTGAATCCGTTCTCTTGGTGAGACATCCTCCTCATCTGAGCTGCTACCAGTATAAGAAGCTGAAAACATCAATGACATAAAGGAATTTTGATAGAGATAAATATTTTCTTTTGGATTATAGTCTTTTGGGTACACCATATTGTCCTTTAAATGGTTACTGTCCACATCACTATACCTGGCGTCTGCAATCCATAACAGCGATTTTGATTCAGCTCATTACAAAATGTTTTATGAAATGGGACAGCAAAGCAGGCAGTGAACAAATAAAATTTTGTGTGGCAGTTTTTGTTTCAGTGTTACACAAGCACGCTGCTCGTATCGTGCCTATACTAGAGAAATGATAATTTGAACACCAGTACTCAGCAGAGCATATGTAGAGTACACTAACCTCCTTTCCCCCCAGTCTCAATTCTTAAAGATGCCAAGATTAATGAATGTTTTGAAGATATTTACCACCTCCAACTGTTAAGTTCCTCCAAAACATTAGTATCTACCTACAAGACTACTTGGTGTCATAATCCAAAATACCACAATCCATTGTCATAACACATACAATAGCCCTGATGTCTCTAGTGCAATTTTAGGTTAAGTTACAAATACACAATGTAATAAAAACATTTTACAAACAATATTTATATATGCTTTTGCTCTGAAGTTCAAGTAATGAGGTCCTATGCAGCCATGGAAAACATTACTTATCTACTACAAAAATTAATTATTGTCAAATATTAATGACAGTAAAATATGTTTCATACATCTGTAGAAACTGATGGCTCACACAACCTTTAATAAATATTTCTATGATATAACTAAATTTTGAGAAAGAGAGTCCATCAATTCTAAAAATTCACTTTATCAATTGATCCATCCAGTGACATATATAACATGAAAAATGACTCTCCTCATTTGTTCAAAATATTGCCCAGCGACCACAACAGATAGCCTCGAACATTCATCATATCGACAAATATTTTCATTCTATGTTCTTCCCACAATGTGAGAAAACATATTTAAGTTTTCTCACAAATGAAAAGTTATTCAAAAGCTAAAAGATTTTAAAATGTGCAATATGTAAACACAGAAGTAAAATGTAGTTAAATTGTAAGATCATGCTCATGTTAACATGTTCGCTGCCGCTCCAGGTGCCGAAGCCAAATATCCATATCATCACAGTCTCTGGGTCTTTGTCCGTCAGAACTGGCCAGAAGTACGATTTAATTCCCTCTTAATACAGTGGCAGTCAAATTGAAGCTAAAATTATTTGTGCAAAAGTTTGGTTTGGTTAAATGTGGCAATTTCTTAATTGCACAAATCACTGGAGATAAAACTGACAATTCTCATAACTATACTCCAGGTCGTTTATAACTAAAACTACCCCATGCCCCAATAAAAATTTGCAAGGACCATGTAATTTTAAATCTATACAAAACAGTATTATATAATATTGAAAGCAAACTCAGAAATTCCAGTGAAAGCGACAGCAACACTGAATCTGAAAATGAAAGGTGACTTTAGCTAACTAAGTAGATGGCTTACTGAACCCGAAGGTTCATAACCGAACTAACCAATGCCCTCCACCGAACCTCGTCCTGAGCCAACAAAATCGAGTCGTGTTCAACTCCTATCTCCCACAGATCCCTCCTGACATTACCCTCCCATCTATGTCTAGGTCTCCCCAGCGGTCTCTTGCCCTCAGGCTTCCCAACCAATACCTGGTGCACACCTCTTGTCCCATTCATGTGCGCTACATGCCCCTCCCATCGCATTCTTCTTGACTTGAATCACCCTGACAATACTGGGGGAGGAGTATAAATTGTTAAGTTCATCATTATGTAGTTTTCTCCAGAACCCATCGTCTTCTCTCCTAGGCTTAAATATCCTCAACACCCTATAAGGTGACTTCTACAAGTGTAATTATTTCTGCTACTCAAACCATATTCTGTCAGATGGATCCTACACCATGAAAGTCTAATTTACTGGTGTACAAGGACTAAAGACCGAATTATTCCTGATAATGACTCAATACATTTTTATCATATTTGCCAACAAAACAATCTACAAACTGTTGGTAAGAGAGACTAATACTTTGCCGAAAAAAATATTTCCTTCTGGACTTGAGGGGCAATCAAGAATAAATGACTGCAAAGATGCCACTGTAGCAGAAATTAAAGTATTCAGGACTTGTATTTCATACAGATACAATCAAAATGTGTTAGTCTGCTGGTCAATATGCAGTGTCTTCCTTCACATATGAGTAAAAATCGCATTCTCCTCATTCGACAATGCCTTGCAAAAACTGAGAAAACCAATCCTCATGATCAATTAGTGAAGATAAAGCCTCTTTATTAAACCTGGTTATGATCTCAGGTACTAATCCCAGAAGGTCTTCTTACTCTGTCGATGAATTTCTAATGTTTACAAGTCGTAATTTATCTATTGTATATAACGGGTGGATTTATTTGTAACTTATCTCTACTTCATGTGAACCCTTTGTTTGTATTTTTGTGACATTTATATAATAGTATGACTTGTATTTGTATAACATGTATTGTATTATTATCCTATTGTCATCTGACTAACTTATGGATCCATGGAATGTAATAAAGATGTATGTATGTAGACCTGTTCAACAAAACCACTGATAAGGTTTACTACCTTGGAAAGGATATATTATTTCCCAAATCAATAATCTGGGGAAATAACTAATTTTCAAACGGTATATCAAATATAAGAGGCACAAATATAGAATACAGTCATATATGCTGACAGAACCCAACTGTCTACACAGGGAACATAGATAATTTAGGTGATAACAAACACGCTACTAATATTGTTCTGAAGTTGATGGATAGAAAGCTAAATGTTGGACACTCAGTCTACTTAGGTAACTTTTATGAAATTTATTATCTAGAGTTACTGCTGTGTACCAACACTACATGTTCACCACAACGGAAACACCACATAAGTTTCTAATCAAAACTTTCAAAGGGTGAATGTTTCAATATTAAAATGGTGCGGCACAAGGAGAAGGGACAAAACATGCTTCCTTCATCATGCCTGCATCTGAAGATGTTACAGTTGACACAACTAAGAACCGAGGTCAAACAGTAAAAAAGGCAAAAGGAATACAACAATACAAATATATCAGGTGTTCATAAGCAAGATTAAATGCCTTCATATTGTACTATTTTTATAATAGGAAAACAAGTTACTGATGAAAGGAAATAGGAATACACATATTTCAAATGATAAATCTTACTCAACATCGCAGTTGAGTAATTAGCTGTCATGATTTGTATTCAGGAGATCCAGGTTCGAATCTCAGCCCAGAGACCAGTTATCCTGGCCGAGGTCTTTCAGAACTTGTCATCATGCACTACAACAATTAAACTCAAGTCACCTACGCAACAATCATCTGCTGGCTGGGTTTGAAAAAATGGAAAATGACAAGAAACAATGCAAATTACGCTACGAAAAATGACCAATGGAAAGATTTTATTTGAAGATGGCTGTCTTCTGGGTTGTTGCACCATGTAGTCTGGTAGAAGTTTACCGACATTTCACAGGTCCTTGCTGCATCCATCATCACGGCAATGAGACTATACCGCGCAACAACCCAGAAGACAGCCATCTTCAGATTCACCGCCGTGAAAGCTTCAAATCTTACAAGATTCTATTGTCTAATGTCCTCAGTGCCCAGAAAATTCCTTAATTTATTGATGATGCACACAAATGCCACAGGGTATTTTTAAAGTTACTTTACATATAATATCTGGTAGACTAAAGATATATCAGCTCCTGGAATTAGTCATGCACTTGGTTGACGTGGCAGCAAACATCTTAACCCAACTTTGTTACAATAATTAAGGTGTTAAATTTTTGTTTCGAACCCACAAAGTAGTTGGAGACTGACATGTTTCCAGATTGTTACACCTTCTTACGTGACAACTTTTTTATAAATGGTCATGACGACAGACACCTGAACTATACGAATCAGTCGAGGATGCAGACAAGGAACGGCTTCTGTAGCGACTAGACTTCTTCAAGGCTCCAGAAGTCTTTGAATCCTAAAACAAAGAACATGCTCTCAAAGTTTGTGAAAGTTCTAATCGCTGAACCTGGATCAAAGCTGTTTAATGAGGAGTAAAATTAAAGATTCAGACAATTCTTACCATAAGTATAGACAACCATACAAAAATAACCTGGTTACAATTCAATACCAATAGACTTAACAAGTTTCTATTGCAGACAGGATTCTGTTAAACATGGATACTTATTTCTAAACAAAATATAATGCACAACAGACACACAAGAACTTATATTTCACTGAGCAGGACACATTTTCAATTTCTTTAGTGTTCTCCTTATTTTATTCTCTCTGTTTCTGTCCTAACTTCTATCAACAGTCCACTAGAGTATTCTGCACCGTTTTGTCCAAGTGCCGAGTTTAGATTCCTCCCACGTCACAACATTTTTTCAAACACCTCAAAATCACTGTACAAAATGCATATTTATGAGCAGAAAAAATTCAAACAGCCTATTGTCTATTGTTATCATCCCCCCCCCCATTTTATCAAAGGTAATTTTATATTACATTTAACTCTCTGTTCTCGAGATCAGATTACAGACATCTTCAGAAGAAAACAAAATGTCCCTTTAATTCAGTTTTGATCATCTCCGTTTAAAGAACACTTTTGATTGTTTACATTGTACATTTTAGTACTCATAATTAAATTATGGCACATAATATCTTGCATAAGGTTTTCTATTTAAATACCATTTTCAATATTTTCCTTGTGATGTGATCGCCACAGTAAAATCCATCTAAAATGGAACTTGTATTAAACAGACAAACCAGAAAATAAAAGAAACAAAGCTAAAAATGTGTACTATTCAGTAAGAGTGTAGTGTAATGCAACGAGTTCCCTGAGACAGCAAATTTTACAATATGTTTAAACACAACTACATACAGGCTACCTTTCAATTATACAAGGTCTGCCACAAAAAAAACGAGACTGTGCCTGTAACTCTTTTTATTTAACAAATTCAGAAAATCAACTACAATCGCCTTCAAAATAGTTCCCTTCTAAGTTGACACACTGCTGCATACGATGCTGTCAATGTTGAAAGCAATTCTGCAGGTCATGTTCTGTAAGGCTGTTGAGGCATCAAACTACAACAAATGTCTTCAAATTCATTGTTACTGAGCCGACACCTGCCCTTTGAGTCCTCTTATATTGAATTACAAATACCAAATTTATTAACTCTCAAAATATTTCAGTATGTGACACTGCTCGCTACCTCTGGAGGCAACTGAAGAATGCCATCTACTGTGAATTTCAAGAACTTGCGGATGTGCCAAACAGTGTCATATTCTGAACATGACAGAGGATGAGCGTTCTGATTCCTACAGCATGATAATTCCAAGTGTAGCATGCGTATAACTAACTCCCACTACAATCTCAACGGGCACAAGCTTCAAATTTACAGCTATAAAATTTTAGCACTTTATAGATATTTAAATAGAATATATACTTTCACATCATATACAATAAGAACTTGTTGTATGAAGAATAACAACCAAGCTCTGTTAATAACAACAACAGAAAACAAAATAATCAAACAATGAAACCAAAATGCTCTCCAAGTATGGCTCATATGCCATTTCATAAGGCATATATATTCCAAATAGGTCTACATTATAACAGACGTTTATTCTAAGCTTCTTGACATAGCAGCGTCATAAATGACCTTGCATTACACTCTTCAAGTTAATGATCCAAGACCTTGAGAAAATGAGACTCAATTACACAAATTGTAATGGCATTCCACCAATTAGAATTTAACTGATCCTTTCCACAAGTTGATACAGCGTGGACTGTGTTAAACTGTAAAAGTGAAAGTAAACCCAAACCAATATTTCAAAATAGCTGGAAAGTTTAAAATTAGAAATCAGTAAATTTCTCTGGGTATAAACTTTAAAAATAAGAATGCATTTCCTCCCATGTCCACAGTTACAAACTACATGCTTCTAAACCAAGTAAGCCTATTAAATACCTGGTTTTAAAAATTCATATGAATAAAATGTAATTGTTGAGCTCATACCTAGATATTTTATTCTCTGTGCAAATTATAAAGGAACAGAAACAACAACAGTTCCATTGTGTTAAATTAATGAAGAAAATTACACTGTTTTTAAGATGTAATAAAATTCTTGACTGTCTCCAACTTTCCTATTCTTGAAATATCATGCATCAAAGATGAGACATTTACTGCGTCATGTTTTCCAATAAAATCTTCTGTTTCCACACCATACTAATTCATAATCAACAGAAATTTTGATTGAAAAGTCATGCAACCCATATTAAAATATTTACAGAAGGCCGCAATTAAATATAATTTGATTTGAGTAATGAACATATAATATACCTTCGACTATACAAGAGCCCGCTTATGTCATGTCACACTGTAAAATGTACAATAGTCCGTCAGTTGTCTTCAAAACAGCTGAACAACAAGGATGTTTCTTTCACAAATGCAACTCATCTTCACTGTCAAACAAGACTACATAGTATCTGGCATTTCATTCTTACTGAACTTCCCCGAATGAGTTCAGGGAAACATTTCCTGATTCTCCTATATCAAAGAAATTGACACTATCTCATCTGATGAATATTTCCATGATACAGGAAGTATGCTACCCCATCCCAACCCCTACCATCCCATTGCTGTTTACGTCTAATGGACTTGCCCAACTACTGTAAAAATTCTCTGCCGAACAGTGGACAGCGATGCATCAACCTTTTGTTCTGTGCTCCTCTATAATATGTAAGTTGAGACAAATAAAAGGCTTCATGATCTCATACTTTGTGCCAACAATGAAACATCTGTTACAATTTCAGCTATTCCTTAAAGTAAAACTTGCAGTTAAACATTTCTTGATTTTGTTGCTGCAGTTCGCTAAACGAAAAATACTACTGTAGCTAAAATATTTAAGAATTTGTGAATTATACTTATACCAGTGAAACACGTCAGGCAGATGTGAAGCTAAAGAAGCAGTCACATCATACATAATAATAATATGAATGTCGATGATAATATTAATAATGATAAATACAACTATTTTTTTATAACAGAAGTGTTTTCTCTCCTAAAAATTGTTGCAGATTCACATTATTCTATCAATGCCTTGGTTTTCCAAGTTATATTTTCCCTTATGTTCACTGACCAACATAACACATGCACTTCTAATTTTTTTCCATGCTTACTACATGTTCCACCCACCTTACCTTCCACTGTAAAATGTTTCCATTTTGTTCCCACTCAGAAACAAGAAATTTAAATATAAACATACTTTTTCTATACCAAATTTAGATCCTCATGCTTGCAATCTATTTTCTTAAACACAAAAAGTTCCCCCCTTCAATTATATTTAAAACACGAAAAAGAAAAATTTGGAAGATTTACTGTTTCAATATTGTTTTTCTGTAACATGGTACACACGATTTTATTAGAAAACCTTGACATACTTTTTAAATAAACAGTCACTTACCAACTTCCTTTGTCCAAGAAAAGCATTTGTGCCATCCAAACTCTGAAAACAAAATACATACATACACACATAAACAAAACCAAATAACTGTACAAAGCACACAAATTATGATTTGAAGAACAGGATAACTCATGAACCACCTGTAAAAATTTAAAAAGTGGTACAAAGGGCTCAGAGAAATGCAGGTTATAAGATTATGATAAGGAAATGCTGCTCAAAATACTACAACTTTAAAAATGGTCTTTGTTTAATATACCACTAGCTTCCAGAAACTGCTGTAATCATAATGTGAATTACATTCACAGACTATAAAAATTTATCTAATTTAATTCACAAATAGCCATATCGCTTATTCAAAACACCACTGAATAACATCAGTTGGATGTGACGTTCTCATGGCGGTGAGTACGAAGATGGCTGTCTTCTGGGTTGTAGCGCCATGAAGTCTACATGAGTGACTTATTGTCCTGATGATGGAGGCAGCAAGGACCTCAGAAACGTTGGTAAACTTCTACCAGAGTACATGGCATTACAACCCAGAAGTCAGTCATCAACATTTCAATTATTTATAACCATTTTATAACATAAAATGTAATCCTGTAACACGTTTCATGCAGAATGGTTTTAGTTAAAACTTGAAAAACACTATAAACAATTAAAAACAACCTTTAAGACAGGGCCATGCAAAGTTTAGCCTGCAGATCACAATGGTCCATGGACAGTTTTGGTGCGGCATGCACAGACTCAGAATTTATATTATTCCTTTCTCTAGGTAACAAGATTTCTTTGTTCCGTTTAATATAGTGTATTAATTTAAGAGTCTAGAAGTTAAAGTACTGAATATATTGTGCAATCCTAGGACTCTAGATTTTGTAAATCGCTAAGCAACTTCATGTCAGATGAAAACATAATCTGATCAGAAGATGGCTGTCTTCTGGATTGTTGCGCCGCGTAGTCTGGTAGAAGTTTACCGACGTTTCAGAGGTCCTTCCTGCCTCTATCATCAGGGCGATGAGTAAACTTCTACCAGACTATACAGCGCAGTAACCCAGAAGACAGCCATCTTGAGACTCACCGCCGTGAAAACCTCAAATCCTACATAATCTGATCACTTGCCCCCAAATTTCAAGTGGAAGGGGGAAACAGTTTTTCATCAACCCTTTGCTGTTACCTGCAACTACTGCAGGCCACAGCCTTCAAAATAACGCGGTAGCATAGTGTCACATCCCCTTTGAGGTGGAAAACATAACACATCTGTCTTTGTATGTAGGGTTGGTGGAAAGTGGATGACCCCAGCCCTCACTACAGTGGGAAGAAAGATGGTCGAATGGATTGGTTGACCAGGTAATAAATAATACATTAAATATATATGTATATTAAACTGTATTATGCAATACACTCAAACACATTTTAATTAATATAATTATTATATTTTGGGGGGAATGGGGACTGAAGTCAGTGAGAGAATCTTCCACACTACTTTCGAATTTATACTTATTTCTACAAATAGCCTGTATTCTGCATCACTGCATAATCATTTCTTTCTCGAGTAACTGACAAAATACGAAGATCTGAATACCATAGTTGATTTATTACAACTGAACTCAGACTAAAATTCCATAACAATTTAATCTGTATATAGAATCAATACAGCCAGAATAATATTGGAAAAAATTCCAAATGAAGTAAATAGAATTCTTCAAAACTACTATTAACTCTTTCATCACCCTTTTTATAAATAAGTACAAAAACAGATTCTTGTAGAATTACAATTATAAGATACTCCTAACATTAACTTTCACTCCAATCACATTTAAAACTAAAAAAACAGTGAGCTTTCAAGAAAAAAACTTCAAATTTGTTTTCTTCTGTAACTTCACAAGGCATCAGTTCTCACCAGTTAATCAGAATGTGAAGCAACCGACTCTAATGTACAAGCGACACAACAAATGACAGCAACGTGGTGAAAAAAGAGAGTGCAAGCAAGCAGACACATACAAACATAACCAATATCACATCATTTTTATTAATGAACTAGTTAATTTTTACCAAAGAGGTTTAATCTGGCAAAGCAATCACATTATGAAACAAATAATAGAAGTTTCATTACTACAGATCGTCTCATTATGAGAAAGCAGAATGCACATGTAAACACAGTGGATTCCGGTTAATCGGGACACATGGAGACTAAAACACTTTGGCCCAACTAAGCGGCTGCCCCAATTATGCGAAGTTTCATGTAAAGAGTTAAAAAGGTTTATTCTTTAAGATTTGTCCCAAATAAACGGCTGTCCCGTTTAACCGGTGGCCCAATTAACTGGAATCTACTGTATAAGCATCGGCAGCAGCCACAATTTAAATAAAATCCGATATTTAAGTAAGAATGTGTCAATGGGACACACAACAAATTTCTGTTTAGGATTTGAGGTTTTCACGACTGTGAGTCTGAAGATGGCTGTCTTCTGTGTCGTTGCGCTGTGTAGTCTGGTTGGTGTTTACCGACGTTTCAGAGGTACTTGCAGCCTCCATCATCAGGGCAATGATCACCCTGATTATGGAGGCAGCAAGGACCTCTGAAACATCGGTAAATATCTACCAGACTACACGGTGCAACAACCCAGAAGACAGCAATCTTTCGAGCAAATTTCCGTTCTCCAAGTGTTATTATTTTATTTTACATTCCGTGTTGTAGTTATTACATCAAAATGGTCATTAATAAAATGCCTGATTCATGATGAATAAGCTTACATAGATCATCATCTTATTTCAAGACGCTCGCTTAAGATTTGACTGAAAATATTCACACAGATACTGCCAGTATGTGGGCAGATTTAGAACATCAGTGCAAATAATAAGATATCTTGGTATGGATCTATCCTATACAAGAAGCATGTGAAAATTATACAGCAATTAGACAAAAATAAGCAGTCATAAATATTATATAAGTAGAAGCTCATACTTGTGAGTTGGCTGATGATATAAAGTGGAGCCTGGCTACTTCCTGTGTTGAACTGGTTCCACAGTTAACCCAGTATGAATGCTGAGAGTGGGGAATAACAACAAAGAAATGCATTCCAGGCATGCTATATTTCACTAGTTAAATAAACAAATGTTTTCTTAACACTATAAATAGGTTATTTATACACAAACCTTGATTTACACAATAAAACATACAGAAATGTCTGCTATAATAAAATCACGCACCAGGTTTTAAACATTATGGGCGTCAAACACGGTGTGTCACTCTGAGGGAGGAACACAGATTGCAGGTGTTTGAGAATCGGGTGTTGAGGAGGATATTTGGGCCTAGGAGAGAAGGCGATGGGGCATGGAGAAAACTGCATAATGATGAGCTTAAAAATCTGTACTCCTCCCCCCAATATTGTCAGGGTGATTAAGTCGAGAAGAATGAGATGGGCTGGGCATGTAGCGCGCATGGATGGGACAAGAGGTGTGCACTGGGTATTGGTTGGGAAGCCTGAAGGGAAGAGACCACTGGGGAGACCTAGACATAGGTGGGAGGATAATTTCAGACAGGATCTGTGGGAGATAGGAGTTGAAGGCGATTGGACTTTGTTGGCCCAGGCAGGGACCAGTGGATGGCTTTGGTTAATATGGTGATGAACCTTTGTGTTCCCTAAGCCAGCTACTTAGTTAGTTATAGAACACAAATCAGTTATTAACTCTATCGAGGAAGTTTTTTCATCAGGCATCCAATCAATGTACTCATCAACATAGCCACTCTGTGTCTGGTATGTCTTCAAGACTTGTCCAGACAAATCATGACACTAATATATTGACAGAACATGAATTCTATCTGTCTAAGCTGGCATTTGATCTACAGGAACTTTAGTATTTGCATAAAAAATTATTTTAAATATATCTAACAGAATTTTCAGGTTTCTTATTGACGGAAATCTTGTTATGCATATACTTTTCATTAACAAAAACCAAGTTAAATGTCCACTTTTGCATCATTCTTGTATAGTCTAATCCTGTCAGAGTGCCACATTGTCCACCACTAATACTGGTATTAAACCAAGAATGGTGGTTAACTGAATTTTATTTTTGGGTGTGTTTTTATTTGTTAGTGTTTTAAAGTGCCACATGATATGAGAAATACTTTAATTAGGACCTTGAGGGTAAAAAGCGTCAAAACTACAATGGATGTGTCTGAACACAACATATGCAATAGTACCATCTGAAATAGGTCGTGCGAGTAGTGTTGGCACCTAAATGCGCGATGTGTAAGTCAAGAGAGGGGAATTCAGTAGTAGTGGGGGTCGCACAGCCTCAGCTGCAGTGACGCACTGATTTAAACACAGATAGAGCTACAAACCAACTGAAGCTGACACCCCTCTAGCGCGTGCTTCAGACAGGTCCATCTCATACGACCAAAATCAGTCCTTTGCGCTTGGCCTCTACAATAATTATCTTTACTACAAGATCTCTGGAGCAAAATAAAAATCAATGTTTGTGCACAAAATTTGTCATGCACATCAGCTGTATTAAGTACGTAACACTGTTCCTTAATAACGTCATTAGTTCCATTTTTCACATTTGCTTCATCTGTTACAATAACTAACACTTCCTCAAGATCTTTAAACTTTGCACCTTTGAAAATTCCACACTTTAATGTTTTACTCCCTCATTTATTTTTTCACTGAGAATATCTCCCAAAATCACTGACTAATGGGTTCACCCCACAAATGAGAGAAATAACTGGTAATGTTTCACTGACTCTGACCAGGAAATTGTTCTTTGCAGGCGTGTCTTTTTTAATTGATGTTTAATGCTGTCTTTTTCCACATCACAAAAACAGAACTGACTGTGATTATATGAACCTGTAAACATTCCAGATTCAATATAATTGGAACATAAAACATGGACACCTCAAAGATTTTGTAATTATCACAGTGTAGCTGTAAATCTCATGTAATTTTGCTAATTTGTGTCCAACATTTCACTGTTTCTGGGTTACTATTAAATTACCTATCAGCAAAGGTGGCAAAATATGTAAAGTAGCATTTAAGAAAACAATTTTTTTTAAAAAAAGTCTGACAAAGCAACATATAAAGCCTAAAATCATTCCCTAATTTTACTTTATTAAGAATGTAATAAGATTTAATGTAGCACATAGACCCGGCATATTTAAACATAATTGGAAAACAAGATATATTTTTTTACTATACAAATTGATGTGAATTTTAAAGCCTGAATATGCTTCCCTTAATCAAATCTCCAGACCCTTACTGGCATGGTTTAATGCCACCCTTATCCCATTTAACTTCTTGTTCTCTCACTAAATCTAATTTACATTTTTATACCTGTCTTCTGGGTTGTAGCACCGTGTAGTCTCGTAGAATTTTACCAATATTTCAGAGATCCTTGCTGCCTACATCTCATTGCCATGATGATGGAGAAAGCAAAGACCTCTGAAATGTTCGTAAACTTCTACCAGACTACACGGCGCTACAACCCAGAAGACAGCCATCTTCTGACTCACCGCCATGAAAACCTCAAATCCTACTAAACATTTTACTAGTTCTCTTGATATTGTTTTCAAAGAACCTGTCCTGTAGAGACTTCTGACAGTCCAAATTCTAAATTTCATGCCCATTTTCCATTTCTTAGGTCTGAGGACCTGTGTAACATTTCATAACTTGTTTTATACTGTGAGGAGTTGTTAGAACCATGCCCAACCCTAGCTGGATGATCAGCCCTTTTCACCTACCTGCAAATACTTATTCAATATATTCATAGCTACCTTCATACCTAGCAGTATTATCCTCTATAAACCCATGCCTCACTGGCTTATAAGTGTCAAAAACGTCAATAACATCCGCTGGAAAAAGCATACAAAACAAATTGTAATAACCAAATGGTATCAGGTATGGCTAGTGGAAATCATGTAACCTGTGTTAGAGGTATGCTCGTCTTTCTCCAACAAATATTCTGTGACACGAATTTAAAGTAATGCTAAAGTACAATTACAATCACAAAATCAGTACAAATTCAGCCAGAAGTACAATTTTGATCAACGATATAAGACTTAATTTATTTTATTAATTAAACTTGCATTGCATTAAGTAGCTCCTGAAATATTTTAACAATTTATCATCAAATATTTTACAAATTGCCTTAATTATTACAGAAAAGTGTAATCATGAATGAAAATAATCTTATGACATTGCAAATCAATAAACACCTAACATTCCGAATTTTCTAATTTTATTTTTACTTTTAATTAATGTAAATTTGTTTCTGAATTGGTTAAAACCCTTCCAGAAATGTAAATATGAAGGCAAAGTGTTGCCAATTCTACAGCCAGACACATTTTAAAGCTATCTACTTATGCAGAAACACTGACATTGTGCTGATAGAGCTACCTCCTCGCAGCGCAGTTAAAGTCACTGGTCCTGACATATTTTAAGCCCCTAAGACATAGCACAAAAAATATCACAGAACGAATGCACAAAACTAAAACCTATTCTAACTAAGCACTGTTTCATTCTTCACAGAGGCATATACATGTAAAGCAGTGACTTTCATATTCTCAGAGTTTAGGTCCTTGCAAAAATACATCTTTCCTGAGTAAATGTATTTCCCGAAGACTGTTTCAACTCCATGAAATTAAGCAGGCTAGTAATAAGATTGGAAATAGTAAATTGTTTCACCTACACAAGACAACTGTGACAATGAACACAGCCAGCAAGGAACTTCACGTTTGAAAAATAACACAGGAAGAGACCATTAAACAGATCATGCCTACCACAGCGGAAAAGGCAAATCTCAGGGGGAAAAACCACTGAATTTGACACATTTGTCTCAGATAAAAATATGTCAAAGACAGTGAGACATCTGTATTCCGAAATCAACAACATTTTTGGCATGTCAATTCTGACACACACGACATAAGAAACTGAAATCATCATTCAAGAATTCAAAAAAATTTTGGAATGGAAAGTCTAAACACAAAAACCAATATAAATAACTTCTATTAAACCAACACTTGATTCTAGGAAGTGTGTTCCCAATTAAAAACAAAACAATTAAAAGACCCAAAGATTTTGTTAATGAATTACTCGACTCTTTCTGTAAAGTCACTCAAAGAAGAAGACTAGACTATTTGCAAGTATAATTTTAGGTAAAGGACTTTCATGCATGGTAGACATATTTAATCAATACTATATTACATTGTACCATGTGTGGTTCAATTTCAATCAAAAAACTTCCTTGAATCCATTTAATTTTAAACTTAAATTTGATACAGATTCCTGAGGGTAATAAATACTTTTTATAATAAAGTCTTTGTTTTAAGAAGTAATGTCTTTTAGACCTGAGAACCAAAAAGATTTAAAAATTATCTAAACTGTACCACGTCTTCCTGTATTATTTATCTAAACTCAGTAAACCATGTTCAATTACCATGCAATAATAACCTCTTGCTAACAAACAGTACAATTATCTCATCAAAAGAAAGGACGTGGAGCATAAAGCAAGCCGCAAACGTCATTCAAGAGCACTACTGTACAGTTTATCAAACTGTTGGCACCCAGCAACGTATTTTTAGATCACATATTTTTCATTTTGTTTGCTTTGATAAAGATAATACTGAACAAATACTAAACGTACTCATAAATGTAGTATATGTTACTTGTAAAAGCTGCTGTAAATCATTCTTATCAGTAAGAATTAAGTGCACATGATCAATGTCTTCACTGGCTGTTCAACACATCCAGGTTTTTCGTACAACACTCAGCAACTAATTCAATAAACCTTTGGAAAGTGTCAATAGGGACATAACAGTGACAAGAACATTCGTTCTAATGGTTTAATGCTACAATGAATGGTAGGCATGATGGTCATGGTGTGACCTATAGACATGCAGCAGGGCAACATGATCCATCCAGCCCTTCAGTTCACAACCGATTCCATCAGAGTTAAGTTACATTTCTTTGCGTAGCGAGTTATGTAGTGGTTTTGTCAAATGCAAAAATAATTTTTATTTTTGCCAATTATAATAAAATAGCCGCAACTGCTACAGGTGTCGAAAAGCTAACATTTTAAACGAGTTTTGCAATCCCCTGAATGTCAGTCACAGTGCAAGTACCAAGAAATACCTGAGACGTGTATTGCATGGTTGATAAAAAAAGGTTCTTAGTATAAGATCAAAGAATCTGCGATAAATGTAGGAAAACTATTGTAAATTTGCCTGAAAGCTTTCGAAGTGAAGCGCCGTCTTTTAAAGCTCAGAACAAGACAAACAAAATTGACAACTTGGGCAGTTTCAAAACTGAACACACCCATTTTGTTTCTATCTTGAATAAAACTGTGGAGTCAATAGAAAAGTCAACACTTTGCACTAAAACAAAGTCACGACTGACGCATAGAAAGAAAAACTTCAAGAAAGTGAAAGGAGCTGTGTAAATAAAAATACTCATTTAACAGATTCTGGTGGTAGCAATAATTCAGGCAGAGGTGAAATGACAGCACAGAAAAATGAAAAATTTCATACAACATGAAAAAAGAATAAGAGCTTGGGGGGAGAGAAGGTATAGCTCCTACTCATTCTTAACTTTGGCACTAGATGGGGGGTGAGTGGTCAGCATCACACCCCGGCCACGATTTACCCCGGAGAAAGGACTGGGTGGGCCACAGAGCTCGTCTGGACGCAAGGAAAAATCCTCTGCTTCAGTCGGGGATCGAACCCCGCTAGTCCAGTCTGCAGTCAGTCACTATACTGACTGAGCTACGCTGCCTCACGTTCAAATTCTGATGGTTCTTCTAGAGAGGTGGTCAATTAGGAAAATCCAAAGCCTCAAATTACGTGGTTTAGACTTCCACAAAATTAATAGTTTAGAAAGGAATTTTTTTCAAACCTAAACATAAAACAAGGCAAAGTGCTGCCTCTTGGAACACCTGAAATGGCACAATGGTACAGTTCAACTACCATAATTTTAAAATCTGCACGTAACACAAAATTTCTTTGTACGCTGAGTGATGTACATACAACTGTAAGTATTTAATTACACATGGTTCAGTCACATGAAAGTCAACCATAATCTGTAGCCCTCTTGTATCAACAGCCTGTTAATATGCCTTGTTTGTAGAAACACATCAGTAACTACTGAGATCAACTGCTTAATGTTGCTTAGGGAAATGATTGCTGTTCATGTTCCACGGGTAAAATGCAGTTGGCTGAAAAGGTGGTGGTACATACAGTTACCATTGAGCTTTAAAAGGGTTAAACATAATGAAAGAACTTAGGGCAAAATTTCATTCTTCCAGTAATTCTTAGAGCACATGCAGTGACAACAATTTCTTACTTAGAAAAGGAGCAACGCTGCTACATCATTTGACTGTCCCTTCTACCTCTTACACAAAATGCGAAGTACCTCTTCCAATATGCAGTGAAGCTATTAGCATATGAAAGTTAAGTATCATCACTAAATAGACCAGACTGCATGCTGTTTATCACTTCATTTAAAACTGTCATGTCATGTATTACTGACAAGAATAATTTTCATTCAGTCAAGCGTTTGCCTATGGATTCATAACTAACAGTATCGCCAGAATATTTTATTTACCAGTACACAGAAAATGAGTGTGGAATATCTGATCTCTCCATTCAATATATTCCTGTGTATGTAAAGAATTATACGCCCAACAAGGCAGATACACAGAAGCGCTCAGCTGAAGAAAAAGCAGGACTACACATTGACAAGGCGTTTAAGGAAGAGCCAGGCGGTATTGAAGTGTTCTATAAGAGTAGCATAATACTGCACAAATTTCAATAATTATGTAACTTACTGTAAAATTTCTTCTGGAACAATAACAATATTAAAATTATAAAATTACAATAATTGAAGAACTTCCTCACATGTTGGATTTGAGGTTTTCACTACGGTCAGTCAGAAGATTGTTGTCTTCTGAGTTGTTGAGCCGTGTAGACTGGTAGAAATTTACAGACATTTCAGGGGTCCTTGCTGCCCACATCATCATCGCCCTGATGATGGAGGCAGCAAGGACCTCTAAAACGTCAGTAAACATCTACCAGACTACACGGCGCAACAACCCAGGAGGCAGCAATCTTCTGCCTCACATGTTTATAACTTTCAATGCATAAAAAAGAATTCATCCAAAATTTGTCATTATGTTAACTGCCATCTCACAGAAAATTAACTACATATTTTTCAGCAAAATTTTGCATATAGTTTTTCCAAAGTTTTAGTATTAGCATTAGTGTAGTTTTCCATTACAAACCCCTCTACAGTGAGTAGTATAAATTACAATGCTCCTCATTATGTACTATCCTCCATTCCCCACTTCATCTCCCTCTGAACAAATCAACATAGAATTATCTTTGGGTCCACTTGCACCCCTGTAGAGCACATACTAAAACTGTTTTTGTTATCCATATGTCACAACTCGAGAACCGATTTTCAAAAAATTTTATACTGGGGGGAGTTTGTGACAAACTATAATGTCATGTTCAATTTTGGTTGAAATTGGTCAACAATAACAGGCACTTTACATGATTATTTGCTTGTGTTTCTTTGCTCTGGTTACGTCATATGGTGGAAAGATTTCCAGCCATACACAAACGTCAAATTCTGGGTTTATATTAGTGTAAAAAATTGGGATCAAACCAGTACCGTCTGAATACTAAGTAAGTAACGTAACTCCAACCAAGGAAATCCCTATCCATTATCAAAAGTCAAAGGACAAATTCTGTTTACTGCCTGCCAGGGTATGAGAGGTGGGGCTGACCAAGACCCTGGTCCCCCCTATCATTGCTGCCCATTCCAAGTCTCTGACACAAGGATTATGTCAAACCCAAGACCTTTGGAATAATAAGCCAATATGCCAACCACTAGATCACTGGGGTGGCCAATTTCATGTGCATTCATATCCCTGCAGAGCTCGCATGAAAGTTCACTTTGTTTGCCTGTTCACGTGTAACTTAAAAATGACTGACCAGATTTTCATTAACTTTTTTTATCTTGATGGCAATGGTTGGTATCAAACAGAGACTTTTCTTTTTGTTCTTTTTACAGCCTCTCATAATTCCACTTTCTCTTAAAAAATTAGGCCAACTATTAAATGAGTTATGTTTTCTATTTTGATTACAAATACTGGTTCATAATAACAATATTTTTTTATAATTTGAAAATTGCCTGTCAAGCACGACAGAAAAATCTAAAGTAGTCCTTGAAAACAAATTTTTATTGAAAAGTATAACAAAACAGCATACAAAATATATAATCATAACTTATCTCTGCTTAATTACAATAGGTGCAAAGCATTAAGACATAAACATATATATTGCTGCATTGTATATAAGTGGATGTATATAGCAGGCCATGAGTGAAGTCTTTTGTTTCACTGTATTGTTTCCACAAAGCATCAAATGAAAATAAAAATAAAAATAAAGTAATGTGGCATAACAAAAGAATTAAAATCATTACATATCTCTGTTTAATTAGTTACCAATTTCCATTGTTTGTAAAAATCAGCTTCATCAAAATCACAGCACACAAATATTACTGCAGCTAGACCGGAAACTTGTAACACATGCTACAGAAACAGAAGTCCCTCTATTCATGTGTGCTCTTGTGTGAAAATATATAAACGCACATGGCTTATGAAAGTACACCAATCTATCATTTACTGATAACAAGAGTCTAATATATGCATTTACAGATTTACAGTTTGGGGCAGAAGATAAAATATTAGCCCAAATTAACTTAATATTCTTTTTGTAAGAATCATCAATGCAAGATATCTTAGGATAAACTGGAAGGGGTTAAAGGATTTTGTACCTCATGTGATAATATTAAGAAATTTGTGTTATAATCACTACCATAGTATAGTGATCATTTGCTGTTACAGGAGGCACATATATTTCCATACAACACAGCACAGTTATTACAACCTCAATGTAAGATTACATTTGAGATTTCACTACATTTAATTGTATTAAGTTTTTTAATCAAGCAAAGATATAAAATGGTATTATTTTTTACACATTACTTACTTTTAATTTTTATATGCTTTGCAGAAATAATGTACTGAAACAAAAGTCTGTTCACTTATCTATGATCTACGTTTGCTATGTACTTCTATACAACATAGCTACACATGTATGTGTGTTAATACTTTGCACCTTTTCATAATTATGGAAGGATATGTAATGATTTCAAGTTTTATATGTCACTTCGTCACGTTTTCAATAAAAACGTTTTAAAGGTGTTGCTTTTTTTTCTAGGACCTGCCACAAAATCCAATGAAAGGAAAGGACAGAACCTTTCTAAATCCATAAATGGTGATTAGGTAACGTTTCTGGGAATCAATCTTTCCCGGCTTGCGCGTCTCTAATTCATCACGCTTAAGACTGTATGGCATTACAATATGTTAACAGGCCAAAGTAATCCGTAATAACGAATACTAATACATTACGTACTTTAATAGGAACAATTAGTTCTGAAACACATTAAATAAACACACACCTTTATACTTGATCCTGGATCTGTAATAGGACTATCTGAAACCACAGTTGGAGAAGATTTTGAAGCATATACAGCAGCACCACACACATCGGCCATGTTCCTCTCTCATCAACTAACTCACAGGGACTACAACTGTCTACCCATCATTAGCTGTTAGCTCTAACATACATAAGCTCGCATCCAAACTTAAAGCTGCAATATTATGATCACGATTATGGTATTGCTGAAACCTGAAAAATTAGGTGCTGTGGTTGGCAGTGTTCAGAGAAACTTCATATTCCGAACACGCACGTAACCACGGTTAAACCACCACTACCAATCTACGAAATAACATACTGTTGCCAACTACTGACCCATATAACAGAATAGCAGACCAAAGATGACAAAAAAAGAGGCAATGTCGAAGGAATTGTACATACAACGGAAACAAAAACTGAACACGGGCAAATTATAAACCATGGTACACGGTCACAAAATTGGTAGAAAACATCTGCAAGACCGACATTTCCACATCTCTAAGACATTAAGATCGAAGCAGAACAACGTTACAGTCACCACAGCACAATCAAGAGGGGATATGTTGTACTCTCACACGAAGTTGACCGGGTAAAACGTACCCGGTTTAAAAAGAATTGCTGGCTGGCTATCGTTAAGACGATTAACCACAGACCTTTGTGGCAATGTACCTCCGAAAGTAATTCATTCTGCCGGCACCGGCAGCTCAATTGATAAAGCGACCCCACCTTAGGTTTTTAACTGAGAATGCAAATTATTAGCATATGATGTATTACTTGTCTCTTGTAAATAGTAAAGACAGTCATTGTATTGGTGCTACATGCACAAAAATGGAGCAGTGTTTTTACATTACTATAACATCACATTTACTATTTTAAGATGGTTTATCTCATTTTGTAGCTGGAGAAGATGGCTTACAGATAAGGCAACGTCAATTTAATACTTGGTCCTTTTCTTTTCCTCGTAGATATCAATAGTCTACCCCAAATAATAAATTTTCAGTCTAAGCATATACTCTAAGCTGATAATATTAGTATTACTGTTTATCATCCTCATAGCAGCTACTTTCAGAATTCCATTAATGATGTCATTGCTGACCTGAACAACTAGTTTCAAGCCAATAAACTCCTAATTATATTTGGTAAGAAGTATAACTTAATGAAGCTCCTCATTATGCAACTTTCTTCAGCCTCCTTGTAATTTATCCTTCTTAGGTCCAAATATTCTTCTAAGAATCCTGTTCTCAAAAACCCTCAGTCTACGTTCCTTCCTTGGTGTCAGAGACCAAGTTTCACATCAGTACAAAACTGTAGTTCGTATATTTTAATCTTAATGTTTTTAGACAGCAGATGAAAATACAAAAGATTCTGAACTGAGTGGTAGCAAGTACTGTAATCACCGTATGTAATCTACTCTTACTTTCCTCATGAATCAAATTTTGTTACCGCCACTCCCAGATATCTGAACTTTGCCACTGCCTTCCTAATTGCATATTCTAAAGCAAAACTGAAAAGCAATGGCAATAAAGCAGCTCCTTGTTTTAGACCATTTTGAATAGGAAACATGTCTTAATCATATGCTTTCTTGAAGTCTATGAGTAGCTGATTTACTGTCTCATTATACTCTCATTTTTTTCTCTAGTATCTACAAAGTATAAAAAATCTGACCAGTAGTTAACCTATTATGTCATAACCCATTCTGATGATCCCCAATAATTTTGTAGCCAGTCACTCTACTGACTGCGCTACACCAGCTCTTACTCTGGAAGGACAAAGAAAAATCACAAAACACCATAGGCAGTCTTCAGGTCAATAGTCAAACTTAAGTGTCCCATATTTGAAGCAGCAGTACCAACAATTTCACTATGACATTAAATTGTTTTAAGAGCTATGCTGGTGGTAGCATAGCTACTGGTAGGGCCTCCCTAGCCAGATTGGTCGAGGGGGAGAGGTCAGACTAAGACAGGTACCCTGGTCCTCCAGGTTGGGGGTTGGTTGCATGGCTAACAACCTTGCACCATAAAAATGAATACGGACCAGAGAGCCATAGAAGAAGAATATTAGTTATGTTACAAATTTAAATTAAAAAGAAATGATAATATAAATATGGACCTGCACAAATAATATTACATCGAAATATGTGAAGAAAATATTTCATTCTTTAACCATAACATGGAAATTTCTTTCAGTCACAATATTACAAACTGGACGTTTGAATTTTGAATGGCTTTTGCTAACAGAACAAATGTTTTTTTCCCCTGGTACTTTAATTTTTATTCAAAGCTTGGTTATTTATACAACTTACTCTCCCTAGCAATATATAAATTCAATTGAGCTAACATTAAAAGCTGGTACAAAGAAACATATAGCACATTATGTAATACTTTTTGGACAGAACTTTGTTATATAAAAATGTGTATCTTTTTCAGTAAAATATAATTGGTTTTGTTAAATGTGTTATGCAATAAATTATACTGTTTTGTTTAATTTGATACAATAGAATTATAACTGCTAATAGTATAAACATCCTAAATAAGTATTAAATTGTATTACTGCCATAAAAAATAACAACCACCAAGAATAAAACATAAGCAAAACGATATATTTAAGTTTGTCAACATTTCAGAATAAGAACAGTTTTTGTCAATGAAATACACATAGGCTGGCTACAATTTACTTTTAACAAAATCCATTTTTAAAAATGAATGGTATATGATTCTTTTAAGATAACTGAAAATACAATTTGAATTATAATCTAAATCTTTACAAAGGATTCAAACTCACGATAGCATAATATAGTTATGAAAAATTGGTTTAAATGGATTAATCAATAAAATTTACCCACTCTGTTTGATTAATAGTGTTATGAGGCAGTTGCATTGTTATATAATTTTCTGCACATCTTATGCTAAAGCTACTAATATCAAGGTGAAATTTATTGATTAGATTAAAAGTGAGTGAAACTAAGGCAGGACAAATTCAGAACAGGATAGCAGTTAATCTTGATTTAAGGTATCCTGTTGTGTAATTGCTAATTAAATAATATACAACTATTTTACCTTTTGTTTAAACTTTTTACATTGTTATCTCTTGTTTTCTAACATTATTTTTTATACTCAACAAAGCAACAATCGCTGACTGCTTCTTCTTATTTTAATTAAATGCAGGACATTAAAGAAAGTTTTGTTTGAATTTCACTCACAGATGACAAAACCAACCCGGAAATTTTTGCTTCCTCTGCTCTAGCCTCTTCACAGATGTTGGTTGTGGCTGGTTTGCTGGAGATAAAGATTCCATTCTATGTTTGTTTTCAGACCAGCAACAGGAAACCAGGCCAACACGCAGTTGGGTTAGTATGGCCTAGAAGGTGGTCACTGCCATTCCATTTTGTCTGCGTATTTCGAATTTCCTTGTGGTCTAATGTTTAAAACCACCTCTAGGACAAATTATCCCTGTGATTTCGTTTGGCCGGTTCCCTCACTTCATTTATTTTTATTTTACTTATTATATTCTTCCAATCATTGCCTAGTCATTTCAGATATTGTACACTTCGCATTAACTTAGATTAATTTTAATTGCATGTTCATATTTCCTCCTTGTTTTATCCAATCACTTTTGATTTAATTGAATGAATACCTTTTAATAAAGTAAGACACTTATGGAATCAAAAGCAGTTGTCAGAGGATCAGGGATGAACACACTCTTGGCATTCATCACCAAGCCTCCAACATTTCAAAAGAACTTTCCTTAATCTATCACAATATTACATGACATCACTACCCAGACTACTGCTTCTTCTTCTTCTTCTATGGCGCAACAGTCTGAAGTCGAGCCTTGGCCTCCTCCCATGTGGGAGGTTCCTTTATCTCTTAAGTGCGCATTTATGAGAAGTAAGTGACGAAGCCCACTGCCTCTGCACAATTTCTACTCAATCCTGATTTGTCTGCTAGAGCCATCTAGTAGTGAATCAGGAGAGACTTGGGTGAGAAATGGCCACTGAATTTTGCTTACGAATCCTCTCGTATCATGTTCATAAGGTTCTTTTACGTGCCGTAAATCTACGACATGGGACCACTGGCTTTACTTCCCCTCCAACTACTAATTTTTATCACCCTTAAAAATCCATCATCCTTGGCCCACAAACCTTAGGGTCCAGTGGCAAGCACGCTAACCACTAGTCCACCGAGGATGACTAACTACCCAGACTACACGGACTAAGATCAAGAAGAATGGAGCTGCTTTATAAGATTTTCAATCGTGGATATGAACAAACAAGCAAATTATTAGATCACTTTGGATATTCATTACATAATTATTATTCTCATGTGAATAAGTGTAATATAATAATTAATTGGTGTTACATAATGCAAAAATTCAGTTCTATCCAAACAACTTACCACATAACTGAAAATATTTTATATCTTGTCTTTTTAGTTGTTTATGGGTTTAATTAATGGTGTTTTATTAATTTCACACTTAAGGCAAAGCCTCAAATCGGGCAAAGTCTTTGATCGTTTGGTGAGTTTCTGCGAACATTGTAATAACATAAATCTTTGGGTCCCAGAAGATAAGAGAACTTGATATTCTGAATATATCTCAAACTGCTAATGGAAGACACTGAACAATGGTGTTGGTAAGTAGTTTGTTTTTGATTTAAAATACATAAGTCATAATAACAAAGACATGTGGAAACAATTCTAAAGTGCTGACAAACTTAATTAAACCTGTACAAAATTTCAGAATATAATAGAATTTATTTACATTTCATAGATCCTTCACGGGCCCAAACCAAGGATACAGAACGCGTCATTGCACAAGTAAAATACTTGTTTCTAATATAAATTAAATAATTACATAATTATGACGGTAATTTACAGTCGACTGCAGTATAAAAAATAAAATAAAAATTATACCCCTCAGAACTTTGTGGAATGATACAGAGCATCATGTTCTCTCGAGTCAGTGGTTGTCACCAATGGTGTGCTAGATGCCGCTAGCAGAACAGGCCCTGCCCCAGAAACGGCGGCTTGAGCAGCAAGAGAAATACTTCCTGCAGGCTTTGCGGTAGACGAAGGGTTGAAAGTCGTACACGTAGCTGTGGTTACGCCTGTACTTGTAAATGTGAAAGTACTGGATGGAAGCTGTGGTTCAAGCTTAGTTGTCCCACAGATAGGAGTTTCTGATATCACACATGGCGATGATTGCAACTCTAGACTGGTCGATGTGTGTAGTGGCCTTGCAGGGTTGAATATCTGCTGTCTGAAGGTTGTTCCATGACTGCACAAGAAAAGAATTTTTCATATATTTCAATTATAAATATCTGCTTCAGTTATGGTTAACTGGTAGTTAAATTATACAATTATTTAACTGGCTCTCATTAATATAAGGCTTCTTTCAGGCATGTGATGGGCAAAAATTGAGAAAAATTATGGAAAGTAATTTTTATTGTATTCTTGTTCTCACTGACACTACATTAAATCAATTACTGCTTACATGGCTTTAAACTGTATTCAATGTCACATTTCAATACAGAAATTTTATAGATTATTTCCTGTGTATGGCTTTGGATTTAAAGATGTAGAAAGTTTTCAAACATTTTAGTGAACATTGCAAGTCCCATTTTCACAGTGAATATGTTTGAAGGGTCAGAGGTTCCTATACAGATCAGATAATGGACACTGATGCTATTTAATAAATCGCAACCACATGGTAAAGGAAAAGTAATGATGAAGAATCTGAGGTTTTCACGATGGTGAGTTTGAAGATGGCTGTCTTCTGGGTTGTTGTACCATGTAGTGTGGTCGAAGTTTATCGAAGTTTCAGAGGTCCTCGCTGCCTTACAGTTGTAAATAAAAGTTCTTAGTATAAAAGATAATTGGATTTAAAAAAAAACAGGCTAATCAAGACTTATACAAGATAGAGGGGAAGGCAACTCAGTAAATTTAATGTACGTAGAAAACGAAGGACCTCGCTACTCTCATAGGGCATTTGAATGAACACATCTGATGGAACAATTCCTCTCTTTAATCAAAATCAGGGGTGGGAGTGGAGTTTTCTTTCAACATACTTGCCAGGTGTTGTAATAATTTTCATTCACCTGAGACCCTTCACTGTCGTGTCTTGGTGTTGCTCGTCCTTTGAAGAACTGAAAGACAGAGGTGGTCCTGGTGACTTTACGCTCGTTCCCGTTCCTGGTACCCTATCATTCATCTCTCCTAATTCACTGACATGTAGGTCCATCCCAGTTGAGCACGCTTCTCTTGAGAATGTGTTTCCCCGCGCCATCATACTACGAGTCTCATTTGGTACTATAGAGTGAGCAACTACCGGCTCAAGATCTACTAGAAGACGTGAGCTAGCCACTGCAGAGTCTAACGGTGTAGTGGCCAAACTATTTGGATTTGAAAATGAGTACATGTTGGCCACTCCACTAGCTGTAGAGGAGCAGTGCATCCGATATAATGGTCCTGTAAAACAAGCAGTACATATAGTTTCAGTGGAACAAAGTCCCAAACTTTGTGTCTTAAAAATAACATGCAAAGAATAAAGTCAGAGTAATTTCCCTTACATTGAATTCTCATATCCACATTTTAATGTTTATGGCATATATATTGAATGGATTTTTGAAAGAGAAGGAGGCACATATAGCAGATAAAGTGGAGTTACATACTAATAATAAATGTGATTATGGTAAAGATGTCTGCATGTTTAATCAAGCACCATTGTCAAGAAGATGTAGGAAGGAATGTCAGTATCTTCAACTGCATTAGATGGTGTTAAAATATGTCCCGTGTCACACATTTGTTCTGGTAAATGAAATGCTGTGTAGTTGTATTTGTTACTCACAAAGTTTTTAATATATTGTTCTTTCTCAGCTATCATGCTCCAAAGGATCCTTCGCGTGTTTTGGCCCAACATCATAACAAATGAAGACCTTTTGAAACAAACAAATGAGGAGCCAATAGCCACACAAATTAAGAGCAGAAAATGGAGGTGGATTGGACATACCCTGCGGAAGGACCAAAACACTGTCGTAAAGCAAGCACTCTCCTGGAATCCCCAGGGATGGAGGAAGAGGGGAAGGCCAAAAACAACCTGGAGGAGAACCACTGAAGAGGAGGCAAAGAAGGAAGGAAAGACCTGGAGGGAGCTGAAAGTTCTGGCTCGTAATAGAACTCGTTGCCGCTGCTTTGTCGAGGCCCTATGCTCTGGCTAAGAGCGACAGGACATCAAGCAATCAATCAGCTATCACGGATTAGATTCTTTGGCCAATTCATAATTACTTCCAGGGCTGTAGTTGACCCAGGACGGCCCAGGGTAACATCCAAGTGCTTTCTTGAGTGTCCAGGTTCCACCCTTAGCACTTTTTAATGTCAAAGTCAAATATAGGTGACATGGAATAATGGTAAAGGTAAATAATTTGCCTCTCTAGAAAATGAGATAAATTATGCATTAAGAAACTTAGTGAATATACAAAATTATTTATTTTGGTGTTAAAATTCTCTAACTTACATAATTTTTTTGTTTGATTTTTTACGAGTTATCATTTAGTTTTGCATTTAAAGTATAATGCTATCATTAAATAACAAAGAGAATTGCCTCGTACCATGATTCATGCCCACTTCTTTCAACCTGGACTGCGATGTCAGTTTCATTTTTATGACGACGTCCTTCGTTATTTTTAAAAGTTTAGCCTCCTTCTTTTGACATTTGAGGGGACTCTGTAACCTCTTGGCAACCATAAAGCTTTGCTAGGTCAGGTAGTTGGTAGAAGGGGTTTGTCACTTACGAGATTTAGAGGTTATGGGCGATGTTGCGAGCAGGCGAATGTAAGGTGTCAAATAGGTTAGTTGGAAATAAACTTACTTCATACAAGTGTTTAACTTATTTGTAATAATAACTGAAGTAGAACACGTAGACGGTGTGTTCACTGATGAGATGCATTGAGACAAAACATCATGAACGTACGTACATTCTTTTCAAAAAATATCGGCTTGGTTTATTTGTCCTTTTGATTAATATTGATTATGGCTAGCATGGAGAACGGTTACAATGCGAGAAAGGAAAAAAAAAGTATTACATAGCGAGATCAGAAAAATTATCTACAGTGTTTGCAGATAGCCTATGTGAAAGAGGAGGAAACAAATGAGATCAAATTGTGATGAAAAATATTCAAGAAATATGTTAAGCCACAAGAGCATAAAAATATAGACATTCGTTATTTTTCCGTATGTCTCATTATACAAACAATTAATGAGCCCCATAGAACGCATTGACAACCAAGGTCAAAAACTTACACTCTGTTAGGAAAGCAACAAATATAGTTTAAACGTTATAAAAATTGGAGAAAAATTAGAGTTCGCGAGATGGGGGTAAACTGTCTCAGAAATGTTAGTAAATACGGTAATTAGGGCGCTACATTATTTTCATGAATGAGACATTCATCCTCTCATCTATCACGGAAGACAATGCATGGAAACTGACTAATGAGCTACTTCCCCCTCTATCGAATGGTAACCATAATCCTTCATAACAGCGGGGAAGACGTCTTTGTACCGACCGATGTCATTCAGGTCAAAGTTCTGAAACTGGGGACTATCATGGCGACATTACAATAATTATGAGGAGTGACTGATCGTGCATTAATTATATCCAGTCCGTCCTCTGCTTCACGAAAACGCGAAATAATATACATAATTTGAACATACAATTTATGTTTTGGCCTGAATTTTTTATCATCATTAATATAACGAAAACAGACCTTGTTTAAATACATACAAGATGAACTTCCGTCTGGCTAAACACGGACCTTCTGTTATCCGGGTGCCTTCTTGTCACTTGTGTCTTAATCCAGTTGAGCTGTGTGACGGAGATGGGATGTGACGCCGTGTGAATTCGTAGGTAGACACCGTCGTAGAAACATAACCTCAATATATAGCCCTGGAAGACAGAGACATCTTCCGGAGCTAATATGGAGACGTTTCGCCTAAACGTTAGTATTTACCTACGAGGCCACACGGCGTCACAGCCCAGAACATTGGCAGTCGAGCTGTAGTAGAAAAAAAATGTCGCCAAAATAAACGTTAACATTCAAACATGAAAACGCAATCCGAATGGGGAAAAACAAATGAACGGATAGAACCGGGTGTTGCTGTGAGGCAAGTGAGGCGTGTGATACTTCCAGCTGCGGTTGGTGCAGTTGAAGTGAGAGATATCTAACCATTAAACAGAAAGTTCACTTGGTTACTTTACATCACAAATAATTTTAAATTGGCGGCAAGAAAATGTACCGAGTAACAAATTTCCCGTGCATCTCCACTACACCATTATTTACTCTCTGCAAAGAAATTGTAACGACTTCAAAACAAATTTGTAGCTGAAGTTCCAGCAATATGCATTAACACTTTCTTCCGCTTTATAATTAATGATATCACTTAAATACATGTTTAAATTCAAATTACACATATTACGACAAAATATGTAACACGAACAATTTCTGTAACAAAAATATGTTATCGAAAGCGAATTACTTTTTTCTACAAATTTTGATCAGGTTTAATTAAAATCACGAAATGGCGAGATGTCACAAAATATGATTGAAAAGAATCATATCGCAGTTGTGCTTTGTACCACCTTTATCGTCTTCCTTGGGTACCTCCCACTGTACACGAGATCTGACACAAAAATAACGAGACTGATGCTGTAACTAGGCAACCAATAATTGTGATGGCGGAATAAACAAACCAAGTTTGACCTCGATCTATCCTCTACCAGTGATTCAAGTTTAAAATTGATCGCTTAAGTAGCAGCAGTGGAGGAATCAGTTTTATTTGATATCAAGTGTGTTACGATGGCAAGAGTGGGTTCCAAGCGGCCAGACGGTAAATCAGCCATTTTACTTCGAAAATTAAGCGAACGAGTGAGAAGTACGCGCCAGCACACAAAGACCTTTTGTTTGTGAAGCAGTTTGACCACCCCTCCTGCAACTTTTTTATCTTCCCAATGATCAAATCCACGCTCAAAGGGACCAATTTTGAGACGGTACAAGCATTGAAGTCATCAACGACAGAGCTCATGAACATCCTTACAGAAAATTATCAACAGCATTGCCTTCAACAGTGGAAATATCGTATGCAGCTGTGTCAACTCCGAAAGGAACTATTTCGAGGGCGATCACAGTTAATTTTTGTAATTATATAAACAAAGAAAGTTACAGCATCAGTCTCGTTATTTTTGTGTCAGACCTCGTGTATAAGAATCTATCTTTCACAATCCCAGGTTGAGAAGTGAGCACCAGTGATCAATATTCTATACAACTTTGAATTTGGTAGACTGGTATCCGAACGAGGGTAAATATTTTAGGACCCCCCCCCCCCCCAGCCTTGGCGTGGCGAGGGTTAAGACCCAAAAATATCTTGGTCTGACGTCTAAGTTTCTGTCGACCTGATCTCTAAAACTTCACATCACGATTGTCAGATCGGATATACTGTTTCCTCCATAATAATTCCACCTTACCCATAGCGAATTTCAGCTCAGTTTCCAAAATATTCTCCTATCAGATAAAAAAACTTTCGGTAAATGTGGTATAGCAATTTATTTATGCTGGATTTGTTTTCATCTCAACTTTAATTCGAACATCTGCGTATTTTAACTTCGAAATTGGACTCTGGGGCGGTTACAACTCCCTTGACGGAAGTCAAGGTCATACATGTTAACTCGGACAAATATCCCGAGCCCCGCGATTCCAGTACGCCATCTATAAGTCAGTGTTTGTGCCTCAGACAACATGGCCGCTGCCAGCTGTAATTCTTACTAGACTACATCAACTGAAATATAAATATGTCTGTCTTCTGGGATATTGAGATGTGTAGTTTGGAAGAATTTAATTAATGTTTCTATATTTCAAACGAAACTCACTAAATCATTTCTTAGCACAAAAAAAACCACGAATATAATAAATAAAAATTAATCACGCATTTTATCTTCCATAAATCTTACGTTTTCCGAAACATACAAAACTCATCTTACATAAACCGAAAATCTAGAAGAAATAAATAAATAAAAACACCAGAATTAAGCCATGCATACACTTCCAAACTTGTTATCTCTCACATCCTTCTACTTCACTGCCATATTAAGTATGGTATATCCTTCAAAACGAAGTTTGCACTCAGGTGTTGTGACGCAAATGAGGATAACTACAAGCCAAGGTTTCTATGAATCATTCATGAGTTTTGTTGTCAGCTGGCGAGAATAATTTTAAGAGGGATGTTACAGCAATTAAGAACTACAAGCAATCCCATTACTATGCAAATAAATCGACTAACTACAGCCAAAACACATCAGGAGTTTCCAAGTAAAAGAGGACCTCTCGAAAGTTTTGTATATCACACGATAGATTACAAAATTATGAATAAATGGAGTGGTTTGTGGGACGCTGTTATTTGAAGACGAACTAAAATAATAGTGGGGCGAGTTAAAGTTGCAAATCTTCATTCGGAAAGCCCTCAGAATAAAACCATACAGCGATAGAAATAATTACAATTTTCGACTTTTCAAAATCTTCAGACGAAAACAGGGGCAGTCAGTACCTTCAAGTATAAAAAATAATTTCCAACTTTATCACCCTAACATTTATATTCATACAACGAAACACCAAGAAAAACACGTAATATCAATATTTTTTTTTATATCTTAATTGCGTCATGTTTGTGTTTTATTGATACAATATTTTTATTTTCCGTCTATACGCAAACTTAAAATAATGTTGTTTAAAATTTTCTAAAATTATAACATTCTCAGTAGACACTGCATCATGTTACATTTTTTGTATTCGACGACATGTTTCAATGTGTATTACATCATCATCAGGTCTATCAATTTTAATATATTTTAAAAACTGTAGTACATTTTGCGTTGCGTTTATTGATTTATTTTAATTTGTTTAATTTTAAGTTTTTTCTCTTCCTTTTGGTTTGGAGGTTGTACTTGGATGTTTTATATCGGGTTGTAATTGATGTGTTGTGTGTCCGATATTAAGAGACGGTAAACTGCAACTCTGGAGTTATTTTAAGTTTGTGTATAGACGGAAAATAAAAATATTGTATCAATAATTTTATTGAATATTTAATGAAATTATGTAGTTTAAAATCCTAGTTTCTGGGAGTAACAGATCAGTTATAGGGCACCATGACGTTAATCACCCCCCCACCTAGCGGCGAAGTCAAAAATGAGTTGGGACAACCCCATAAGCACACTCGTAGCGCGTCAAATTTCTTGACTTCTAATATAGCCTTCATCCTTTACATAATAACACTAATAAGTATAATTATAGGCTCAATAGTATTAGAAAAAAGTTGTCAGTGGAACCACGGTTCCGGAGAATTTGGCGTAAATACGTCTATACGGAAAGGAAGTTTATATATTGGCTTTATTCTAAATATTTCCTTTATACATCCTTTACAATTGAGTAAAGTTTGATTAAGACTTTGCTTATTTAATTTGAATTAGTTACGCTTAAGATGGGTCTGTGGTAGCTAAATGTAATGTAAAGTAATGTACGAGGTGCGATCGGAAAATTTCCAGACTGCGCGTATAAAAACCCGTACACTTATCTCAGGTATTAAATTCATCCATCACCCTCGAAGTAGTTCCCCTGGCAGTGAACACAACGATCCCAGCGCCGCTGCCAAGCCTAGAAGCATCCCTGGAAATCTTTCTTTGTCAGCCTGTCAAGCACCATCTGCGATTCTGCCTGAATCTCTTCTATCGTCTCAAATCTCCTTCCCTTTAGCTGAATTTTTATCTTTGGGAAGAGGAAGAAGTCACACGGAGCTTAGAAAGGAGGTTGGGGTCGGTTCTTGCAAGATCTTTGAGCTCCTGACAAACGAGAAGTCGATTCTGCTTCTGGTCCTCAGACATTCCGAAATCGCAGGAGGGTCGGTGTAATGCACTACCAAAACGCCCGTAACTAAGAAACAAATGCTAATTCGATGATGCCGGCTGGCACACTGATTCACTATGAATGTAGGCCGCACCCCCTAAAGGCAGAAGCTCGTACTACATCCGGTTCGCCCTCTATTGACACAGTCTGGAAACTTTCCGATCGCACCTCGTAATGTAATGTAATGAAATGTTTTATTGGTAACAACAATGCCGAGTAAACACGACGTTCCCTAGGTACACTTGTTACACTTTTTCGTTTCCCTTTTTCGTTACACTTTTTGCCGAATAACCCATCCTTATAGACGTATTTACGTTAAAAGTCTTTCACATTTTAATGAATTATTACTAAGAAATGAGTCGTATCTTGTGAAAATGCCAACCATATTAATGTGGCATGTGGACAATTATCAGAAATGAAAAGTTACGACGAAAATTGCATCAAACAGTAAATTATTCTTGATAAATATGCGTTAAACAATTCAGAGAAACATACAAAAACAACTTGATTCTATAATGCAGCATCCCGATGTGTTACAATTCAATTACTTGATATTTGTTTAAAATGTCATATACACACACATTGTTATAACGGTATAAATGTTTATTAAATTACGTGTTTCGGCCTCATACGGCAATATCCAGGTTCGACGTGGTTATTGCTCTCGTATTAAAAACCAAAATTTAATTTCATTCTTGGTTTAGACCAAAATTTATAGAAATGTTTTCTAAATGTAATAAATTTGAAGCAATTGGACTTGTAAAATGAGACTTCGTGTGATGCTGTTTTATCTGTGGACCGTCCCTTGTCATGTCTCGATACTAAAACAGTATCAATCGATTCACCTTGGTCGAGTAAGAATGTAAAATTTGGATTCATTAAAGAAGGTATAAACCGTCTTAGAGCCAAACAACACTGAGGCGGTTTTAAGACGAAATACATTTTAAATGAAATCGATAATTCTTGGGTATAAAAAGTATAAAAATAAACCGAAAAATGTCTTAAAATGGTAACCTTTCCTTTTACTGTCAGTTAAAATATTCAAGATGTTTTGCATATTGTACTTCCGTCATGAGTTAAAATTAACCTAATCAAATTAATTTAAATTCCGCGTTTTTCACTTCACAACTAAATACAAGTACCATCTTCCTCGTGAGTGTGTGTCCTATGCCCTCCACTTCATTATTATTTTTGAATATACAGAATGATTTTCATAAAACTTCTGAATACCTTATCAACAGAGGTCACTACAATTTAATTTACAATCCTGAAATTTTTTGCGAAAAAATATTTGGAAGATATAAAACTCTTTTTAAGGTAATTCCCTTCTTTAAACTATAAAATCTCAACGCGAAACCCATATTTAACTTCCATCTGATGCTAAGCATGTTTAAATTACATCTGGAGAAACATTACAAACATATTAATAAATTCTGTATAGTTTTCATGTCACTAATTAAAACATGGTTCTAAACTATTTATTAATTTTAATTTATATATATTATTTTTTAATAACTTTATACTCTCCAGCCACAGGACCTCCGAAACCTTACATTCTACATCTCAGTCAATGTTCGTTACAACATTTTACAGTCCTGCAACTTGAGGTCTGAAAATTTCCCTCCCTTCTGTGAATTTGGATGTTGTATTAGTTTTACTGACCGCCACTGACACGAGGTTGGCGCTTCTTGTAGAAGAAACAGCATGCGCAGAACCAGCACATCATAACAGTGACTATCAAGATGGCCGTCACGGCACCAAACATTACGCCCAGTAACAATGGCAGTCTGGAACAGCGACACAACACTGTTACAAAAATGCGTCACAAAACACGCAAACGTTGCTTCTGCAGACGTTAATTAGATGACAATGAATCTTATTTACTGGTCTCAAAGTTCAAAAGTGTTCTTTTCCCTATAAACAAAAATTATTGATAATAGCATTTTGGTGTAACAATACCGTCTTTGTTGATACATCTTCTTGCTGATCACCAAAGGGCTGATTTCTGACACACTGACTGTGGGTTTTTGGAATATTTATGTAGTGAAATTACTATACCAGGAACTGAACCCGTGTTCCTCATTCCGATTGTCATTTGTCCAATAACAAACAGGTCTTGATGAATAAAAATTTCCTTGGATATTATCCATCGTCTAGTAAATATAAAACGTAAAACGACGTTTCGGAGATGGGACTCTATCTCCGTCTTCAGGTTCCTACACAGTTGGGCCCACTAGATAGAGCTAATCTCTATCTCCGAAACGTCGTTTTACGTTTTATATTTACTAGACGATGGATAATATCCAAGAAAATTTTTATTCAATTGACTCTTCACCATCGTCAAGAAGTTTTAGGTCTTGATGATTTCGAAATTTTCTGAGTTGAATGTAGCGATTATTATCTGGTACCTGGGACATTGTCAATTGCCCAGATCACACTTTATTAGATCCTCTTAAATAATAAATTGGAGAATACGTGATAGGTCGTGGCCAAATTCAAAGCGCTAATCCACCAATCGCTTTCAGGGCCAGTTAAAAATGTTTGTCAACTTTAATCGCAGTAGCCTTAAGTTCATCTATCACGGCTGATTAGATTCCAAAACAGTACGTAGGATTTTGTAAATTCTTCCAAATCACAATATTTATTTCAAACAAATAATTGCAATTTGGCGAGACTGAGATTCTGATTTCGACGAGTATGAACATAGCTATATCGAGTATAAATAAACCGACGTTTCAGAGGCACTTTCAGCCTCAATCATTATGGCGATAATGATGGAGGTAGCAAGCACATCAGAAACGTCGGTTAACTACCAGACGTTTCGGCGCAACAACCCAGAAGACAGCAATCTTAAAATAATTATAATTAAAATTGAGACAAAGTGTATTTTTTGTTTTGGTACCATCGGGTCGGAGCCGACCCCTGGTGACATTATAAACAAGATCCCTCTGATAGGGACCTGTTCATATGTTTCCTAGGCAAGTGATCCAGAAGTGGTTTGCCATTGCCTTCTTCTGTGTGTGAATGGAGTAATTGTTGGGATGCCACGGAGAAACCGGGGAAGCCCCCGGAGGAAAACTCCGTGTTGCCTAGACCACGGCCTTGCCCAACACAAGTTATAAATTCGGGCACCGCCGGGAATCGAACCCGAGACCCCAGGATTACAAGGCCAGCGTTCTAACCGCTAGACCACCTCATCTTATTATTATTTAGTGTTCTGTCTGACGACAGGTCCATATGAACAGGATCCTTCCATCCTTTTCTCCGACTGGGACCTGTTCATATACGTTCTTGGCAGATGATCCAGAAGTGGTTTGCCATTGCCTTCTTCTGTGTGTGAATGGAGTAAATTATGGGATGCCACGGAGAAACCGGGGAAGCCCCCGGAGGAAAACTCCGTGATACTTGGACCACGGCCTTGCCCAACAGAAGTTATAATTTCGGGCACCACCGGGAATCGAACCCGAGACCCCAGGATTACAAGGCCAGCGTTCTGACCGCTAGACCACCGTGGCGGTAGTGAACTGTAACCACCTACAAAACTGCTTCACGTCATTCGCCAAAAAGTCATATGGATAGCATTGGTTTACGATGGAGACGAATAATCGGTTTTCCGATAATTTGAAGGGCTTTGGCGTTTGGTATAATCTGTTACAGTCCAGCGAAGTTGTAGAACAACCTAATCTGTCATGTCAGGAGAGAAGTCATGGAAATCAGGCGCACCGGATGAGGTGTGGACGATGTCTGTCAATGGATTTCCCTGTCCCCTCTATCAATAATTTCGGCAATGTAAGATAATCAGTGGTACAGCTATGTTAAATGAGAGATAGCTTTAAGCAATGCGTTTTCTGTCGATTAATTTCTCAGTGCACCTATGTTTGTTGTAATGAAAATGAAGCCAGTCTTTTTTATTTTCGAAATTTGATACCTACAGGTTCAGGACAATTTTCGACATCTACATCACCCCGAGAACCTTAAATTCCATTGGTAATATTATGAATATAACTGTTAATAAATTAAGATCGTCACTTATAAATCAGTAACTTTCAGATTTATATAGTTGCATGTACATTAAATCGAGACAACTTACATTAATATAATATCGTATTCATATTCCTTCATATAATGCTATGTTAATTCTAATAAATATGACGAAATTAGATTATACGTTAAATAACAGTGTGGTAAGTACGCATTTCTCCCATCCCTATCAATAAGGGAAAACGGAAAATGGAAAATTTCTCAATTTTAAAATGTGATTGATTGCTCTTATGTAAAGAATCGGCCGACCAACAACAAAATCAATTGATCAACAAATCAGTCGTCTGGATATGAACAAAAAAGTAAATTGTAATCAGACGATGTATGGAATTATAGGCAAATGCTTTGTTTACTACAGTGGAAGTAACAAAAGGAAATTTTAATTAAAACTACAAGAGCAAAAATATTTGTTTTGCCTCAACATAACATATCGCCAAATGACAAAGCCACCTTAGCGTAGTTTGGTACTAGTTAGGAAACGTGAAATTTTTCACCGTTCATACCATAATTCTTGGTGGAGGGGTAGATCCATAAAATTATTTTACTACATTTTACCAAAACCTTGTTCATTGATATACTGATCACATATCGTTAATAAATTATCACTAATTTACGTAAAATACCAGTGACTGCTTGATTTATTCCAACCCCTTCAGATTCGTATTAAAAATGCAAAAGTGATAAATCACAGAGCATTTTTCGGATACCACAATGCCTATTTGTTTATATTTCATACATAATGCAAACTAATTATTTTTCTGAATTTTGCCTTCCGCTACCTTCATAATAATTACAGACATTCTAGGGGCAGGGTATGTTAGCAAAGTAAGTGAAACTATTAAAATTTTAAAAAGAAACAAGTAAACTCATAGCTTTAAAATCCTACCCCGATCGCCACGACACAGACATCTAATTCCATATCATGCTGTTGAAAGAATGCATGATTTTCCTCCGCCAATTCCACATTAGAACATCCTATACGACCCTGCTCCTAATATAGTGTTCGATGCGAAAGGCGACGGCCATATTTTGAATCCTCCTGGGCATCTACTGTCACGTGCCGTCATTAGCCAATCAAAATCAGAGATCTGCTGTACAAAATACTTAGTTACTTCAGCATCATCTGCGTTGTCCGTCTTGTCCGTGTTGGTCACTTCAGATCTCTTCATACGAATTTCGGACTTTCTTTTCGTACGACGCACATCGATGGGCCAAAGATTCCTAGAATTTCCTCGTAAAAATAAATAATTCTATCTTTCGCTGTCGGAATAGTAAACTGTTGCATGGCTAGATCGATGATCGAATGTTGATGGAATTATATTTTATCGTAGCAAGAAGTAAAGGCGACAAATAAACTAATTAAATCCAATCACATGGCTTGAAATGAAAGAAATACTACCGACCAATCGGTGTCTTTCTGTTCGAAATTTAAATTTCGGCGTTACAGCAACTTGACCTTCAGAAGTCGGCCATGATTTGGTAGGTTTGATGACACCCGGGGGCTATAATACTCCATCCTAAACCTGATATCCTACCTCGCAAATATACCAGTCAGTCACTTACCATTTTAAATCGTTTATTTTCTGGTCTGTTTTGTAATAAAATAAAGTAATAGTTTTGTAATTTTTAAAATAACATTATTGAATGATGGGGGTCTAAGGATATGCACGATATTTTCAGCTTAGTTAGTATAGGCCATGCATTAAGATTGGGTAAAGGCACCATGCTCTTGTTATACAGGGTTATTCATAATTCCCTGATATATTACTAAATATCGCTAGACTTGAATGGTGCAATGGATGGTAATATAGGACATGCCGATAGAAGGAGAAACTCTCCAAGTTTATTTAACATACCTCAGACATGCTCAATAACCATGCGCTGTTTCATTGGCCACCCCGATCACCTGACCTGTCGCCATGTGATTTATTCTTATGGGGGTACGTTAAGGACCGGCTACTTGCACTCTCTGCCACGGGATCTGGCTGAACTGAGAAAGACGAATCATCGCTGCCATCTCACAAATCGATCGTGACATGCTGCAGCGGGTGTGGGCGAAAATGGATTATCGGTTTAACGGCTGCCGCGTCACAAAGGGCGGACACACAGAGCATTTATGAGGTATGTAAAATAAACTTGGAGAGTTTCTCTTTCTATCGAAATGTCATATGTTACGATCCATTGCATCATTCAGGTCTAGTGATTTTTTGTAATGTATCAGGGAATTATGAATAACCCTGTATTTGTTCCGTACCTGATTACTTACATATTACACAGTGAGAAAGAAATTTTTAGCACGAAAACATCTGGTCATCTGGTAACTTCAGAATTTTATAAAATGGTCCCTACCTGGAGGTATCCTGAGTGAGGACCTGTTCCCTTTGGGCGCAGCAGTACTTAAAATTGGCAGTGCCACAACAAAATTGTTCTTCTGCCAATTCTCCGGGACAGTAGAAACCATTGGTCCACTTGCCCATGGTGTCAATGTACCCAGAGCAGAATTCACTACCCAGAGCTGAAAAACACGATAAAATGTTTCAGGTTCACCGAACTTAAATCGTTTAGGTTTGCTGTTTTCCTGATGCATTAATCATTTACTAAATTAAAAATAATGTGTTACCGGGATTATCCAAGATGCCTTATAAAAGGAAAATGTGAAACAAGAAAACTTCAGCATCCTCTTCGATTTTGTGTAGAGTTTAAATTCATTAAATACGTACAGTAATTGTAATAACTTATATACAAGTTTTCCGAAATTTTCGATTATGTACAACGTATTGTAGTCTGGGATATAAAGACGTGTAACTTTGTAGGTGATTAACAAATTGGCTAAATTTATATCCTCTAAATTGTAGTTTCAAGATGGAGGCAGTCGAAACAATTTGTAAGAATCTACGAGGCTATTGAGCATCATAACGTGAAAGAAAATAAAAATTTTCGCTGTTGCAAGATTCTCAAATCTATCACACAGTAGCCTACATTCTTGTTACTATGTAATACCCTATGTGTAGATGAGCCGGGATAGCTCAGTCAGTATAGTGACTAGATACGGGCTGGACGACCGGGGTTCGATCCCCGACGGGGGCAGAGGATTTTTCCTCTAGCCTATGCGTTAAGACCGGCTCTGGGGCCCACCCAGCCTCCTCTACAATGGGTACCGGGGGTCCTTTCCCGGGGGTAAAGCCGGCCGGGGCGTGATACCGACCACTCACCCCCCCCATCTAGTGCCGAGGTCAAGGAAGAGAGGAGCTATACCTCCACTCCCCCCAAGCGCCTACATGGCGTATAGTGGGACAAACTTTACTTTACTTTACTTTAACCCTATGTGTAGACTGTATATTAAAAAGAACAGTCTCAAATTTCATAATACACCACTTCTTTACTTTATATTGAAATCTATTAAAATATAAACTTACATGCATTCAATAATCTCGTTCTCTTGTTTAACTTTCTTTGTTACGATAATTGGAACGTTTTTACTTTCGATATATCGTCATAATTTTATCGTGTCCATTTTATATCTATCGTTTCAGATGCCTCCATCATCAGCACGATGATGGAGGCACGTCGATTAACATCTACTAGACTACACGACGCAACAACCCAGAAGACAGCCATCTTCATACTTCGCTTCAAAGGGTTAAATACAGGGTATACACAAAAGAATGGTACAACTGTGACTGGCGACTCATTTTTGAAATCTTTTATTAACTTTTGAAACCGCACCATTCTTTTGTGTATACCCTGTATATTTGTTATAAGAAATGTGAAATATCATTGTTTCAGTACGGTTTATTAAAACAATATTCCGGGTGGAAAAGGCGTTTATGAAGACTAGACCATGAGCACGAACAAAATGAAATAATACGTTGAAAAATATCAACTTTAAAACACTACATTTATTTTCAGGGCGAAGAATGTATTGAATTAAGGTTTAAAACGTGGATTGAATCGATTTTACACAAAGAGGAGAAAGCTTTACCTATTATTTTGTACTTTACGCCAATTCCATGGCAACGACAGAGCCGAAACAAAAGATCAGAAGGGGGGCAATAATCTAATTATAAAATAAATTCAGATAACGTGGGGCCTGCCCGAGGCAAATTCTTAGGGCAATGTACTGCTCATTTTTCCAGTGAAATATATTCAACCTCATCTCTAATCAAGGCCTTATAATAGATTATTAAACGACGCTCCATCTACTATGATGTTTACTGCACAATAATACACGTTCGTAGAAGAGACAATGAGAGTTTGACTTAAAGAAATGTTGGTATGTAGTAAAGCATTTTGGGAAAATTGGCAATTTTATTAATTTAATAAGATTCATGTACAAACGTTTACTCTCATGTACGTCTAGGATTTTGAATTGAAATCTTCTTAACAAATTTTCCAACCCAGAACTGTATGAATTTCTCGTTTCTAGCATGCATGCTACATGTTACACACATCATAACAGTTAATCCTGAATTATATAATTGTAAATAATTACTGACAACAGAAATGTATCTGCAACGCATGTAAAGATAAGCAATTTTTAAAGGTAATTGGACACAGAGCACTCACATTTGAGCAGAGGGCATCGAACTAAGAACAGTCAACGAACAACAGACGTGTTTGGATGCCTGCTAAAAGGCCAAAGTATTATATTATTTCATACTAGTTATTTTTATGAACAAATTTAAAATTGTGTCTATTCGTGCTAGACTGCTTTGGCTACAAGCCGGTACTCTAATAAACTGTAAAATATTTGTCAGTGTAAGGCGCGAAACCAGCATTACAGGGAGACTCTTCTACTTTTTGCAAATGTTCCAGTGTACCTCGCAAAATTGAGAGAACTAAAAAAGTATAATCAATAATTACGCAAATGCCTGATTCACAGATATGCATAACTTCCACTTACATAATGTTCACTTAAATTTGACAGATATTCTCAAAACTTGGCACGGTCATCGCATTTGTAACGTTGATGTACAGACACATTTCACATAAAATATACAAGTATGACCTATTAACATATATATATTTTGATGAAACTATCTCAAATGTTTCATTTAACCGGTGATAAAATACACATATCACCCGGTAGCCATATTTTGTTTTACACTGCACAAAATTTGAGTCAATAAAAAATCATCTATCAAATTTGTATTACCACATAAAATTTCATGTACCTAATTTAAGATTCCAATCTAGCTTCAGAAGTTAAAACAGAATTAAACATTACTGAACACTTAATTAATAAGTACAAAAATGGATTTGATTGGCCATTAGTCAAATGGTGTTCATGAAATATTTCATAAAAATCCGACCATCGGCTCAAAACGTCATGTATGGAAAACACACACAAGCGAATGCGATTTGAGGTTCTCAAGGCGGTGACTAATAAAATTACACTCGTCTGGGTTTTAATGCCGTGTAGTCCGGTAGAGGTTTACTGACGTTTCAGATGTCCTTGCTGCCTCCATCATTAGGGCGGTCGCCCGATAATGGAGGCAAAAAGGACCTTTATATCGAAAATGAAACATTTACGACCCCATGTTCATAGGAACATTTTTTGTATTTTTGATCCTGGAACACGCACACGAAGTTTGTAAACACACTTTTGACTCACCCTGTATATAATTAGTCCCTAACGCTTCGGACGGGAAAGGTGACGACGTAATATAAGAATCATTACAAAATTCTTCTGGAAGGGCTGCAAAAATATACGAAATACTCAGAACAGCTTGTTCACTGATCGAGATTAGCGATGGCTAACTATTAAATATAAGTCACTTTATCGCTTTATAACCGTTGTATGAAGAAAGAAAAAAGAAAAATGTATCTATCTTAGTAGCAGGAATTATAATCAATGCGTGGGGTCTCGATGTGACGGGCTCCGTGTTTGTGTGTACAGTTATTCGATTGGATATTGTAGGCCCAGGACAGGGACCGGTGGAGGGCTTTGGTTAGTTCGGTGATGAACCTTCGGGTTCCCTAAGCCAGTGGTATTCAACCTAGGGTACGCGTACCCCCGGGGGTACGTGAAATTTAAAAAAAATATTATTTTATGATACACACTGAATAATCAGTAATGTAATTTATTTAATTTATTTTAGATGTAGATTATATACTATGTATAACTTGAATTATACACCAAAACAACTTTGGGGGTACAAAGTTGAAGAGAAATTATATCTGGGGGTACGCGAAGACATCTTAGGGGGTACGTGAAATTTAAAAAAAATATTATTTTATGATACACACTGAATAATCAGTAATGTAATTTATTTAATTTATTTTAGATGTAGATTATATACTATGTATAACTTGAATTATACACCAAAACAACTTTGGGGGTACAAAGTTGAAGAGAAATTATATCTGGGGGTACGCGAAGACATCTTAGGGGGTACGTGAAATTTAAAAAAAATATTATTTTATGATACACACTGAATAATCAGTAATGTAATTTATTTAATTTATTTTAGATGTAGATTATATACTATGTATAACTTGAATTATACACCAACAACTTTGGGGGTACAAAGTTGAAGAGAAATTATATCTGGGGGTACGCGAACAAAAAAGGTTGAATACCACTGCCCTAAGCCACCTAAATAGTTAGTGTTTATGTGTACGCTGTACAGTAGATGTTCGTAACGCAATGCTACTGACGATTTTCGCCGTGACAGAGCGGCATCTTCTCCGCCACGCTAGTGCGGCAAGAAGTATATACAGATTACTTCAGGGGTATCGGCTAACACGCATTTCACTCGAACGACATTTTAAAGTGAGCGCGTAAGAATAAAACAAATGTATGTCCCAATTTTTCCATTAATTCACAAATATACAAAAACTTGAACTAAATTTTATATAAATTACTTCTTATTTTTCTGTATGGTTAAAACTGAGACCGCATTAGACTTTCTGGACGGTATGCAACTAGAAGATGGCTGAAGATGTCCGTCTTCTGGGTTGTTGCGCTGTGTAGTCTGGTCGATGTTAACCAACGTTTCATTGCCCTGATGATGGAGGCAGTATGACCTCTGAAACGTTGGTAAACATCGACCAGACTACACAGCGCAACAACCCAGAAGACAGAAATCTTCATACTCATCGCCCTGATGACGGAGGCAGTATGACCTCTGAAACGTTTGATATCAACCAGACTACACGGCGCAACAACCCAGAAGACAGAAATCTTCATACTCATCGCCCTGATGATGGAGGCAGTATGACCTCTGAAACGTTGGTAAACATCGACCAGACTACACAGCGCAACAACCCAGAAGACAGAAATCTTCATACTCTGATGACGGAGGCAGTATGACCTCTGAAACGTTGGTAAACATCGACCAGACTACACAGCGCATAAACCCAGAAGACAGAAATCTTCATACTCATCGCCCTGATGATGGAGGCAGTATGACCTCTGAAACGTTGATTAACATCGACCAGACTACACGGCGCAACAACCCAGAAGACAGAAATCTTCATACTCATCGTCCTGATGATGGAGGCAGTATGACCTCTGAAACGTTGGCTAACATCGACCAGACTACACGGCGCAACAACCCAGAAGACAGAAATCTTCATACTCATCGCCCTGATGATGGAGGCAGTATGACCTCTGAAACGTTGGTAAACATCGACCAGACTACACAGCGCAACAACCCAGAAGACAGAAATCTTCATACTCACCGCTGTGAGAACCTCAAGTCTTACATAGAAGATGGCTGTCTTTTGGGTTATAGAGCCGTGTAGTCTGAATAATGATGGAGGCAGCAAGGACCTCTGAAACGTCGGTAAACTTCTACCGGACAACACGGCGTAACAACCTAGAAGACAGCAATCTTCATACCCACCGCCGTGAAAGACCTTCAAATCCAATTTCTTGTGTCTTTATCATATATTCTTCTTGTATAATTTTTTGTCTATTTTCCTTTCTCTCCCACTTTCTTCGTACACATTTCTCCACAATAAAATATCAGCAATACTTCTCATTATCAATTAAACTATGACAGGCAAATAGAATAAATTTAATAATACGGGATACGTACAATTATATTATCGATTACTACCATAACAATATAACAGAGCCGGGATAGCTCAGTCAGTATAGTGACTAGCTACGGGCTGGACGACCGGGGTTCGATCCCCGATGGGGGCAGGATTTTTCCTCTAGCCTCTGCGTCCAGACCAGCTCTGGGGCCCACCCAGCCTCCTCTACAATGGGTACCGGGGTCCTTTCCCGGGGGTAAAGCCGGCCGGGGCGTGATGCTGACCACTCACCCCCAACTAGTGCCGAGGTCAAGGAAGAGAGGAGCTATACCTCCTCTCACCCCAAACGCCTACATGGCGTATAGTGGGACAAACTTTACTTTACTTTTACCATAACAATATAAAGTAATTACTAAAAAGTAAAATATGAAATATTTTGCACAATAAATAAAATTATTAGATTATTTTTTTCAAAAACAAACACTTTCAAAAATAAAAAAAAATCACTCTTACGGCGAATTACTTGTATTTCGTATCATGAAAAACACGTTTGCTAGAATTCTTTCCTTCAACAATATCAAGTACTGGAAAAGTCTGGATTTAGCGTGTTGAACATTAGAGTTTAGAACTCATTTTGTATGAAGAACTTTAAAAATAATCTCACTTTGGTTCCACAAATTACGTCCTCTAGGCAAATGTTTGTGTTCGTGTAAAACTACTCCTACTTCAAAATTCATTTTAAACAACATGCTTTGAAACTGTTCATAAATAAAGCTATTGAGGCGACTGTAAAATTAAATTTCCCTACATTTATTTGCTGCCTCGAGGGCGTTCCATTCCTGTTGTTAGTTCAGTGGCAAACTTTCGTAAAAGCTGAGAATCCTCGCCTTCTCATAACAGAGTCCTCTAACTGACTAGGCTCTTCAGAACTGCACGAGCTGGATTAAATCTTCATAAAGAATTACTCTGTTGCCAACAGAGTAACGGCTTTAGAAACATCTAAAACCCTCACATTCTCTGTTGTAATTAAATCCATCCAACACAACATAGTACAGACATTCAAAAACCTATTCTCTATGGTTACATTATTATTCCGACCACAGAAGCTGATATAGTATCTAAGTTGGTTTTATTCATAGGCTTAAATGGGGTTAATCATAACAAAATAGTGTATCATGTATTATCTTCAAACAAAGTTATAAATGGCTACATTTAATACCTAATACCGATTAAATAAAATGAAACAAAACACACACGGGCGGACAGACACGTGCAGTTTGTAAAAATATAAATACAGACATAGAATGTGATTCAGTTTCATATTATTCTTTGATAAGTGTTGAGAGGTTTCTTCACGTTATTACCCGATACATACATTTTTACACTTCATAGGTAAAGATAAAGCCACAACGTTACGCGCCATGTAGGCGCACAGGGGAGAGCAAACCATTTCTAAACCATTTGAATAGGAAATGTGTCAACAAATATTTACCATTATGGTCTTTACTATTTATATATATTTTTATATATTTAATTTGAACACGGTAACATATATTTCTAAAAATATACATGAGATATTTATCGTTTGACATTAGCTGTATAACAAGGAATTTCACTACGGAAATCTTGCAAGTGAATTTTTTACTTTGTACAAAAAGTTTGTAAATTACTTCTTTTAAATTTATACTAAAATTTTTCACACAAAATTGATATTCAAAAACGTCTTTTAGTACCCCCAATGCTGCCTCCATCATCAGGGCCCTTATGATGGAAGCAGTATGACCTCTGAAACGTTAGCGGACATCTACCACACTACACGGTGCAACAACCCAGAAGACAGAAATCTTCAACATTTAAAAATTCTATCCTTATCTCAAATAAAACACGAAGCGTCTTCTTTTTAAAAAAAATCAAATGGTTAATGCTTTAGAAATAATTAAAATTATTCATTGTCAGGACTTTTTCCATCGTCTGTTCTTTAAAACCACGACGTTTCGGAGGCTGGTTCTTTCTCCGTCTTCAGGTGAGAGGTACATACTCTGTTGGGTCCCTTAGATAGAGCTAGTCTCTATCACCAGACAATATAAATCGTGAAATTATTCCAATTTATCCACCCAAGTACAGGTTCTGTCAGTATATTATAATATTTAAATGACAAAATAAAAATTATAAGACCGCTCAAATAATAATAAAAATAATCTTCGTTTATCCCGAAAATCACATAAAACTTTATAAATTCACTATTTTTGTTAAAAAGAAACGTTACTGATTTACAAATAGGTGACACTTATAGTTACAAATATTCTTTTTAAATATTTAACATAATTTAAAGGGTTCGTTGCTCATCTATAAAATGACTGGCTCATGATATGCTGATTCGAGATACGATTCACGGTCTAAAGCCAACCGAGGCAATTGCCATCGACCCACACCGGCGACTACGTTAGTTACAAAACCAATTTCCTCCCCGTTCAAAGCTTTTCACTCAAGATAGAAAGCTTCCTCTCGTATTTCCAACTTTAGCCAACAAAAAGCACGATCTTTTCGAGTCGAGGAGAATAGAATTTGAAGCCAGGAGGAAAGTTCATAGCAGAATTTGAACAAAAAACATTCCTTCTGACGGTCAACTTGATTTCCATTCCGAACTACATGAAACTCAACTGTGAAACCAAAGACCAGAATTTCATCTATAAAATCACGACTAAGTCTTCGTTAAAATTAATTTAACAAAACAGCAGTGATATGTTATCAATATTTATCACGTATAGGACAGTTTATCATACAAAAAATCTTATAAATATTGTTACAGACAAAACTGGAAGAAAATTAACAGGTGGCCATAGAAACAAAAGAATTCCAATATTCATATCAGACAAAATATATTTTAACGAATTATGTGTGAAAAACGAGTTAATAATTATTAAAGAAGGTGATACATAAAAATCTTTAAACCTTGCACTTTGGAAAGACATTTAGTGCCAAACGCGTTTCGACTATAAGATGTCATCATCAGTGGCAAACAAATTAATTCATATTAAATCACAATTTATAAGACGATGGTTTGTTATAAAGCTTTATAACAAACCATCGCCTTATGAATTGTAAACAGTTTTGTTTGTATGCATGATTTTATATGGTACATAAAAAAATCACCGATTTTTGCAGAATTAACAAACAGATACATAATACATATATATGAGAAGAGGATGAAAATTTTAGGAGACTCGTAAACAGTGGTAAGAATATTATATCGAGTTTTTTAAACGATTAGCATTTATTCTATAACAACTAAATCTAACATTTGACAACTGTTGATAGGTTATTCAAATGACGAAATAATTCCATGTTTGCGTTGAACTAGAATATTCATCATTGTACGCACATTATTTTAAAACTTGACAGTACCCAGTATTATCCTAACGCCCGTTTCTTGGTCTGGCGGCTTCTTGTAACTACCCGTTACAAGCGGTCCATACCCAACCTCGTTAAATTTATTAATGATACAAATTCATATTATTCTTCAACGGGATTCCGTCAAAGGCCTTGTTTCTACCTAAATCTATGGTGTCAACTTGTCTCAGAAGGTCCGGTAGCCTTGTCTTCTAATCAATCTTATAGAAATCTTAGAGGAATCTAAAGTTTCCTGTATTCATGATACATGATTTTCCATGTTTAGCGGGAGGCCGCTCCAACTTCCGAGAGAGAGGCGGAGATTTTGTCTTGAAACAACCAACACCGAAATCGGAAACATTGTTCTCATCAAAGAAAACTATTGTAATTTATTCCTCAATCAAAATGTTTCAAGCAGCTATAATTAATATATGAACGGATTATTGACAAATTTACGACAAACACCTGAAAAAACGGAGTTTTTTAAAGTGTAAAATAAATTTGTTTTACACTTTACCAACGAACGTTCAGACAATTATTCAAATAGCGGGCCATAACGCACGCATGTAGAGAGAAATGTTTCGTACAATTCAGTACAGAGGTCCATAACCTTCTTCCATGATGGAGTTTACGTCTGGTTACAATGATCCTCCATTAGTATCATGAAAAAAATAGTCCATGTTTTCTGAACTCTTTTACAATCTACTTGTTTATAAGAAACTGATTCAATGTCTTCCTCTGACGTTTTCACATCGGGCGGATTTCTTGCTTTCTTACATTCCCTCCACACATTAGCTTTGATCTTCTGGTAAATTTAATTCAATTATTTATTTAAAGTGTTTGCCAACAGCAAGAAGCCAATAACAGGCAAACACTGATAATACATACAATAGTAATAAAATAATAATGAAAAATAGTACACAAACAGATTAACTAAACTTATACATGTACAGTATTAAATGTAACTGCCAAGTACAGGCAAACCCAAAATAGAAACAATATTAACACAAAGCAAAATAAATGAAGAAATATAAATAAAAACAAATAATCCACCTAGGGAACACTAATATAATTGTAAAACGTTAAAGAAATATAAAAACAGATAACGAAGCTAGATCATCTATGAGACACCTATCTAGATCATTTCCCTTATTGAGAACGTGTCCTCAAGGGAGACAAAGTTTATGCTAAATACGTCCAAAGATTTACATACGTCATTTGCAGTGATGACGCACCTCGCTGAAGGACTATGTCTTAGTGCACTGCTCACACTAAAAGTAGAAAATCCTCTTATTTGCCTCGCCGGCACACGTAAACCAACAGCGTCCACAATGGAATGGCAATTTATTTTGCCCTTAAATACATTAACAAGAAATAACGCATCGAGATGTCGTCGTCTGGAATAAAGTGTTCTAAAATTTAAAGTAGATAGGATCAGTTCATATTTTCGGGGGATATTAAACTGAAAAAATCGGTAATTGCATAAATTTTCTTTGAATATTTTCTAATTTATTAGAATCTGTCTGTGTAAGATTATTCCAAACGACCGAGGCATACTCAAGCTTTGACCTAATTAAAGCATTATATAAAACAACAAGGCTGTCTGGAAATGAAATATTATAAGTAATAAAACGAATAAGCCCTAAGGTCCTTAGTGCCTGAATATAATGGTAGTTTGTAGTCTGTATATTAATTCTACGTTTCGTACTGTTTTCAGTAAAATTCAAAATATCGTTCGTCATTTCTGATCTTATCCTGTCATTATCAAAACCAAGACAAAAAATAAATTCGAATATATTTCAATCTGTAAGTTAAATTTAAATAATCTAACACTGGTAATTAGTAACAAGTAAAGCTTTATGTATGTTTGTAACTAGGTTAATCCCACCAACCAACTTGGTTTCGCCGTTGTGAATATTAATCCTAGCGTTGAAACTGGGCTTCATTGCTTCAACAAACCCTGGTTTAGTAACGCAAAATTTAAATTATCCCCCCCACAACAATTTCCCTCTCCAACTATTCATTAACTGAGCAGAAAGTGTGGTAGGGGTACTTGTTTATTTTATTTATTTATTTACAGTTTATTTAACGACGTCTTCAGTATCTAGATGACAGCGAGTAATGAATTTGGTAGAAATGTTGTGTCATGTTTCTCTTCATAAATATAAAAACTATTCGAATAAAACACACGTCAGATGCGACTAGTTACTATTACTTAAAGTTCTTCACTTAAAACGACATGTTTCGGAAATTATATTTCCATCATCAGGCCAAAGAAATAAATATTCGTAAGATCCTCTAAGTCGTAATGTCAATTAGTTAAAACCATTAAAAGATAGAAAATATAAAAAAATAAAATTTTAAACTGTTAAAGAAATTAAAATAAATCAACATTTTGTACGGGAAATATCCCAGATGTTTCATCACAATCACACTTTGAAATCAGAGTTGATGTAATGAATTGGAGATGATTTAGAAGAAAACGGTTGTGGCCTAACTTAAATTACTATCCCGGAATTTGATTTCAGTTACTGACGAAAATTAATCTGTCAAGATAGGCAGTCTTCGGACCGATATTTGAACCAGGGACCTCCCGAATACGAACTAACCACTAACTATTTCACTACGACGTTCTGAAGAACTTGAGATTTCTCCCATGTAGTAGTCAGGCGAATTGGTTTGTGTAGACTGAATCTGTTACACACTTCTATGCGTAATGCAATGTTTCTCCAGTATATTATTGAAATAATATAAACGCAAAATACACTTTATAAGCCTTCTCTCAATTTTAGACTTAGTGTAACAAAAATTAAGACCTTTAAATATTCTGAAGCTGCAAGTAATGTAAGCGTACAGCTGACAATTTAAATGAAACGCCCTGTATTTGAAGTTTCTCTAGCTCCCATTAAATACGATTATTTATGCCAGATATCTATTAGATAAAGGCACCAATTTGTCAGCTCAATTTGGAGATAAATTAATTAATATTAATGACTTTCTGAGTCCAGTAAAATTGGTTCCATGTCATCAATTATTCGCTGGTAGACATGTGAGGACGAGTGTTGATACTGAGGTCTAATATAAGAGTTGCAGTAGTAATTTTGGCATCTTTTACGTACGTGTTGAATTCCCATATTCATTCAAATTGTGCATTCACAAATCATTCAAGTTTATGTTTTAAATTTTCGTCTGGAAATCATACCGAGAACAATTGGTAATGGACACCTAAATATGCTTTTTGTGATATTCGAAAGAGAATGTGTAGGAATAATTAATGTTAGTGTGTAAAGCATACACATCCCAGTAACGTTTATTATCGATAACAGAACATTTGCCAACATTATCTATAGATCACTGTATATATTCGTGCGGAATTAGCAAGGGAAAACTTGCAAATTGAGCAGACATTTATTTTGTATTTTCCAGATTTCTGTTCACTAATATTTCGATTTAGAAGTTCCGTGCTCAAAACTGACAGCAGCTGATAATTTTATTTGCGAAAGAACATAATTTAGAAGTCATTTTGTTTCTTAAAGTATACCAGCTACATATATAAAATATCAATTAGTATGTTGAACCTTGAAAGGGGTGTTTTTTTAGATTTTGCATATTTAATAAGATATCCAGCATTCCTGAAGTCCATACTTAGACAAACAAAATCAGCAGTTGAAGCTCAAAAAATCTGTAGACATCGTATTAAAGAGACAAGATCTTGAAAAGAGACCCTTCAACGGTTGAAATATTAATTCATATTCTGCAAATAACTTGTAAATTTACGAAATAAAAACTCTTCTGATTTATGTTTTATTTTCAAGTAAAATTTTTTGTCTACACCAAGATTCGAACATGGAAACTTGCCACACAGATAATGTACTAATGATATAATTGCAACAAATCTCCTATGCTGACCACTTCTCTTCCAACAGATATCTATACTAAGGGGAAGTATAATTTTCCGTTTCGTTTTATCGTGGAACATTCTCATATATCGGAAAATTCATTAATATTAATCGATATTTTCCATCAAATTACACAAAAAACATTGGTATTTAAGCATTAAATTTATCTGTCATAAATAATTATAATTAATATTATTTATTCGCTTATACCATATAACTTGTTCTATTGTTTAAATGCAGATGAGAAACATTAGTAACATGTTGAATCACATATGTATTGAATTTTACTGATATTTACTTACCTACAGTTTCCTCACTATGCGAGGAATCTGCTGACATTTTGTGCTTGAACTGGACGTTGCTTGAAGGAGCAGGGGTAGGAGTCGATAAATTCCATAGCCTCTCACTATACATTCGTAGAAAACTGGACCTAAAAAAATATTTGCACACCTTTATATAAATATATATTAAATTGTACAGTAAATTTTGTTGTGTCAAAGCATTGATTTCAGTAACTAAAACTTGATTTAAACGAGGGAGAAAAATAAAGCATTACTAAGTATATGGCTTACAGAACCCGAAGGTTCATCACCGAATTAACCAAAGCCCTCCACCGGACCTTGTCCTGGGCCAACAAAATCCAGTTTCCTTCAACTGCTATCTCCCATAGATCCCGCCTGAGATTATCCTCCCATCTACGTCTAGGTCTTCCCAGCGGTCTCTTCCCTTCAGGTTTCCCAACCAGTACCCGGTGCACAACTCTTGTCCCATCCATGCTCGCTACATGCCCAGCCCATCTCATTCTTCTCGACTTAATCACCCTGACAATATTGGGGGAGGAGTACAGATTTTTAAGCTCATCATTACGCAGTTTTCTCCAGGCCCCATCGTCTTCTCTCCTAGGCCCAAATATCCTCCTCAACACCCGATTCTCAAACACCTGCAATCTGTGTTCCTCCCTCTGAGTGAGAGACCATGTTTCGCACCCATACAAAACATCAGGCAAAATTATTTCTTTATATTCGCGTTCTTCAACACGAGTCAGAGAGCGTGCAGTAAGTGAAGCTGAAAAGGAGATTCTTCTTGCAAGTAAATTAAATGAGGCGAAAAGAGAATTTTATTTAAATAATAGTTTCTGCATGAGCTTGGGAAATTGGGGTCCGTCGAGCTCCAAAAAAAAAATCCAACTAATTTTCTCTGGAATTTTTTAGCTGTCCCTTTCCAGAAATAATTAGTCGTTCGATACCCCTGTTTAAAAAAACGGTCGTTAAGAAATTTATTCAGCGATTACTGGAATTTATATACAAAAAGGAACATCATTAGAGACACGATAATCAGATCACATTGGAAACAGTTTGTGTTGGAACAGGCTCAGTCTGGGCGTAGGTAAAAAATTTTAAGATAAAATTCTATCTCGGGTTTGAAGGGACAAAATTGGACAGGGCGTGACAAAATTCTAAAATTTTAGCCCGTACAGACCTCTAGTTTGTCTCACATAACATACGAATTTGAGAAATAAAAACTGTATTTCAAAACTGTCCTTAATATTTCTGCACTCAGTTACTTTAATTTAAAATCCTTTTACCTCCCAGATTTACTGCGAAATATAAACGTGCTTTATTGTTGAACGACATTACTTCGTTAGTTACCAACTTGATAACCCAAATTTCTCAAGAGACTTAACGTTTACAAGACTACAGAAGTAGACAAACACCTCAGGAGCGCTTCTGTCCTTAAGAGCCTACTTGTTATCCGTCTTCAGCAAAAATAGTAAAAAGTCAACACTTCACAACACTCCTTTTCACAGTCTAAATCCTCAAATATAATCTTGATCCATAAAGTGTTTTTGAAATGAAATGGAAAGAAATTTCAGTGTGTTAAATCCACCAGATTGAAGGTAATTATTGAATTGACAAAGTCAGAAGGTGATATTAGAATAAACCATAATTATGACTGTAAATTATCTTCCTCAGTATCTCTTCCACAGTTTTTTTAAATCAACTTATTTCTTCCTTAAGTTCTGTAAGACTAAAGAAGAGATACTGAGGAAGATAATTTACAGTCATAATTATGGTTTATTCTAATATCACCTTCTGACTTTGTCAATTCAATAATTACCTTCAATCTGGTGGATTTAACACACGGTGATCTAGCGGTTATAACGTTGGTCTTGTAATCCTGGGGTCTCGGGTTCGATTCCCGGCGGTGCCCGAATTTATAACTTGTGTTGGGCAAGGCCGTGGTCTAGGCAACACGGAGTTTTCCTCCGGGGGCTTCCCCGGTTTCTCCGTGGCATCCCATTCACACACAGAAGAAGGCAATGGCAAACCACTTCTGGATCATCTGCCAAGAACGTATATGAACAGGTCCCAGTCCGAGAAAAGGATGGAAGGATCCTGTTCATATGGACCTGTCCTCAGACAGAACACTAAATAAATAAATAAATAAAAACCTAGCTGTGATTAAGTTGCGTTAATGAGGGCCACCGAATTAAATGACAAATTTTATCTCCCTACAAGGTTACGATGTAGAATACTCTGTACAGACAATAACTTTCCATTAGTACTTAAATAAAAAGTAGTTACGACCCTCTCGGCAAAAGAACTTTTAAACTCTCTATTTTGCAGAAAGGAACTCGTTAAAACATGATACGTTGAGAATCTAATGACGTCACAAATGAAAATAAAGGATTTTAACGTTAATAAACGCACTCATATTAATTCTTCTCTTTGATTCTGTCCGCTCACTGTAAGCCCATTGTAAAATCTCTCCCAAAGCCCTCCTACATGTTCCTTTGGGACTGAGATGACAGATTATTTTCACTCAGCATTAGACATGAAAAATTATTGTCTACTCAATTTGGACATTAATAAAAAATCAAACCCCAAACGCGCCATATAAGCGCCCATGGGAGAGGAGATATAGCAAAAAAGATCCCTGTCTTCTGGGTTATTGCGCCGTGTAAAAACAAAAATTGTCCACTGTACCAATAAATCTCTTATGAGTTTACCTGTTTTCAGTTTATGTAGTGAACATTACATAAACAAGTTATTTACCATCACATCCCTTCGTACTGTCTTTTTTATGTTAATTAAAAATTCATTATATTTGACTACAAAAATAAATAATTTCACTGACGAAACACATTTTATGTGGAGATACAGCCCTTTAGGGCAATGAGCATATACAAAAGATGCCACTTGAGGGCGTGGGCAAATATCTTTGTTCTGACCGAACACGGTACTACACGCGATCTGTCAAACACACACATAATTAACTGAAGTGTTATTTGATTCCGGATATTATGACAACGTAATTAAACAATTCAATTTCAACGTTCATAATGGCGGCGCATCACGGAAATGTTGGAGTGGTGACAATTTAATCAATATAGCCGGTTTAATGATCATGTAACCGTACACACTGGATGACAATTGAGCATCGCTCACTGTTTAACGACAATAGTCCATTATTTAGATATTTCATGCAGTAAAAAAACTTCAAATTTAGAATTCAAACCCGTATTTATAAAGTGATGACTCGCAAATGATAAAATAACTATAGGACAGAATATCTTGAGGGGAAGAGACCGCCGGTGAGACCTAGACGTAGATGGGAGGATAATCTCAGGCGGGATCTATGGGAGATAGGAGTTGAAGGAGACTGGATTCTGTTGGCCCAGTGGAGGGCTTTGGTTAATTCGGTGATGAACCTTCGGGTTCTGTAAGCCATCTAGTTAGTTATAGGACAGAATATTAAATACTCGGAGTATAGTCTTTCTTAAGAAACTGGTAGTCGCTTAGTTAGTCAAGAAACTTCCTGTGTTGTACAAAATGAAGTCCTTCTCCGCGTTGGAGCCCTTCCCGAGAAAGATAATTTCAGGCCACATTCTCAGGCCCCATTTATTTAAAATTTATGTTATTTTTTATGTTCCAATTCAGTGATTTTCAATATTTTTTATACCAGGGCTCACCAAATTTGATTGAAAATTTCAAGAGTTCTCAGACCCAATAAACAAATTTTAGTTAGGAATCGATAACAACAAATATTTACTCACTACATACACACATTTATACTAATTAGTAATAAAACAAACAGAATTCGTTTGTTTGAAAAAAAAATTCTCCGATATTGAAAAGAAATCCAAATATTTTCTGCCTCATACAAAATAGACAGAAAACTTCTGTACTGCTTTATCTATACCACTGGTTTATTTTTATACCAAACTTCTTTATTTATTTAGTGTACCATTAATAACAAAATTATTCAAATAAATATCTCTCGGCTCTCTGAGGGGCTTCGGCCCCAGTTTGAGAAGTACTATTCCAATCAATGACTAAATCTTCCAAGTACCCCCTTTTCTTTAGGTTTTCCGAGAAAAATTCTACATGTATCTCGTCTCCCCACATGCGTGCTACATAGACCGCCTACATCATACGTCGTGATCGTCACACTAAAATTATTTGCTGACAAGTACAAATTATGAACCTCCCCATTATGAAATTACCCCAATACGTTTGCTCCTTTCTCTTCCAAATTCTCGATTTATATTCTTGATTCAAAGTAAGAGTGTCAATTTCCATTCCCACAAAAAACAAAACTTAAGATTTTAATAAGGTTATAACACATAAAATTTGGACAGAAGACAGTTAAGGTCTCAGCGTCAAAGTTACCAGAACCCGAAGGCGTTTAGAAGTGTGGATGTACAGAACTGCAGCATTTGCATTCAACTAAACCTCATAAGATATGATGTTCTAACCTGCACCCTGGCGGGCATCGGCGAAACTAAGCGCCCGGGGCACGTACAAACAAACTAGGAGAGTTTCTCTTTCTATCGGCATGTCGCATGTTACGATCCTTTGCACCATTCAAGTCTGGCGATTTTTTGTAATGTTTCAAGGAATTATGAATAACCCTGTATATCATCGGTTTTTGATGGTGGTATGTGGAAAATTTACCTCTGGGTATAAAACCTTGTGTATTCATTGAACTGAAAGTCAAATAACTAACACTGTATCACTATGTCTAAACACTACGCCATAGAGCTCGATATTAGATCCAATTCAGTGGTCAGCTTCATGCTTTCATGACTTTTCCTTTAGGAAAAGCGTTCCCCCTCGTATATAAATGAGAGTAGGCCACAGTGTCAATCAGAACGCGGTGGCGAATAGACGACTGGAAATGGACGCAAAATAACTCCGAGCATCGTTGACGGTTACAAGTGTCAGACTGGGAAGCCATCCAGTCCTTTCTTATATACTATCAGATGTGAAATGATTACGTTAAAGCTATAGAATTACAGGGTGATGTTTAAGTCGTGTGCCTGCATTGCTAGTGTTTTTTTTTTTGTGGTCTAGCGGTTAAAACGCTGGCCTTGTAATCCTGGGGTCTCGGGTTCGATTCCCGGCGGTGCCCGAATTTATAACTTGTGTAGGGCAAGGCCGTGGTCCAAGTATCACGGAGATTTCCTCCGGGGGCTTCCCCGGTTTCCCCGTGGCATCCCAACAATTACTCCATTCACACACAGAAGAAGGCAATGGCAAACCACTTCTGGATCATCTGCCAAGAACGTATATGAACAGGTCCCAGTCCGAGAAAAGGATGGAAGGATCCTGTTCATATGGACCTGTCGTCAGACAGAACACTAAATAAATAATAAAATAAAACATAAAATACATTGTAGTGTAAAAGTGTATCAAAATGTCACCGACTGTCAAAATTGTAAGAGATAAAAAGTTTTCAGTCACAATATAAATGCTCAGACGACAGACTCTGACCCTTTCCAACTTCCCTTCTCCCCTTACTATGACGTAGCTTAAGCTCGGGGTTATTTTGCGTCCACTGTACATTAAACTTCCAAAACTGTTCTTCACTTCACAACCCGAGGTCCTGTTGCGCCTTTGGACATTCTAGTACTAATGTGATCGCATCATTATTGCGTCTTCAGCCAGTCTTGCATTAACGTGGTCCTAAACCACTGATGCGCGAAATGTCGTCTGCAATGTTCTTAGGTTGTTTTTGCACTGATCTGATCTGAGGATCCATTAGCGCGCGATTCCATTGTTACGATAAACGAGACGGACATGGAATGGACGGACCCAAAAGATGCTTTTTAGCTTGCGCTAGAGAGGAAAGAAAATCTAAGAAGTTACAGGCGACCGAATCCTTATACTTTAGCAATGTCACCGAATGAGCAAGCCTGATTCATACTCTTACGACATGGTAGGATTTAAGTTGTGCTGTCTTTAACAAAATTTTGTGTTCATTTAATATCTAATTCTTGTGATTCTTATAATATATACTCAATTAGCGCTCCCCCCTTCCACATTATGTAACACGTCTCCTCTCAAACCACAGATTCATACCTTACAAATTCTATTTCCCCATATTTTTAGATTGACCCAAAAATATTTTGATTCCAATACATTTGTGACAAATTTCTAACAATATTTAATGTTTATTTGAATCCAATGAGGACACAGGAGTCTACAGAATAAATTTACGATTATAAGTACGGACAGGCCGTGCCAAAATATCGCCAGATTCTCACTTCAGAAGGAGGCTTCGTTTTTAGTGCAGTCAATACGGAACTTCTGGACAAAATAACACTGAAACAGGTTTTATCTCCGAGTTCTTACGTTTTCCCTTGACATTATCAATCGATCATTCACTCACGTATGACGCAGGGAACAAATAATGGGGCCGTTAGCTGTCGCAGAACTAGACAGCCATTTTCTTTCGTGGTAACAAAATGGAAACTGTGAGAAACAATATGAAATACTGAGAGAATTATGTGCATACCACGGGTAAAATTTACTTCGTACTAGATTTGATCTAACAGAATGGTGAGTAGTTAGTGAATAAATGATAAAGATACAGGCAACTCTCGGTTTACGAACGAGTTCCGTTCCAAGACGTTGTTCGTTATGTGTATCTTGCATTCCTGAGATTTTACGATACGTATCCATTTTAAAGCATTAAAACCATGTATAAAACATCGAACGGTCTATACCAGTGGTATTCAACCTGGGGTAAGCGTACCCCAGGGGGTACGTGAAATTTTAAAAAAATATATTATTTTATGATAAACACTGAATAATCAGTAATGTAATTTATTTAATTTATTTTAGATGTAGATTATATACCATGTATAACTTGAATTATACACCAACAACTTTGGGGGTACAAATTTGAAGAGAAATTATATCTGGGGGTACGCGAAGACATCTTAGGGAGTACGTGAAATTTAAAAAAAATATATTACTTTATGATAAACACTGAATAATCAGTAATGTAATTTATTTAATTTATTTTAGATGTAGATTATATACCATGTATAACTTGAATTATACTCCAACAACTTTTGAGGTACAAAGTTGAAGAGAAATTATATCTGGGGGTACGCGAATAAAAAAGGTTGAATACCACTGGTCTATACAATACGTTTTATTATAATGTGTGTATGCGTTATGGTTTATCGTATATCTTATTTTATTTTACATAACGTAAAATAAAATAAGAAAAGAATAATAAAACAATATATCGTACCTGTTAATTTTAATAATTATAATTATGATAATTATTTTAATAAATAATTTTTTAAAAGTTTATTTATTTAAATCTTACAATTATGTTCACTATACGTTTGGCGTTTCGTTTTATAAGAAACTATCTATTGGCGATTTAAGGAATTTTTTAATGAATTGTGACGTTCGTTATAGCAAATGTTCGTAAATCGAGAGTTGCCTGTACCTACCAGCAACATCTTAATTCTTGCAATTAGGTTAGCTGTTTGAAGTGAAATGGAGGGAAGTGTAAATAATGACACTTCATGATTCGTAAAACATTTCACGAGTTATTGATTTGATTCTCCATCTGCAGCGCTGCTATCTCAGAGCACAGCTTATATTCATAAATTGATATTTCTTGAGCAATTACGCACTCACTCCACGTATTCTAGTCTTCGAACTTCCATTTTAACACCTCAGACGTCACAATAAATCTTACTTTAAACTGGAGAGATCTCGAGATGAAAATTTAGCCCGGAATCAATGTATCCTGATCTTACCAGTCCCTGGTAGTTCCAAATAATTTAAAATTAGCCACGACTGCACCCCTCTATACCCTTTAAACCATTAACATTTTCTCTGGTTAGGTTGCAATTAACCTTGGGGTTCATTAACGATGCTGACAGCATCTCAGAATCAAAATCATTAAATGACAGTATCATTAGTGAATAATTAATTGGAAAGGGTGTAGAAAAAATCAATTGTGTCCAGAATTTAAGGCGCTATCTTAACATTTGTCTGGATCAGGGGTCGTCAACCTTGTTATACCTACCGCCCACTTTTGTATCTTTGTTGATGGTAAACTTTCCTTACCGCCCACCGGTGCTGCACGTACTGCCCATCACCATGAAAGAGGTACAGCTCGAAGACTGAGTGATGGCCGGTGGTAAGCCCCCACCCTCGTTATGCGCACTAAACTCGTGCCTTTGGCCACGGAGCTCATTCGTTGCTCCCTCGTCCACGAGTATACTTCGAGAAGTGTCCGGTGAATTATTATCTATATTCAAAGTTTAGAGATGGAATTCAAAAGTAAATTGCAAAATGATATTTTAAAAAGTCAAACTCGGGAAGTTGTTAGCAATGTATTCGATATATAGAGGAAGAACAAAATTTGTAACAACGGACAAAAACCCTCATCGCCCACCATGAAAGCTTGAATCGTCCACTAGTGGGCGGTAGGGACCAGGTTGACGACCCCTGGTCTGGATGTACTGAGGAAAATCACAGAAAATTGGTCAGGATAACAGGTCTTTGGGCCGACATTTGGATACGAGGCCTCCCAAATACAATGGCTATTGCTTTCGCTGTAAATTATCAGTCAGCGTATGTTTAGAGTCAAGATCAGGATACGAACCAATCATAGACCAGCATGTTCTATATATTTTTGTGTTCACGGTATATTTACAATCAACTTTACCCTTACTTGTTTCTCATTGCTCTACTCCCCCACTCTACCCCTTTCTGTGGTCCACATCTTATGAATTTGCTGGTTTACTAAAGTCCAATGTCTTAATTCGACGTCACAGTCAAATTTGGATCTCATATCCGGAGAGATAAAAACTTCGCCTAGGCCTATAACATAAAGCGAAATGAATTTTTGAAAAACAAGTCAAAGTGAGCCCTGTGCCCTCACCTCCAGGAAAAATACTGTGCTTTATTATTATTATTATTATTATTATTATTATTATTATTATTATTATTAATTATTTTGCAATAAATTAATATTGTACTTTATATATTAAGTTCATTGTTTGTTTGCCTTAGTATTGTAAGATTTGTATTGTTGTTAGTGCTTGGCTGTTATTGGCATTTTCGGCTGTTGTCAAGCACTTTAATAATTGAATTGAATTATTATCCTGTTTTTATTGTCTGTTTTTTATTGTCTAATGTTTTTATTTAGAATTATTGAATTGAATTATATTACTTAGGTATCGTATTTAGCCTATTTACTTTTGAAATATTATTCAATAAATGAATTGAATTATTAATATTAATATGGTACATTTATATAATTAGTTTCATTTGTTTGTTTTTGTATTTGTAATGTTTTACTTTTATTATTATTGAAATGAATTTATTTATTATATTTTATCCTGTACTCTGGTTTAGTACTTGGCTGTTATTGGCCTTATTTGGCTGTTGTCAAGCACTTAAATAAATGAATTGGATTGAATTATTATAAGTCTCTATAGTCCTTGATGGACCTTGGCCTCATTACACATTTTACTAATATAATTCATTATAAGCACGAAATGTTTCAACCCTATTAAAGCCATTTTCAGTGGCGAAGTTTTACAACACTATTCTACCTTACGATTTAAACAAAGAGAAGTTACCCTGAAGAAACTATAAACATGAGTCGAAACATGTTAAACTTGCAATGTAACATTAGAATTGTAATTTTATTGTTATTTTTGTAGGAATTAAATGCAGTGCTACAGTTATACACATCCAAATGTAAAAGAACATTGTTTTAATTTACGTTGAATACAAGTCCTAACTAATCCAGCAAAGTCACGATAAATTCAGTACAAAGGAACATTTAATTGATACTGGATAATTATAAAGATAAAGGAAGGCGAAAGATTCGAGCCCAGAAACCCCAGACAGTTCCCAGATCGTCCAAAAGCTGTGATGGCAAACAAACAGAATTAGCAGTCGTATTAAAAATAACACCAATTAACAGAGAAACGCTGACGATAGTAAGAGTAATAATCGAGTTTTATTCAATAATTTATTTACAAAATGTTTTTACCTTCTTTCCTACTTCCTCATCCATCATTTTGTTGTCAAAGCCCGTAAAATATTCAAAAAATACGATTTTGTGGTCGTACAGAATAGCACAGCCTCCAAATCAAATTTCATCCAAATCCGTCGTGTGGTTCACGAGTTTAATCAACTTCGCAGTCGGACAGACACAAAGTTTACCCTGTGCAATTCGTGCACAGAACGCACAAAAGAATCTTTACTGTACCTAATAGCATTTTGTCGCTGACACAAGCTGCTGTCTGCTACCGCAAGAAACAGCCAATTTAAAAATCGAAAAGTAGTTGTAACATTCAGTGCACAAACTTCATAAACGTATCATTTAATCAACACGTCTCATTTTAAAGTTTGATGTTTAAATAGTCCCGGTTCACGGAATCCTTTGCACACAAAGTAAAATTACAGGACAGTGCGTGTGTTGTAAAATGATCCAGTTCAGCAAAACTCCTGGTCGTATATGGCAGTAAAGTTAACGAAAATAATGTTTTTGACAATAACATGTTTCACTTGTAATTACCACGTAATGAATGCTTGCATTGAGTAAAGGACAGAAGATTATTTAAGCTACTATTTTATTCGGATTGTCCTAAAACTGCTAGAAAAATATATTTTCAGTGACAACCCAAGGGATACGTTGTGAAAAAAGTTGGTCTCTTCAGATTCTTCTTAAACTGCTTAATTAAGTAATGTTACAAAGAAACGGATTGAAACTTTCTGTTGGATAACGAACCACAAGTGTCTAGAATAAATTAGCCCTTATATTTTTTTTTTGTTTTCATGATTTCTTCTTTAAGCGGTGTAACTTTCTGAAAGACTTAAAATGGATAGTTGTACTAAACAATTTTTATGTGACAGTCTGGGTTCGATTCCCGACATGGACAGAGGATTTTTTCTCTAGCCTCTGTGTCCAAACCTACTGTCTAATGGGTACCTCGGCTCTTTCCCGGGGTTAACGCTCGGTTGAGACGTGACGCTGACCACTCACCCATGGCGTGTAGTGGGACAACTTTACTTTTTTCTTCTAACATAAATAATTTATTATTCTTCGGACAATATCAAATTAAAATACCTCCCAAGCGGAAAACATTTGTTTAAAAAATATTTCTGTCTTCTGGGTTTGTGCGTCGTATAGTCTAGTATAAATTTACCGACGTTTCAGAGGTCCTTTCTGCTTTCATCATCAGATACGTTGAAATGACCTCTGAAACGTCGGTAAATTTCTACCAGACTTCACGGTGCAACAACCCAGAAGACAGAAATCTTCAGACTCACCGCCGTAAAACCTCAAATGCAACACTTGTGTAGACAAAAGCATATGTCTCCGTTAATTTTAACACTTTATTATAATTTCACCAATTAGTATATTTTATTTTTATATAATTACTTTAACATGCTTCCTTATTTGAACGGGTAAATGCGTAGAGATTTTATTGTTATGGAAGACAAACAGATTATTTATTACTTAAAACACATCAAATGCGAATAAAACATTTCTTGAATGAGGTTCAAGAAATTAACACGAAAAGATGAATACACATACTGATATGTATACTTAATGTATTTGTTTACTTAACAATAATGTATCATGTGCATACACAAGACGTTGATGAAATACACTGCAGACGAGAAAATATTTATAATTTTTAAAAATCCTCTAAAGTAAAAAATAAAATAAATTCGCGGGCCTGATTATAAGTGGCCTCGGATCGAATTTGCCCAGCGGACTGCCAGTTAATCCATGCTGGTATATACATCATACCAATCCAGTGAGGAGGATTATCTTAGAAACATCCCGTGCACGATGCTAGAAAAAGTTCCAAATGTTACGTTTATCCCAGAAAGGTACAATCCCAGAATTCACCTGGCGAAACTAACAGAAAATATAAAAAAAAAACATTCGAGGTATCGACTTTCCAGGTCGAGATTCATACTAAGTTACTCTCGAAAACAGATAAGGCGTGATAATCGATACAATATAATATTAGCTTCGTAAACTATATCCACTTCAGTCCAGACTTAAAATTATTCGCCATGTTTCCTGTCCTGAATACACATTAATTTAATTAGGGATATATACTTTTTCAATTTTATCAGTCAAATCACAATAAAATATTATTATTAAATGTTAAAATATTAAAATATTATTACAATTACGTAAAAGATGATGCTCTAATCTAAATCGAAATATTCGATAGAGAGCATTATTTTAATATATTTTAAATGTTAATTGTAATAATATTTTAATATTTTAACATTTAATAATAATATTTTATTGTGATTTGACTGATAAAATTGAACAAGTATATATTCAACACAATAATGACGCAACATTATCATCTCATTAATTAGATATATTCAATTCTCCTAGCATACGATCGGGTCGCATTCAGTAAACCGTTTATGTCACTCAAATGCCCGGTTGATTCGCTAGCCACAAAACTGTCCATTTTAATCGACATCTGCTTATGTCCTTGTGTGTTAAAGTTTTACCACATTACCATGCGCGCACACACACACACACACACACACACACACGAGATCTGATAAATAACAGAACGGATTACCTCGTGCAGAAACTGACGTCACACGCGAGTTGATGCGTGTTATATCACGTGACTTGGTATTAATAGTTGTGCCAAAGAGTCTCCAGGCTTTCTTTTGTTTTAAAATTGCAGTGGACATTAATAAGATATAATATCAGTACCTAAAGTGTATTTTGCTGTATATTTTATGGATTAAGAAAGTCCACGACATCATATTATACTGAAGGTGTACGTTCACACACTCACACAAGAAATGTGTGGTACTGTAATAGTTTTAATGATTGGAAGATACGTTTTACGATTCTAAATTTATGACAGTGTATGGACACCAGTAATAATTTATAGATTACGTAAATATTTAAACAGTGACATCTGCACAGACATGTGTTAATTATCTGGCCATTACAGTGGTTAACGTAACAAAACACAATAGACTTGACAACAAAATTATGTTGATATATATATATATATATATAAGTAGTGCGAATTATATCAGTGCTACCAAATAAGTTATAAGTGGTCTCGTCTGACGATGGGTAAATATCCCGAAACATGACGATTAAGGGCATTAAATAAACAATACACATGAGTGAAGTTATTTATTTGCAAATTATTGGGATCAAAACAGAATCAGTATAGAAATGTCACAATATTCTTTGTTTGTCAAAAATGACATATATTCAAAAACAGATTCAAAATTAAATATAAAATTAGTTAGAAACAATTCCATCGTTATTTATAAAATATTACAAGGATTTATGAAGAAGGGGCAACGAATAGAACATTGGTTTTCGTGTTAGTTAAGCGAATTCTTGATGAAATTAAATTCGCTACTGGTGAAAAAAAAACTACTAGCAGTAATTACGTCTCTTGGGATCATTATATTCCGATACCCAATCCATTTGATTAAAATTAACCATTTCGTCAGTTCCAATTAAGGTCGTACAAGGTCAATGCAAGCAAGGCTCAAGTCCAAAATCATTTTTATAAAGATATTAAGCTGTGGGGATGTTAGTTATGCATCCTTTTTTCGTTAAATTTGACCCAATTAAACTCCCCCTCCTCGATTAAATTCCACTTGTTAACGCTGAGTAAATCAGTGTTTCGTTAAAAAAACGTAAATAACATTTACAAATTTAATAAGGTATATATTTTATTATGTGGTATGAACAGTTTTCTTCCAAAATATAATTCGATTTGAGTAAAATTTAAAGTTCATTAATTGGAAAAACACGAGGCCAATTATGTTGCCGTTTGTTACTTTACATTTTTATTAAAAATTCAACATATTTATCGTTAAATGCAATGTTATTATCGTTACATATTTCGGCATTCGTTCATCTTCAGAGGATTCACATAATCATATTATTAAAATTGATTTACGTATTTCTCTTTAAAATTGTTATTTAACTTATTAAAATTAAAATTAAATCTGGTTGTTTACTAAACACTAATATAGGTAATTTACAGTTTAAAATAGCAACGTAACCATTTAGCAGTAATAAAAATTCTCAAAGTGACCTCATTCCGCAGTTGAAACGCCCAGTTGTGTTCGTACATTAACTATCGTCATTCTATACGCAATGTGTTCCACCCCTTACACAGACGTAGGGTTCGCTAAGCAGTGCCAGAGGTAAAGGGAGGACAAGGCTTTGCCTCCCCTACCAAATCGAACGCAACCAGTTTGACTGTTGTGTCTGCTAGCGGGTTATATTCAACGACACTCTCATAAACTGAATTTGAACATCTCGTGTTACTTCCAAGTATATCACTCTTAACGCGTGTCACATGTTTCAAAGTCACGTGTCTTTATCTGTCTCAGCATATTGCTTATTATAAATTCTTGCCCTGTATAAATAAACGTACTTTGATTAAGACGGAAAGCGTTGTCAATGCATAACGTACCAGAAGTCACGTCTAGATCGGGGTGTGAATTTGACTACACAACTCCATCTATTGCCGAGGTCAAAAATTACTTCCGGCTGCCCCATACGTCTTAATAACGTAGTGTTTAATAAGTAACGTTACTTCGCCTTTATATTTAATGTGATCTTATATTAATATAAATATTTTAGAATTCTGGTAAAAGAACTTTCGTACAAGAAATACATCTAAACCTTGAAAAACACAATTATGTGTTCACGTTATTGTGTGTTCTTCACAATGACCTCAGATCGCACCTCAGGGAATTTTTGGAACATATTGTAACTCAACAGTTACAGAGAATGATATTGGCACAACATGACCTGTGGTAATGTGTGCGAAAAACATCTTTTGTATGTCAGTGTACTCCAAAGAGTACACATTTCCAATCTTGTGTGACGTTACTCTGTGTAATTAATCAAAAAATATATTGATATTTACGTTTCAATCTCAGTACGATTAATTACGTACACCGAACATTGCTTTCTTGGTCTGAGCGCAGTTTATAATTGCTTGGACACTGGGATAGCACACTCGAAATCCTGCTAGGTCCTTCTCTAAAGCATTTAACAGACCTTCAACTAAAAATTATTAGGAAATTAAGTATGTAAAAAAAGCCTTTAATTTACTGACAAGAAGAGTTCTTATTTTCGATTAATAAACCGCAGATTCACAGCCTCCCGGGTACTGTTGAGATATAAAACTCCTGACTTATTAATTTCCATGAAACACTTTATATCATGGAACGCGTTATAAAAGTTGCCATGTCCTGAGAATTACTATTCATAGGGTAAGCAACTTACTGAAACACAAGGACAGGCAGTAAAATTTTTATTAAGTCTATAATCTGAAAGCAAAGGCATGTTTTAAATTTTTAGAATATCTTGCCATATCGGTATCAATTGTATTGGAGCACTAAAGCGTATAAGATAAAGAGAAATGTGAAATTCACTGATTTGTTTTGCACAGAATACAAAACACGTGTCTGCAGCTTGAAACTGAATAATATTAATAATTACATAATACACTGATGTCGTAATCTCGTCTTATAATTATGTACAAACATAACCTATAAAATAACTAAATTCTTATATGAACGCGTAAGAGGAAAACTGACAGTGGAGAGACGATTAATCACAGAGATTCTATTTTAAAACGTAACTAAATTAAATTATTCCTATTAAAGAAAACAGAATTAGTAGAAGTGGGTTGCGTAAAAAATAAAGAAGTGTATGACCACATAAACATAAGATCACTGGAGTTGAAAGACAGTGACTGACTCACCAATGGCTGAGCGCTCGACGGCAAACGTTGGATTCGCATCTGCTGTACGATTACGGCATGTCACGTAAATATGGCAGAGGGACTGCTCGTCGGTCCACCAAGCGGCTGCTGATGTTACTATCGCACAGCGCAGGCGCACAACACTACCCCCCTCATAGGGGTTGACAAAAGTTACCTAATAGTGTCAAAAGCACAATGTTTCTCGTTTCAGTTCATGACTATTTATCAACTGAATATGTTTCAAGCATCGAATGATAGGATGGTTATGAATTATTAGGAAATACAGCGAAGAAACCAACTGTGTCTTTAGTAACTATTATGTTTCACTAAAGAAACTGAAATAAAAAACATGATAGTCGTTCTCCTAGTCGATATTCGAGCCACGGGCTTCCAAAATAGTACACACCACAATACGATGCGAAAATCATTGCATCTATTAGCACTCCGCATTTAGGGAGTTTGACATGAGGTTGTATTCTGGGTTGTAGCGTCGTGAAGTCTGGTAGAAGTCTACCGACGTTTCGGAGGTTCTTGCTGCTACCATCATCAGGGTGAATATAAATATAATTCAGTGTAATAGATCTAGAGATCTAATTCCCCCCCCCCAAAAGCATAATTACGATGAAGTTAAAGGGACAAATAAGGATTCTCTACTTCCTGTAACATTATAAATTACTTAAAACATACAGACGGCTTCTATTAAAACACTTTTAACCTATACAGTTAAGAAGTGTCGTTAAATATAACAAAATAAATTCGTCAGTATATCGACGCCATGTTGTATAAGCTACTGATAGATTTGTTAACCCTTAAAAGCCACGCGGTAACTGAATAAACCAACCACTTTCAAATTCAACGGTTCCTCATTTTGAATACATAATATATTTATGGATTTTGTAAATCTGTTAGAGTAAACAGCGATCATTTCCCTAATCAGCATTAACCCACTGATATTTGTAATGGAGCCACAATGTATTTCTCTATGCGAGGCGGACAGACTCTTTAAATATTATTTATATTAATTCGGGCCTGAAAGGGTCACATAAACAATTTATCGAATATATTAAATTGATCTAAAATAAAATAATTAAAATACCCAGGGAATTAACTAAACAAGTTCGGTTTTAAACGAGGTCACCTGCCGTGGACTCATGAGTCAGCCAACAGAATTGCCAATCCTCTAAAAAAAAATTACTCCGCAAGTTTCATTACAGGTACATTTCGTGCTTATCAATCACACTTCTGTAAAAGAAAATAATTTTACATTATCTGTTCTGATATACTTGGATCATTTAGTGATAAAAATAACTTCACATAATTGTATAAGTTGTGTATTTTTATTCTTCACAGAGACGACCCACAAACAGTGCAACCAAAAAAACAAATAAACAACAGCGTGCGTCAAACAATAGACGAAGCCCCGGTAGCTCAGTCACTGAATTGAATGACCACGAGCGTACTTCTTGATTACAACGTCTGGAAACAACGGACCACTTAGAAGACCTAGATATAGATGGCAGAATAATAAAATGTAATTTAGAAAATACGGGACGCTGTGTTACTGGATCTGCCTACCTCAAGATGTGGCCGATGATGGGATCTTGTAAAAATTATAATAAAACTTTGGGTTCCATAAAATAAATAATAATGGACATTTTAATTCCATAAAGAATATTCTTGAACTCTTTGAATAGTTTCAAGTGAAAAGGAAGTTTTAAATTCGGACTGTTGCTTTACCGAGAGACAATGTTTTACGATTTTGAATATTAACAACGTTTTCATTCTGTCTTGTCCTGCGTTTCAAATGTAACAAAGCCGGCTGTAACGTCCGGAGGCGGTCACGATGTCAGTTTAACGTTCAGTGATGAGAGATACTGTACACAATGCATGTTTTGTAACTATGAAACAAACGTACATAAACTAGGTCATGAGTGTTACGTATTAACATTTTATATGCCTAGATGTCTGTTCCAGCTGTAAACAAATTATTTCAGTTCATCAATCTGCTCAGTAGTTGGCTAACAAAACTAATTATATCACTGAAAATAATAACGCATTAGAGTAATAACCATTTAAAATATGATACTACATCCGATTTTGTGTAAACGTAAACATACAAAATATAAAACGTTGTTTGTTCTTGGATTGCTGTGTAAGAAAATAGAAGAACTTAAATTCGAGTAACACGCGATTATTTACTAATAGAATTAAAGCATTTATTTACTTTCAAACAATAAAAATGTCACAATCTTTCAGTTTTAAAAAAAAATTCCTTCCTGCTAACTAACTCCCTGGTAGCAGAACCCGCACCAAGGCCCGCCACCGGCCACGATCCTGAGCCAACTCCATCCATTTGCCATCCTCAGCCCACCTCCCTAAGATCCGTCTTGATATTATCCTCCCATCTCCTTCTTGGTCTGCCCAGTGGCCGTTTCCCAGAAGGATTTCCCACCAAAATCCGATATGCACCCCTTGCCTCCTCCCCCCATGCATGCCACATGTCCAGCCAATCGGAGCCTCCTAGATTTCAATATCCTCACTATGCCAGGTAACCCATACAATTCACGCGGTTCCTTGTTATGTAATATCCCCTCAGGCTCCCAACCAATACCTCTTGTCCCATCCATGCGCGCTACATGCCCCGCTCATCTCATTCTTCTGGACTTAATCACCCTGACAATATTGGGGGAGGAGTACAGATTTTTAAGCTCATCATTATGCAGTTTTCTCCATGCCCCATCGTCTTCTCTCCTAGGCCCAAATATCCTCCTCAACACCCAATTCTCAAACACCTGCAATCTGTGTTCCTTCCTCAGAGTGAGAGACCATGTTTCACACCCATACAAAACAACAGGCAAGATTATTGTTTTGTATACTTTAATTTTCAGGTTCTTAGAAATCAGACGGGAAGACAAAATATTTTGAACTGAGAAGTAGCAAGCATTTCCATAATTTAATCTCCTCCTAACTTCCTCATGAGTGTCATTTTCATTTGTTGTTGTTGTTCCCAAATATTTGAACTTTGTAACCCTTTCAAAGGATTTATTAGCCACCCTAAGATAATTTTGCCCGCCTGTCTTCTGATGACGAGATACTAACATGTACTTAGTTTTTTTCTGAATTTACTTCCAGCCCCACTTGTCTACCAGCCTCTAGTAAAACTTCTGCGTTCCTCATTATTGTATTTATGTCGTCACCCAATAAATTAACATCATCAGCATATTTTAAGAAACAGATTCGTGAAATACGTCAAGCAATTTTCCCAGAATTTACCTTTACTTTGTTTCATATTACTGATGCCACGTCTGTTGTAAACCCCATTTCCAGGTAACTTGTTTTAAACCTCACACTCTTTCATTCACCAACAATTTTCTATAATTTTCTAAACATCGCAAGCGACAATATTCTATGATAAAGTGAAGAGACAATTATATTCTGATTATTCAGATTTATTTTGCCTGGCAGCAAAATACATTCTCCGATTCCAAACTGCGGGAACAAATGTTATAAATTTGGGTTTACGATTGAAAAAAACAGCAAAAAAAAAACAACAAAATATTTAAAAGATGAGCAATTATTTACAATTAATATATTTTATCTGTATTTTTCAGATGCATCAAATTTGTTTACAATAACATACACGAGCCATAAATCTCCTGTAAACATATTTTCGCAACCGCTTTGTTTAGGGATTCATGGATACATCACTCAGCGATCGAACCATCGAACCGATAATTGTCGATCTACTCTTGGGAGACCATGGAACTCCAATCAACATTTTGAACGGAAGGTTTGCATAAATAATTGAACGATGCACCTTTGACAACACGACAAATAATGCGGTTAGTGTATGACGTAGCTCCTGGTCATTTTACCAATTACTCCACTCTCACTACCTAGATCGATAGACAGGTTAATAGGACTTGATTTGTGGCCTTCTCGATCTCTCGATATCACACCTATCGACTTCCACCTGAGGGCAATTATAATGACACGATTTACTGGGAATACATAACTGAGTGTAGCATAATCGTTCAGAGGAAAACTAGTTTCTCATGTTAATTCCTTGCCCTTCGTGAAACGAAAAGGATTATTACCTTGCCCAGAGGAGTCTGTCGTTGTGCCCAAAACTTAAACCAAATAAATCCAATACAACCTTCAGCCCTATTTCTAGCATACGCATTTTAACAATTCCATTCACAATTAGGTCTTCCAAGTATGCTCTCTCTTTAGGAATTCCTACAAAAAATTTTGCATGCTGTTTCTACCTTCCGTCTCATTCATCATTCGATTACCCGAATAATATTTTTTGAAGAATATACATATATAAAACATAGCAGGTTGCGTATTTCTGAATGAAGTTATGTCCTTTTAAATCAGTGAGCAGTAAAATTGCTAAAAATCTGAAGGTTTATTTTTTGGGTTTGAACTGAGTAAAATAGCCACTACTCAGACTAATGCTAAATTTGCTGATTATGTGACAACGGAAGACAATAGAATGCTAGTACATAAACTGAAGACTTTCTTAACATTTCTTAGCATTACCACGAAATCATCTTCTGTATTCTTACCACGTACGAAGCGTGCAATACATATAGCCAGGTTATGCCGACCTGAGAACACAATTTGTCGTTGTCTTCTGAACGCATGCGCGGATGATCAAATTTTATCCTCAGTGCTGGTCACAGACGAATCAAATTTCCCTCGAAACGGTGTCGTTAACGTACGCAAAACGCAAATATTAAAAAGACATAAACCTTCACGATGTTGGAACTAGACATCACAAACAGTTATCGATAAATATCGTGCGGAATTGTTGGTCGAACATCGAACAGCGGAGGGAGATTTCGATCTCTCGTTTTGCAGTAAGCTGTTCGAGACAGAAATATAATTTTTGCCTCTAGTATAAAAAAAAACCAAAAACATTTTGAATCAGATAACTGGTGAATTGTTGTAACCAGTAATTTGTAACTTTTTACTGTGAAAAGTTATAAGCTTTCCTACACAATTTTTGAAGCGATGCGAAACTGTTAATTTATGCTTCCTAACTTTCAGACGCTGGAAAGTTTGTAACGGATGATGTGTTACGCAAACACTGAACAGTCTGTCATATGATTATAACTTTGCAACTTCAGTTCTCTGTAACAGGATGGATGTATTTTCCAGGAATTTTACCCAGAGTGTGCTTCAACTGAGAAACAAAATCCTCGTTTATATCAGTATAAAATGTACAGACTTATTTTTTTATAGTTAAAGCTATTCAAGGGTTTTACATCCCAGTCTTAGACAATACCTCTGGCTGTTTCAATAAAGCCCTGAAAACTGTTCCTCTATTTAGAATCAGTAACACATACAAAATTAATTAAAATATTTTGCCTCCTTTAAGTGAATATATAATTTTTTTTTCAAAAGTTTCATCTGAGAGCAAAAGGACCAATTATGAGAATGGTCGACTATGCAACAGAAATTTACTTTAAGCAAATATTTGAAAATTTACGTGTGAAGCACATTGAAACAAGTTTCACCAAGATTTCAGTCCATATTTAATGCGTATCAAAATTGTGTTCTCAGTAAATGATAAAAGCTTTTGTTAAACTGAAAATAAAACTTGCCCAGACAGAAATTCTGTGAATTCGAACACACGTAAACCTCATAATACCTCATATTAATTTTATTTCATAAGTCTTTTAGATTATTTCGCATTTTTACCAAGGACAAAAGAGATGTGTATTTGTTTTTAATTAAAGTCAGAAAAAAATATATAATATAAAACAAATATTCAAATTATCCTTTCGTTAAACTATTTATATTCCTTTATATTTCTTTGTCAGTTTACCTTTATTACACAAAATATTATAGACTATTAGTTTTCATTGAGTATTCACAGGGCCAGATAAATTTTCCGACAAACAGATTTTTCCACTTACTCCCAGTTCAGCTAGAGAGAGAGAGAGAGAGAGATTCCATGGTAAACAAGCTCCGACGACACATGTGTCTCGTTACCTAACGCGGTTAATTACACACATGAGTCTACTCGCAGTTACAACACGATGAAAACAAGTCACTTGATATTTTATTCGTACAACGCACAAACTAATGTTAACATATTCGTCGACTTGAATAACAACAGGATTGTGCGAGCATTACATAGTTTAAATCTCTTATTTTCTTTCGGATATGCCAAAATCTAGTATAAGTAACTCTCGGTTTACGAAAGTTCGATTTACGAACATTTGCTATAACAAACGTTACAATTCATTCAACATTTCTTAAAGTCGCCAATAGATGGAGTTTCTTATAAAACAAAATGACAAACGTATAGTGAACATAATTGTAAGATTTATATAAATAAACTTTTAAAAAATGTATTTATTACAATAATTATCAGAAAATTATATTATATGATTATTATACTGAACTGTTCTTGGTTAATAAAACTAATCTAGCCAGTAAAAAAAGTTTGTATACATGCCACGCCGCGTAGAATGTTTTCGATACGGTTTGGTTACGATAAACCATAACGCACATATACATTATAATAAAACTTATTGTATAGACCAGTGGTATTCAACCTTTTTTGTTCGTGTACCCCCAAATATAATTTCACTTCAACTTTGTACCCCCAAAGTTGTTGGTGTATAATTCAAGTTATACATAGTATATAATCTACATCTAAAATAAATTAAATTAATTACATTACTGATTATTCAGTGTTTATCATAAAATAATATTTTTTTTTTAAAATTTCACGTACCCCCTAAGATGTCTTCGCGTACCCCCAGATATAATTTCTCTTCAACTTTGTACCCCCAAAGTTGTTGGTGTATAATTCAAGTTATACATAGTATATAATATACATCTAAAATAAATTAAATAAATTACATTATTGATTATTCAGTGTTTATCATAAAATAATATATTTTTTTAAATTTCACGTACCCCCTAAGATGTCTTCGCGTACCCCAGGTTGAATACCACTGGTATAGACCATTCGATGTTTAGTACGTGGTTTTAATGCTTTAAAATGCCTGCTAACGTATACGATACGTATCGTAAAAGCTAAGGAATGCAAGATACACATAACGAACAACGTCTTGGAACGGAACTCGTTCGTAAACCGAGAGTTTCCTATACACAGTTTCGATTCCCGCCTAGAAACAGCAACGGAATATGGTCCTATTCCTTAACCACATTAGTACCCTGGACAAGGAACACCATGGGGTAGAGTAATCAGCACGCTCGATTCGCGACTATCATGACCGAAGATGGCTGTCGTCTGAGTTGTAGCGCCGGACCTCTTGCCCCAGTCTCGCGAAACATCCAGGATCCGCGGACCACCATTTGATAAACACTGCAGTATTACGTTTCGACAATGAAAATAATCTGACTTCATTTGTCAGACATGTTATCCCTGTTATAACAAGCACGTGTATAATAATATGTTTGCCTGCACGATGGAACAACCATTCAAAATCAATGTCTGGCGCTGCAGAGGATTCTGACGAAGGAGAACGTCGTATCAGTTCACAGGCGAGACTATACAGCAACGAAGCTCGATCTAGCAGTTTATTCAGTACTTCTGGTGATCTGAGCTAATCTTTTAAGGTTTCACTCCGTTGAAAAATGAAACAAAATTTTCCGAAGACACGACACTGCATTGCATCCAGATGTTACTTTAGAGTACCTTCAGTTACAAAGGTCGCAACGCAAAGATTTCCAATTTATCGATTTTTAATTTCTCTAACTATATTTTTAACAGTTTAGGTTATGTTCCGTTAAAATGACACATCATCCGTGGATAAGTAGTTGGAGGGGAAGCGAAATAAAGCTATCGTAGCTAATCCAGTGGTATTCAAACTTTTTTTATTCGCGTACCCCCAGATATAATTTCTCTTCAACTTTGTACCCCCAAAGTTGTTGGTGTATAATTCAAGTTATACATAGTATATAATCTACATCTAAAATAAATTAAATTAATTACATTACTGATTATTCAGTGTTTATCATAAAATAATATTTTTTTTTAAAATTTCACGTACCCCTTAAGATGTCTTCGCGTACCCCCAAATATAATTTCTCTTCAACTTTGTACCCCCAAAGTTGTTGGTGTATAATTCAAGTTATACATAGTATATAATATACATCTAAAATAAATTAAATAAATTGCATTACTGATTATTCAGTGTTTATCATAAAATAATATATTTTTTTTAAATTTCACGTATCCCCTAAGATGTCTTCGCGTACCCCCAGATATAATTTCTCTTCAACTTTGTACCCCCAAAGTTGTTGGTGTATAATTCAAGTTATACATAGTATATAATCTACATCTAAAATAAATTCAATAAATTACATTACTGATTATTCAGTGTTTATCATAAAATAATATATTTTTTTAAAATTTCACGTACCCCCTGGGGTACGCGTACTCCAGGTTGAATACCACTGGTCTAATCTATGGCAAAAGCCTGGCACTGAAATGGGGGAACTGAGGAAAACCATTAAAAACCTCAGCAATTCTGGGCCCATATCTGAACCCGAAACTTCGGTACAGGACTACACGATGGCGATCTTCAGAGGAGGTAATTTTATGGTAGGATACGAAGTTACGACCGTGGCCTATTCTAACATAGATCTATTAATACGGAATCTTCCTAACCACAAAGTCCCTACTTCTCTATTACTGGTCGTGGCCTGATTTAAAAAAAGAAAGTCTGTTTACATAATACATAAAAGTGTAATAACGTGTATATGGAGTAAAAGTATTTAACTACGGGATATGAGGTTCTCAAGACGTTAACAATTTTGTGGTCTTTTGAGTTGTGTCGTGTCTGTTAACTAAGTCTTGGATAAACCTATTTTCTCCATGTAAGATTTGACGTTTTCACAGCGGTGAGTATGAAGATTTCTGTCTTATGGGTTGTTGCGCTGTGTAGTCTGGTCGATGTTAACCAACGTTTCAGAGGTCATACTGCCTCCATCATCAGGGCGATGAGTATGAAGATTTCTGTCTTCTGGGTTGTTGCGTTGTGAAGTCTGGTCGATGTTAACCAACGTTTCAGAGGTCATACTGCCTCCATCATCAGGGCGATGAGTATGAAGATTTCTGTCTTCTGGGTTGTTGCGCTGTGTAGTCTGGTCGATGTTAACCAACGTTTCGGAGGTTATACTGCCTCCGTCATCAGGGCGATGAGTATGAAAATTTCTGTCTTCTGGGTTGTTGTGTTGTGAAGTCTGGTCGATGTTAACCAACGTTTCAGAGGTCATACTGCCTCCGTCATCAGGGCGATGAGTATGAAGATTTCTGTCTTCTGGGTTGTTGCGTTGTGTAGTCTGGTCGATGTTAACCAACGTTTCAGAGATCATACTGCCTCCGTTATCAGGGCGATGAGTATGAAGATTTCTGTCTTCTGGGTTGTTGTGCTGTGTAGTCTGGTAGATGTTAACTAACGTTTCAGAGGTCATACTGCCTCCGTTATCAGGGCGATGAGTATGAAGATTTCTGTCTTCTGTGTTGTTGCGCTGTGCAGTCTGGTCGATGTTAACCAACGTTTCAGAGATCATACTGCCTCCGTCATCAGGGCAATGAGTATGAAGATTTCTGTCTTCTGGGTTGTTGTGCTGTGTAGTCTGGTCATTGTCCACAAACGTTTCTGAGGTCATACTGCCTCCATCATCAGGGCGATGAGTATGAAGATTTCTGTCTTCTGGGTTGTTGTGCTGTGTAGTCTGGTAGATGTTAACCAACGTTTCAGAGGTCATACTGCCTCCGTCATCAGGGCAATGAAACGTTGGTTAACATCGACTAGACTACACAGCGTAACAACCCAGAACACAGAAATCTTCGTATTTCCTCCATCTTAAAAACTAAACTTCATCACAACTCAGAAGACGACAATCTAGAAATATTTAGTTTTTGATGCAACAGCATGATACATTATCGGGTTCTCTGATATAATTAGAGGTATAAAGAGTCTGAGACCTAAATGAGTCATTTATCACCGTAAAAAAGTAGCTAACTCCGTGCTTTTACAATCATTAATTAACTGTGCGTTTGTGTTCATGGATTTTGTAAGATTCTCGCTGTAAACAGCGATTATTTCTTTGAATAACATTAAAAGTTTGTCGTTGTAATGGTATCGTTTTTTTTCTGAGGCACGGACAGAGTTCTTAAATATTATTTGGACAAAATTTGGCTTGAGGAGTTTAATTGTTTCGCAAGTGTCTGTCAGGTTACCTCTGAAAAATTTTAGTTTTGAGATGATAAGTTCTGAATTTAATTCAATGTAGGCCATATTATACAAACCTATTCTACGAGATTTCTTCGACTATGATCACAACATACTAAGGTCTGTTATGCATAAAACTAAACTTAGTAGCGTGGAAACATCATTTTTCCGAGCAGGATTCGAACCCCTGGTCCGCTGGTTTAATACAATAGAATTTATCAGCATTATTAATATTATCAAATCGTAATTAATAACGTTCTTAATTTACTGGAATGAGTGGTTATTATGTCAGTCTAGGTTTTTGCAGAACGTGCACAAATTATTTCCATCGTAATCACGAAAATATTATTGCAATTTCAAACTATAAAATATTGTGTATATGAAAGCAAAAATCAACAGGACCAACAGTTAATTACATTTGGATACAGCAAAAAACGTCAGGGACTCTGTTACGCAGCGCAAAGGGTGAGCAGAACTGTAAACTGGAACTACGTATCGTATGTATCCACAGATTGTAATTCTGTTACATTTAAAACGATCAAATTCGGTGATTCACAAAGCAAGTTTTTTTTCAAAACCCCACGAGTAAGTGGGGTAGAATCATGTAAACTAATTTTATATTGAACTTCTAAATCCAAATTCTGCTTTCAGTCACAAAATAATAATATAAAAACTAAACTCAAAACATGTCAAATAATTATTCAACTATCTGTCTGTCTAGAGAGCTTCAAAGTCAGGGCCTTACTCAAAAACTGAGTCATTTGGCATATCAAGAAATATCTTACTTTTAAGAAACCCAAAAGTTCATTACCATATTCACAAAAGCCAATGGATCCAGAGCCAGTTAATGTATGACTAATCAATAAATTCCTTACTTTTAAGGTACTGGAAATATATTGATCGTTTTCGGAAAATTACCAATAACTTGTGTTGACTGAGTACAATTCACACACCAAAAATCTATGTTACTGACATACATTTTAATATTATACCAACATTTACTTCTATTAAGTTTCTTCCTTTAAATTCTTAGATGTTTTTTTATAATCGTTTCTCTCGTGTGCGCTGAATATTATGCCTAATTAATCCTTACGTTTTTAATCATCCTGTAAGCAACAGGTGAAATATATATTAAAGCTTCTAACCATGTAACTTTGTCCTATTCCAGTATTATTCCATATTATCCTTTAGTTTGACTAAAGTGCTTTGAATAAACAGTGAGAATGTGAAACAAATGAAGTTGGGCAGGGCGCCATATCATGGCGTTGAAGCTCTCTGTTATCGCAAGAGAGCCAGTGGTCCAGATGTGGCTGAATGGAATCTCGGTTCATACAACTGCGATTATCCTAGACCACAAGCAATGCTTAATTATGAAATTCCAACTGGCAAAGTAATTATAAAGAGAGACGGCGAGAAAGTTAGCTTAGCGGTAGATCGTCTAATATTTATTATTATTATTATTTATTATTAACTGCAAATGGGTTTTTTACCCGGTGGCAGTGGAGTGGTGGTATCTCTTAATTTTAACAGTGGATGATACCCCTGAGATGTTTGTGGTTTCCAGAAATATATTTAGGCGAATTCCTTTATAAGACATTCAAATAGGCCATCACTTCTTCATTACATATAATTCCGTATCTGTGTGAGATTTCAGGTCTTTACGACGTCAAATATAAAGATGGTTGTCTTCTGGATGTAATCTCCCTGATGATGGAGGTAACACTTCTGTAACGTCGGCGAAACAATCCAAAATACAGCAATTTTCGGCGATATATAAAAATTTGTCATAAAATATTGTAATCTAATAAAGACGCATCTAGCAATATTTGTAAGTCTAAGACATTTGACGTAATATTGACAAGCTAAAACACGTTGTCAGTAACAGCTGTTGTCATTTGGGTACTGAAATTTTAGATATAAGATTCCTTTCGTCTCTTAGCTTTGTGTTCTGGTGTTGCTTATACAAAGTGGTTTTAGTGACAGTGACAAAAGCCATATCCAAGTCTGCGGCTGGATAAAGCAGGCTTTCTTCCTGTGTGTGTGTGGGGGGGGGGGGGGAGGGGGGGAGTCTGGAAGAGCTTCGGTGTGGAATGTAAGTGAAACTCTATGGAGTGTAGAAAAGAAAGAACCAAAAGGAAAATTATGAACCAAACGAAAGGTACCAGTAATAAATGAATGTAAGACCGTGCATTATTAAGCTTTTCAACTGGCTGTAATTAAATACATCGGTTGTATCATCAATTAGTGCTCTTACAAACAATCATAACTTTTAAGATCAATGGTTCGAAATAAATAGTGTAAAAATAAGTTTCAAAAAAATAAATTTACGTTCACATAGCTTATTAGACCCATTGTGATGTTACATTAAAATCCAACTCTTTCTACAAAACTTAAATGTTCGTTGCCATGTACACAACAGCCAGTAACTAGACCATATACTAAGCCAGATAAATCTATGTCATATCTTAATGTTTCATATCCATTTTAATATTATCCTTATATTTACGTGCAGGTCTTTTAGGTGGTCTCTTCCCTTCTTGATTTCCGACAAAAATTTTACGTGTGTTTCTTACGTCTCTTATGCATGCTACATGACTCATATATTATAACTTTTTACTTTCAAAAACACAATTGAACTTTTTTTTCTGATTTAGGTTAAAAGAAATTCGTGTAGAATTTGTAGCGGAAAGTGATGCTAGAGAAAATTATTTCTTGATGATTCTACAAGTACTTTGGCATCAGAAGTCGACTCGTTCCCCCAAATTCGATTTTACGTTCGAGCATAGCCGCTGAATCGACAATTGAGTGACTCGTTGTAAGACAAGTTTGTATTACCGCGCAGAGAAATTCAAACATGTTATCCGTCGTTTATTCTTTACATGAAATGAATAAGTAGGCTCATAATAGGAGGGTCCTGTCTGTCTCTTACAAAGGATTTAAGTATAATCTGGGATTTGTGACCTTGTTAAACTTAAATTCATATTGACCACTTATAGCCCAATATAGACCATACTTAAAAAAATTTAAAACCAAATACTATCATATTTCTTTGAAATGGTTCACAGATTAACACGTTAGAAAAGGTGTACCATTTGTAGTACAACAAAATTCCAAAGGTGTCCTTCGGTTCCATTTAAAACGACGACTCAGAGGAAATATAAACTTATACCACTCTTATTATTATCATTATTATTATTATTCAGTGTTCTGTCTGACGACAGGTCCATATGAACAGGATCCTTCCATCCTTTTCTCGGACTGGGACCTGTTCATATACGTTCTTGGCAGATGATCCAGAAGTGGTTTGCCATTGCCTTCTTCTGTGTGTTGGGATGCCACGGAGAAACCGGGGAAGCCCCCGGAGGGAAACTCCGTGTTGCCTAGACCACGGCCTTGCCCAACACAAGTTATAAATTCGGGCACCGCAATTATATAATTTCTACGAAATGAGGGCGTAAAGAACGCCTAAAAATTAGTACTGTGCATGAGATATAATTAAAATTTACGTCTATGTATTTTAAGTATTTTTCTGTGTGATTTTTACTAGCGTAAACAAGATATATATTTGCCCTTTGTTCTGTGATACATGTAGACTAAAGTTTAATGAATAAAGGATATATCCTGGCTGAGAAAATTCTGTATCCGCTTTCACGATGGACTTTTAAGGCTGCAAAGACACACAATGAATCATATTCTGACCTGGATTTGACCCAATCAGCGACTACAGCAGAGCTGAAAACATAATTCCGGTAAAATGCAGAATTCTGGCAGCCGTCATTGTAAAATTTTATGTAAAATGCAAATTTACAGTAATAAAATTTGCTTTCTTTAATATTTACTACGCTTAAACCCTAAAGCTTTTTACTGATTACATCAACATAGTAGCGATCTGTGTTATTCTAACTACCCGGTTGACAGAATGTTTTAAGTAGGTTGGCAATGGGATACTCCCTTACGACAAGGGGGGAGTAAATATACCTTATGAATAAGATATTGCCTTAAAATCCCCTGGAAATGAGGTAAGGGGAACACAGTAGCATGTTGTCAAATTGATATCAGAGGAGCAGACTGACGAAGTCTAGGAGGAGGCTTGGTCAGGAAAGCGTGAGGGAAACAGTCTAACGAGAGTAACTACGAACAGGAGGACGGGACACAGGCTGAGATGAGGTCAAATATACAAGACACTGGGAGTTGGCGACAAAGCATGTGAATACGCAGACCGAAGTGTCATAACCAGTCAATGAAGTTATTATCAGAAAGGCACAGTGAAGACTTTGTCAGGCAGAAAAATATTAATCATTTAACTTATAAGATCCAAGTGAATATGGTATAAATCATGAGGTTACATCCAAGGATCTACTGATCGAATGTCATGGACTGAGTTCGTTCGTTCCTAACGCTGGCCTTGTAATCCTGGGGGTCTCGGGTTCGATTCCCGGCGGTGCCCGAATTTATAACTTGTGTTGGGCAAGGCCGTGGTCTAGGCAACACGGAGTTTTCCTCCGGGGGCTTCCCCGGTTTCTCCGTGGCATCCCATTCACACACAGAAGAAGGCAATGGCAAACCACTTCTGGATCATCTGCCAAGAACGTATATGAACAGGTCCCAGTCCGAGAAAAGGATGGAAGGATCCTGTTCATATGGACCTGTCGTCAGACAGAACACTAAATAATAATAAGACGAGGTGGTCTAGCGGTTAGAACGCTGGCCTTGTAATCCTGGAGTCTCGGGTTCGATTCCCGGCGGTGCCCGAATTTATAACTTGTGTTGGGCAAGGCCGTGGTCTAGGCAACACGGAGTTTTCCTCCGTGGCATCCCAACAATTACTCCATTCACACACAGAAGAAGGCAATGGCAAACCACTTCTGGATCATCTGCCAAGAACGTATATGAACAGGTCCCAGTCCGAGAAAAGGATGGAAGGATCCTGTTCATATGGACCTGTCGTCAGACAGAACACTAAATAAATAATAATAAATAAAACCAGTGGTAAGTGGTTATCTTTATGACCCATATCCGCTGCATTGCAACAAGTTAATTATTTATGGCGTGTTATTAAATTTACCGATTATGAATAACATAATTATGATTGGAATTTGACAAAAATGTTTAAAATTACGTTTACAGTCTATTTTACAGCACCATACACGTCTTTAAGCACTACCAAGATTTGAACATGGTAACTCGCGAATACGATACATGATAATAAGTAGGTTTTCGTATTATCATGTAGTTGGTATGAGTTAATGATGTAATTAAACGTGTTATTCTTTGTGAATGAATATTGTTGGTTAGGGTTTTTCTGGCTTTTTCTCACTAAAGTTTAATTTACTCCGCCAAAAATCTTCTTCATACTTATCACAGATATCCGATGTTTTGAAATCCCTACAATTTGGCTCGTCATCATCAAATAAGCAATAGGCATTTACATTTTGAATTATGAAATATTTAAAAGGCAGATTGGAATCAAAGACAAGGGAATTTACCGTCGTATTATTGTAAGTTTAAATTTTGTAGCTAATTACGAGGACAGTAAGAAAAATATGCATTGAGGAATACCTGACAAATTTCCATTTATCCAGGCTGAGATCCGAATTATTAACCTCCCGAACATGATGCAAAATTACTGTTGACTGTACTCGTTTGATATCACAAAAAATATCAAACAAACTTAATTAATTTTGAAGCTAATGATATGTAAACAACGACATTTTTTGTTGGTTTTTCACAAAGTTTGTACTGCAAACAAGTTATATAGGTAAACATGGAAAAGGTATAAATCAACCAAGATCTCTACCATTTAAAATATTAGAAATATTAATGCCAGTCCTCATGGTATGTGTTTTTCATAACGTCAGACATTAAGATTCTATAGTTACAACAATATTGTCAGGGTGATTAAGTCAAAAAGAATGAGATGGGTGAGGCATGTGGCACGCATGGATGGGGCAAGAGGTGTACACCGGGTATTAGTCGGGAAGCCTGAGGGGAAGAGACCACTGGGGAGACCTAGGCGTAGATGGGAGGATAATGTCAGGCGGAATCTATGGGAGATAGGAGTTGAAGGAGACTGGATTTTGTTGGCCCAGGACAGGGTCCGGTGGAGGGCTTTGGTTAATTCGGTGATGAACCCTCGGGTTCGGTAAGCCATCTAGTTACAACATAATAACTTAACATCTTTAACTGTGTTCATTGGTCTCTGTTCATTGTCACCTAATTGAGAGGATTATGAACCAAGTTTTATCCAGATGTAGACAGAAACAGACGTATTTATCTCTAATTTAATGAGAAGAGTTTTTTATTTCAGTCTACTGGAAATAAAACAGAGTGAATTAAACTTTGTGACTGAAAATAACAATTAATATAAGACTTAACATATTCTCCACATGAAATTTACCAGGGAACAAATATCCAAACTATTCGGAGGATAAATGTTTGATCGTTTGTGTCACACTATTTTATGACATTACATTTACAACTGAGTTGATGCGGTAATAAAATTATGCCATTTGTATTTAATGACGTAGGGGTTTATATTCATTATAATTTATTAAATATCCAGTAAAACCCCAGCAAGGTCTGTACCACACATGAAACTACGCGAATAGATATATATGCCCGGAATGGGATTCAAACCCATAATCCTGTAGACCACTGGACCACTGTGACTGGCATGCCGATACAATGAAATAAATCTCCCATGACGTAAAATTATGACCAAAAAAGTTAATATGTAATTAAACGTTACTTTTAAACGTAAATAAATTATTTGTGTAGTTCTATAGATAGTCAGCTGTTAAATGTATTTCAATTGCCGTAAAATTTTAAATTAAAACACTGATTTAGGTTATGGATCAGTCAGCTTATTGGAAAAGCCGCAGAAAATTTATTGGTTTACTGATTATATTTGCTTTTTAACAAAAAGCACAATCTTCGACAGAACTGGATATATTAGCAATTTTGATTAAATTTGGCACGCACAAATATTACGTACACTATATGAATTAAAACTGCAGTATAGTTAATGTAACAATCAAAAGACGCCATTTCTACTGGAGGCAAAATTATACAAGGATAATATTTAAATGGATCTGAAATAAACTCTATATGGTACTGGATTCATCTTCCTTAAGATAGGGTCTTGTGGCTAACTCTTATGAACACAATAATTAACTTATCTAGGTTGTAGTGAAATGTACCCTGATGATAGAGACAGTAAGGACCTCTAAAACGTTGGTAAACTTCTACCAGAATGCACCGCGCTATAACCCAGAAGACAACCATCTACGATAATGAAACTTAAAGTTTCATAAAAGGCGAGATATGCTATTAACTTCTGAATAAGTATTATTTTGTACAAACTTTGTTAATTTTAAAATATGAGGCGATTAACCATAACTCTTCCATTACCAAGTCAACAGTATTATCATCATTATTGATATAAGACAACTCACAGACAAATTTGGTGATACAAAATTTTAAGTTGGAAACATTTATCATTCTTCTTTCGGTATAATTTTAATATTTTTCCCACGTTTCTTAGTTTACTTTCTTGTCAATTTAATATTATCTCAATAGACATAAATTAACATATTTTCCCTTACTTAAATTCAAAATATATAACACGACCACTTTCTCCTACATCAGCGTGTTCTTATGTGGACATTTACATTCACTACGAAAGCAATCCTTAACCCCAAATAATTCACAACAAATATCATAAATCTGCATTTAATATTTTCTTTCACATCCACGACAGAGATGCACAAATCTGTTATTCTTTACATCCGACGGTCGTAACTAAAGGCCTAGACTTGCTTTCTTTTGTTTATCGTATTTCTGCTACGATATAATTAATAGAACAAAAATTATTACGAGCTTGTTTGTATCTAACTTGTGTTTAGGAATGGTGTAAAGCAGAACACGCATATTAAGGCAAGTGGCGTCGAATACCCCTCGAAACAGTCGTGCGACAAAGGACCTCTGGCAGTCCTCGAGTAGTGTCGATGTGGTGGTCGGCGTGGGAAGGTTCTCCCTCGTCAGAGCAAAACGACCGACCTACAGCGATGTCAGCCCTTCACGTTCTGCTTCTAGCGGGTGAGTTACTTGCCATGGTCACTAAACTTCGTCCATCATTCATTACATTTCAATCTTAATTAACTTCAACTAGTAAAAACAGTACAATTCCAACAGATTAGATTCCCAGTCTGCACTATTTTATTTTATTTATTCGGGTCGTTTACATCAGTGGTATTCAACCTTTTTTGTTCGCGTACCCCCAGATATAATTTCTCTTCAACTTTGTACCCCAAAAGTTGTTCGTGTATAATTCAAGTTATACATAGTATATAATCTACATATAAAATAAATTAAATAAATTACATTACTGATTATTTAGTGTTTATCATAAAATAATATATATTTTTTTAAATTTCACGTACCCCAGGTTGAATACCACTGGTTTACATCAACTGATAGCACCTAATATTATCGTTAATTAATTTAATCAAAATATAAGACGAACTCTCTATTTAGCAGAATTTATTAAAATATTAATATTAAATTTTAAGTATCTGGCAACATTAACAAATAGAAATGAGGTCCATGATGAAATTAAGAGCAGAATACACTGGAGAAACGCTGGTTTATATTCAATTCAAAAACTGTTATAATCTCGTTTACTGTTCAAAACACCGAAGATTGGGATGTATAAAACAATAACTTTGACTGCTGTCTTGTATGGTTGTGAAACATAGTCTCTTACCTTGAATTAAGAACGTAGATTACAAGTGTTTGAAAACAAGAGTGCTCAGGAGGATATTTGAACCAAGACGGATGAAATAAGTGGGGAATTTGGAATATTGCATTACGAGGAGCTGCGTGAATTGCCCGGGTCACCTAGTATAATAAGGATAACGAAATCTAGATGGCTCCGATGGGCTGGACATGTAGCACGGAATACATAATTTAGGTGGGGAATCCTTCTGGGAAACGGCCACTGGTCAGACCAAGAAGGAGATGGGAGGATAATATCAAGATGGATCTTCGGGAGGTGGGCTGTGAGGATGGCAAATGGATGGAGTTGGCTCAGGATCGTGACCGGTGGCGGGCTTTGGTGCGGGTTCTGCTACCAGGGAGTTAGTTATTAAAATATAAACGTCCGGATTTTGTGAATATTGTAATGAACCTTCAGGTTTAATTGCATCAGGAATCTTTTGACCAGCTCAACTGCTCGTAAAGCTGTTTATTTACTTACTTATGTAGTAACGCTCCTTTTTTTATTTTCTGGTTTCTTCCTGAGGGAATTGAGGAAAAGTACAAAGACCCTCAGCCAAGGAATTCAGTTGTCATACTCAGTCTATACCCTCACCATATTTCGTTGAAATCAACTTTTTAGTATTATCCCCTAACATTTAGTGCATTTTATGTCTTTAACTTTTGAATTTATTCCTTGCTATCAGAAATACACGTCGAATAGAAAACATTAAAATTTCAGTATCCTACAATTTTTTGTTTTTAAAAAAAAGGTTACCTTGGTGATGGTCGTTGTGATGAAATGCGTCGAATTTGTATCTAGACAATCAGTACTTAGTATTTTCATGTGTTAACTATTAACGATTACTAAATAAATTATTAGTTAATGTTATAATAAGCAAAAATTGAACTGAACACTGAATAATAAATATGTTAATTGTCATTGATAGCTGTAAATCATCTGTTTGTTAAAGTGATACAGACAGAGAAACCGAAAAATGTTAGAAATTCAGAATCGAAATAACTGACCGTACAAACGTCGACAATTTTAGGCGTACATCATATTTCAGCAGTCTGAATTTACATCATTAATGGCATAACGGAATTCATCTCGATACATTAATCCACGTGTAAAATAGTCAGAAATTAAATTATTGATATATTAATGGAATCCATTAATCGATGGTATATTTTCAAGATACTAACGCATTGGCTTAATAATTAGGAGCATTCGATTTAGTTGTCACAATTTCATATTCGGGATTTCCTTGTTTCGAATCTGTGTTTGTAGACTGGTTATATTGAGTTGCGCTTTTCTTGGTTTTATTCAGTACATCAAGGTAACATAAAACTAATTTTAATTAAATTCGTGCTGAAGAAAAAGTCCACTGCTTCATTTGTATTTGGAAAACTGAGTGTTTGAGAGAAACTGAATGAGCTATGAAGCTCTACGAACAATGGACTGGGAAGGAGAGAACAGGAAATGACCGCGACCTTGAAAATCGGATTGCCTGATGGAGATTTAACTTGAAACTTCTGGAGTAAGGGTTACGAGTTCTTCATTCTGATATTACTGTGGAAAATGTTATGTTGCACACCTCTTGTCCCATCCATGCGCGCTACATGCCCCGCCCATCTCATTCTTCTCGTCTTAATCACCCTGACAATACTGGGGGAGGAGTACAGATTTTTAAGCTCATCATTATGCAGTTTTCTCCATGCCCCATCGTCTTCCCTCTTAGGCCCAAATATCCTCCTCAAAACCCTATTTTCAAACATCTGCAATCTGTGTTCCTCCCTCTGAGTGAGAGACCATTTTTCGCACCCATACAAAATAACAGGCAAAATTATTGTTTTGTATACTTTAATTTCCAGGTTCTTAGAAATCAGACGGGAAGCCAAAATATTTTGAACTGAGAAGTAGCAAGCATTTCCATAATTTAATCTCCTCCTAACTTCCTCATGAGTGTCATTTTCATTTGTTGTTGTTGTTCCCAAATATTTGAACTTTGTAACCCTTTCAAAGGATTTATTAGCCACCCTAAGATAATTCTGCCCGCCTGTCTTCTGATGACAAGATACTAACATGTTCTTAGTTTTTTCTGAATTTACTTCAAGCCCCACCTGTCTACTAGCGTAACTTAACAAAAATTAATCAACGCCTCAGTATCGTGTATACACGCGGACCTCGCGCCACACAACCGTCATTTGTTTTGTAACGGACTCTACTCACAGTGTGATATGTCAGTAGCTCTCTTGACAGCACACAGAGTGGGCTGATGTTGACATGGAGGTCTTCCGTCTAATATTCTTCATGGCGGGTGAGTTTTAACACATTTTTTAGTAATAAACTTCGCGCTGTTACAAACATTTAACCTCATAAATTTGTTTAAAACAACTGAAAAATCTTTATTATAGAAAAGGCTTTGTCTGACGTATTGAAGCCAATTCTTCTAGGTCTCTGCGGGAGACAAATCAGTCACTAACTACCATCTATGAACTCTGTTGCTTTCGTCTTAGTATTTATATGTCATTAAGCTTGATAAATCTCCCCAGTGTCAAAATGGAAATTATTCTGAAATGTCAGAAATGTCATAAAGGAGGGGAAACTATATTAAATGTAAGCTATTGTAAGTTGTTAAGTCTAATAAGTTTACGATCTGTTGGAAATAAAAATAAGAGAATAATCGGGTATTGAAAACGAAAAAAAAAATGCGACTGAAGATGATAATTTATCTTAGTGACATATTGGCTTTCGAGTAGTGAAATAAAATAGAACAAACACAAATTTAAAATAAATTAATAACACGATGCAAATGTTCTTCAAAAACTTATCCTGAATACTGATTTGATTATTTAAAATGTGCATTAAGAACATGCTAATACAAGTTTTTGTCGCAATACCCCCGGTGGCCATTAAACGTTATGCAGTACAGGGTATCAAATGTTTGTTTTTAAACAAGCAATGCCAAGCGCGAGTTACCACCCCCGACAACTTCCGACTCGTCCCTATATCGCGTTGTTGCGCAAACTTTCTACACTCGTGGCACACTAAATATTGTCGAAGAGTCATGGCGGCACACCAACCCCATTTTGCATATCGTTGGGGGGGGGCAGATGGTTTATGGCATTGATTGGCCGCGACAACTTCTTATAAATCGACCCCAACCGAAAAATGTTCTATTTGATGTTTATAATTATCCATCTTTTTATTATTACTCAATTTATTTTAAATTTATTCGTTATTTTAAATATATGCGTTATTTTAAATTAATTAAAATATAATATTTCCCATCGTTTTATCCATAATTTATTAACTATGTGTAAACATTTAAACTTAAAGATACGTATGACCAGTTTACTTTTAATTATTTTTAATTACATTGTATTATTTGCGATTTAACAAATATCTAAACTGGAGGCATTTGACATTAATACTAGAATCTACACTTCGCAAGTCCTGTTTAAATAAAATGTTATGTGATATATCGAAACAGCTCTTCATATGAACAGTCACACTTACCGTGTAACATTTATCTCATTCTTGTCCGCAAATTTTCTTAAATATATCTTGATTTTCAATTCGTAACTGTTCAGCTGTATAAATTAATTCATTTAAACCGGTAAAATACTTTATAAGAATTCTTATCAAAAAAACTAATAGTAGCTCAGCTAGCTCAGAAATACACCGCCTTTTACGGAAGCAGTATTCATTATCGTGTTCACATATAACACATAACTAGTGTACAGTCAGGCGGGGTGACAGCTGAATTATCAAGCAGTTTCCAAACCAGAGGATGTTAGAGAGTCGGAGCGTATCTCTTAGCATTTCCCATTTTAGAAAGAAATTCAACTTCCTGTGGCACAACGCGTCTCCAGAAACCACGCTAGATCTCGATTAATTCGATAATATATTTTCACGATATTCCACACTCCATCTTGTAAACTGCAGTAGATAATTTCAAAGCTTTCAACCTAAACTTCTATATTGTTTCATTAAAAAATTATGTTATACACATAATTATTTATTGATACAACGTCATTAAATTAAGGAAGATAATATGGGCAGGGAATGTATAACACGTGGGAGAGATGAGAAATTTATACAAAAGTTTAAACTAAAAATATACAAAAGGGCATGTTAATATGATCTTAAAAAAATAGAATTTGAGG